>NC_064633.1:610796347-611101893 GCF_023864275.1 Schistocerca cancellata | reverse complement strand
GGTTTACGGCTCTGTAAAATTTCGGCAGAATTCATCTCCGGCTTTAGCCAGTGTTCTGTTCCTATAACGCTTTTCTATGAGCGTTTGAAGCTCGGTAATTTTCCGACACAGCTACGACAATTTACAATACCGACTGTTGCTTGGTCGATTCTCATCGTTTCTTTGCCCTGTACCCTTTGAGACTGAAGCCCTTTTTGATTTTTTACCAAGACTGTCTAACCTAAAAAAACTACCCAGTCCACGCCACACAGCCCCTGCTACCCGGGTAGCCGCACCACTTGTGTAGTGGACACCTAACCTATTTAGGAGAACCCGAAACCCCACCACCCTATAGCGCAAGTCCAGGAATCTGCAGCCTACACGGTCGCAGAACCATCTGAGCCTCTGATTCAGACCCCCCACTCCGCTCTGTACCAAAGGTCTGCAATCGGTCCTGTCGACGATGCTGCAGATGATGAGACTGGCAGTCTTCACCAACTCAGATAGCCTCCGGAGAGAAACTTTTACGATCCATAGCGACACACATCATTAGTGCCGAGCCGGTCGACGTGGCCGAGTGGTTCTAGGCGCTTCACTCTGGAACCGCGCCACCGCTACGGACGCAAATTCGAATCCTGCCTCGGGCATGGATGTGTGTGATGTCCTTAGGTTCGTTAGGTTTAAGTAGTTTTAAGTTCTAGGGGACTGATGACCTCAGATGTTAAGTCCCATAGTGCTCAGAGCCATTTGAACCATTAGTGCCAGCATGAGCCACCACCTTGAGTTGGCTGCACCCTGTACCCTTCATGGCATCCGGAATGACCCTCGCCGGCCGTAGTGGTCTCGCGGTTCTAGGCGCGCAGTCCGGAACCGCGCGACTGCTACGGTCGCAGGTTCGAATCCTGCCTCGGGCATGGATGTGTGTGATGTCCTTAGGTTAGTTAGGTTTAAGTAGTTTTAAGTTCTAGGGGACTGATGACCTCAGATGTTAAGTCCCATAGTGCTCAGAGCCATTTGAACCATTAGTGCCAGCATGAGCCACCACCTTGAGTTGGCTGCACCCTGTACCCTTCATGGCATCCGGAATGACCCTTGCCGGCCGCAGTGGTCTCGCGGTTCTAGCCGCACAGTCCGGAACCGCACGACTGCTACGGTCGCAGGTTCGAATCCTGCCTCGGGCATGGATGTGTGTGATGTCCTTAGGTTAGTTAGGTTTAAGTAGTTTTAAGTTCTAGGGGACTGATGACCTCAGATGTTAAGTCCCATAGTGCTCAGAGCCATTTGAACCATTAGTGCCAGCATGAGCCACCACCTTGAGTTGGCTGCACCCTGTACCCTTCATGGCATCCGGAATGACCCTTGCCGGCCGCAGTGGTCTCGCGGTTCTAGGCGCGCAGTCCGGAACCGCACGACTGCTACGGTCGCAGGTTTGAATCCTGCCTCGGGCATGGATGTGTGTGATGTCCTTAGGTTAGTTAGGTTTAAGTAGTTTTAAGTTCTAGGGGACTGATGACCTCAGATGTTAAGTCCCACAGTGCTCAGAGCCATTTGAACCATTAGTGCCAGCATGAGCCACCACCTTGAGTTGGCTGCACCCTGTACCCTTCATGGCATCCGGAATGACCCTTGCCGGCCGCAGTGGTCTCGCGGTTCTAGGCGCGCAGTCCGGAACCGCGCGACTGCTACGGTCACAGGTTCGAATCCTGCCTTGGGCATGGATGTGTGTGATGTCCTTAGGTTAGTTAGGTTTAAGTAGTTTTAAGTTCTAGTGGACTGATGACCTCAGATGTTAAGTCCCATAGTGCTCAGAGCCATTTGAACCATTAGTGGCAGCATGAGCCACCACCTTGAGTTGGCTGCACCCTGTACCCTTCATGGCATCCGGAATGACCCTTGCCGGCCGCAGTGGTCTCGCGGTTCTGGGCGCGCAGTCCGGAACCGCGCGACTGCTACGGTCGCAGGCTCGAATCCTGCCTCGGGCATGGATGTGTGTGATGTCCTTAGGTTAGTTAGGTTTAAGTAGTTTTAAGTTCTAGGGGACTGATGACCTCAGATGTTAAGTCCCATAGTGCTCAGAGCCATTTGAACCATTAGTGCCAGCATGAGCCACCACCTTGAGTTGGCTGCACCCTGTACCCTTCATGGCATCCAGAATGACCCTTGCCGGCCGCAGTGGTCTCGCGGTTCTAGGCGCGCAGTCCGGAACCGCGCGACTGCTACGGTCGCAGGTTCGAATTCTGCCTCGGGCATGGATGTGTGTAATGTCCTTAGGTTAGTTAGGTTTAAGTAGTTTTAAGTTCTAGGGGACTGATGACCTCAGATGTTAAGTCCCATAGTGCTCAGAGCCATTTGAACCATTAGTGCCAGCATGAGCCACCACCTTGAGTTGGCTGCACCCTGTACCCTTCATGGCATCCGGAATGACCCTTGCTGGCCAGAGTGGTCTCGCGGTTCTAGGCGCGCAGTCCGGAACCGCGCGACTGCTACGGTCGCAGGTTCGAATCCTGCCCCGGGCATGGATGTGTGTGATGTCCTTAGATTAGTTAGGTTTAAGTAGTTTTAAGTTCTAGGGGACTGATGACCTCAGATGTTAAGTCCCATAGTGCTCAGAGCCATTTGAACCATTAGTGCCAGCATGAGCCACCACCTTGAGTTGGCTGCACCCTGTACCCTTCATGGCATCCGGAATGACCCTTGCTGGCCGGAGTGGTCTCGCGGTTCTAGGCGCGCAGTCCGGAACCGCGCGACTGCTACGGTCGCAGGTTCGAATCCTGCCCCGGGCATGGATGTGTGTGATGTCCTTAGGTTAGTTAGGTTTAAGTAGTTTTAAGTTCTAGGGGACTGATGACCTCAGATGTTAAGTCCCATAGTGCTCAGAGCCATTTGAACCATTAGTGCCAGCATGAGCCACCACCTTGAGTTGGCTGCACCCTGTACCCTTCATGGCATCCGGAATGACCCTTTCGACATTTTTGATGACTCTCCGGTATGCACATGGAGTCCACATTGGCCTTCTTCCCGTCGTTAGCTGCCATATCCCTTAGGGGCTCCATCACCTACCTAACATTGGAGCATCCAATGACAAGTAATCCCACTCTCTGCGCTTGTCCGGACCTCTCAGGAAGACCAGCCACTGCAGCAACAGTGTGCTCTCCGTGTGTATACCGAGGGGAGTCATTTTAAATGTGGAAAGAGTCCTTCCGTATGCCATGAAGGGTACAGGGTGCACCAATCTGCAGGTGGTTGCTCATGTCGGCACCAATGATGTGTGCCGCTATGGATCGGAGGAAATCCTCTCTGGCTTCCGGCGGCTATCTGATTTGGTGAAGACTGCCAGTCTCGCTAGTGGGATGAAAGCAGAGCTCGCCATCTGCAGCATCGTCGACAGGACTGACTGCGGACCTTTGGTACAGAGCCGAGTGGAGGGTCTGAATCAGAGGCTGAGACGGTTCTGCGACCGTGTGGGCTGTAGATTCCTCGACTTGCGCCATAGGGTGGTGGGGTTTCGGGTTCCGCTGGATAGGTCAGGAGTCCACTACACGCAACAAGCGGCTACACGGGTAGCAGGGGTTGTGTGGCGTGGGCTGGGCGGTTTTTTAGGTTAGATGGCCACGGGCAAGTACAGAAAGGGCAACAGCCTCAACGGGTGCGGGGCAAAGTCATGACATGCGGGGACCAAGCAGCAATCGGTATTGTAATTGTAAAGTGTCGAAGCTGCGTTGTTGAAGTACCGGAACTTCAAGCGCTGATAGAAAGCACCGAAGCTGAAATCGTTATAGGTACAGAAAGCTGGCTGAAGCCAGAGATAAATTCTGCCGAAATTTTTACAAAGGCACAGACGGTGTTTAGAAAGAATAGATTGCATGCAACCGGTGGTGGAGTGTTCGTCGCTGTTAGTAGTAGTTTATCCTGTAGTGAAGTAGAAGTGGATAGTTCCTGTGAATTATTATGGGTGGAGGTTACACTCAACAACCGAGCTAGGTTAATAATTGGCTCCTTTTACCGACCCCCCGACTCAGCAGCATTAGTGGCAGAACAACTGAGAGAAAATTTGGAATACATTTCACATAAATTTCGTCAACATGTTATAGTCTTAGGTCGAGATTTAAATTTACCAGATATAGACTGGGACACTCAGATCTTTAGGATGGGTGGTAGGCGCAGAGCATCGAGTGACATTATACTGAGTGCACTATCCGAAAATACCTCGAGCAACTAAACAGAGAACCGACTCGTGGGGATAACATCTTGGACATACTGATAACAAATAAACCCGAACTTTTCGACTCTGTAAGCGCAGAACAGGGAATCAGTGATCATAAGGCCGTTGCAGCAACCCTGAATATGAAAGTAAATAGGAATATAAAAAAAGGGAGGAAGGTTTATCTGTTTAAGAAGAGTAATAGGAGGCACATTTAAGACTACCTAAGAGATCAGAACGAAAATTTCTCTTCCGACACCGACAATGTTGAGTGTTTATGGAAAATGTTCAACGCAATCGTAAAATGCGTTTTAGACAGGTACTTGCCGAGTAAAACTGTGAGGGACGGGAAAAACCCACCGTGGCTCAACAACAAAGTTAGGAAACTACTGTGAAAGCAAAGAGAGCTTCACTGCAAATTTAAACGCAGCCAAAACCTCTCAGACAAACAGAAGCTAAACGATGTCAAAGTTAGCGTAAGGAGGGCTATGCGCGAAGCGTTCAGTGAATTCGAAAGTTAAATTCTATGTACCGACTTGACAGAAAATCCTAGGAAGTTCTGGTCTCACGTTAAATCAGTAAGTGGCTCGAAACAGCATATCCAGACACTCTGGGATGATAATGGCAATGAAACAGAGGATGACACGCGTAAAGCTGAAATACTAAACACCTTTCTCCAAAGAGGTTTCACAGAGGAAGACCGCACTGCAGTTACTTCTCTAAATCCTTGCACGAATAAAAAATGGCTGACATCGAAATAAGTGTCCAAGGAGTAGAAAAGCAACTGAAATCACTCAACAGAGGAAAGTCCACTGGACCTGACGGGATACAAATTCGATTCTACATAGTGTACGCGAAAGAACTTGCCCCCATTCTAACAGCCGTGTACCGTAAGTCTCTAGAGGAACGGAAGGTTCCAAATGATTGGAAAAGAGCACAGATAGTTCCAGTTTTCAAGAAGGGTCGTCGAGCAAATGCGCAAAACTATAGGCCTATATCTCTGACATCAATCTGTTGTAGAATTTTAGAACATGTTTTTTGCTCGCGTATCTACATCTACATCCACACTCCGCAAGCCACCTGACGGTGTGTGGCGGAGGGTACCTTGAATACCTCTATCGGTTCTCCCTTCCATTCCAGTCTCGTATTGTTCGTGGAAAGAAGGATTGTCGGTATGCTTCTGTGTGGGATCTAATCTCTCTGATTTTATCCTCATGGTCTCTTCGCGAGATATACGTAGGAGGGAGCAATATACTGCTTGACTCTTCGGTGAAGGTATGTCCTCGAAACTTTAACAGAAGCCCGTACCGAGCTACTGAGCGTCTGTCCTGCAGACTCTTCCACTGGAGTTTATCTATCATCTCCGTAACGCTTTCGCGATTACTAAATGATCCTGTAACGAAGCGCGCTGCTCTCCGTTGGATCTTCTCTATCTCCTCTATCAACCATATCTGGTACGGATCCCACACTGCTGAGCAGTACTCAAGCAGTGGGCGAACAAGCGTACTGTAGCCTACTTCCTTTATTTTCGGATTGTATTTCCTTAGGATTCTTCCAATGAATCTCAGTCTGGCTTTACCAACGATTAACTTTATATGATCATTCCATTTTAAATCACTCCAAATGCGTACTCCCAGAAAGTTTATACAATTAACTGCTTCCAGTTGCTGACCTGATATTTTGTAGCTAAATGATAAGAGATCTATCTTTCTATGTATTCGCAGCACATTATACTTTTCTACATTAAGATTCAATTGCCATTCCCTGCACCATGCGTCAATTCGCTTCAGATCTTCCTACATTTCTGTACAATTTTCCATTGTTACAACCTCTCGATATACCACAGCATCATCCGCAAAAAGCCTCAGTGAACTTCCGATGTCATCCACAAGGTCATTTATGTATATTGTGAATAGCAACGGTCCTATGACACTCCCCTGCGGCACACCTGAAATCACTGTTACTTCGGAAGACTTCTCTCCATTGAGAATAACATGCTGCGCTCTGTTATCTAGGAACTCTTCAATCCAATCACATAATTGGTCTGATAGTCCATATGCTCTTACTTTGTTCATTAAACGACTGTGGGGAACCGTATCAAACGACTTGCGGAAGTCAAGAAACACGGCATCTACCTGGGAAACCTTGTCTATGGCCCTCGGAGTCTCGTGGACGAATAGCACGAGCTGGGTTTCACACGACCGTCTTTTTCGAAACCCATGCTGATTCCTACAGAGTAGATTTCTAATCTCCAGAAAAGTCATTATACTCGAACATGAAATACGTGTTCCCAAATTCTACAACTGATCGACGTTAGAGATATAGGTCTATAGTTCTGCACATCTGTTCGACGTCCCTTCTTGAAAACGGGGATGACCTGTGCTCTTTTCCAATCCTTTGGAATGCTACGCTCTTCTAGAGACCTACGGTACACCACTGCCATAAGCGGGGCAAGTTCCTTCGCGTACTCTGTGTAAAATCGAACTGGTATCCCATCAGGTCCAGCGGCCTTTCTTCTTTTGAGCGATTTTAATTGTTTCTCTATCCCTCTGTCGTCTATTTCGGTATCTACCATTTTGTTATCTGTGCGACAATCTAGAGAAGGAAGTACAGTGCAGTCTTCCTCTGTGAAACAGCTTTGAAAAAAGACATTTAGTAATTCGATTTTTAGTCTGTCATCCTCTGTTTCAGTACCATTTTGGTCAGAGAGTGTCTGGACATTTTGTTTCGATCCACCTACCGCTTTGACGCAAGACCAAAATTTCTTAGGATTTTCTGCCAAATCAGTACATAGAACTTTACTTTCGAATTCGTTGAACGCCTCTCGCATAGCCGTCCTCACACTACATTTCGCTTCGCGTAATTTTTGTTTGTCTGCAAGGCTTTGGCTACGTTAATGAAGTTCCCTTTGCTTCTGCAGCAGTTTTCTAACTCGGTGGTTGTACCACGATGGCTCTTTTCCATCTCTTACGATCTTTTTTGGCACATACTCATCTAACGCATATTGTACGATGGTTTTTAACTTTGTCCAGTGATCCTCAACACTATCTGTAGTTGACACAAAATTTTTGTGTTGAGCCATCAGGTACTCTGCAATCTGCTTTTTGTCACTTTTGCTAAGTAGAAAAATTTTCCTACTTTTCTTAATATGTCTATTTACGGATGAAATCATCGATGTCATTTCTGGAAACTCAGAATCTACTATGTAGGTATCAACATGGATTCCGGAAACAGCGATCGTGGGAGAGCCAACTCGCTTTATTTGTTCGTAAGACCCAGAAAATATTAGATACAGGCTCCCAGGTAGATGCCATTTTCCTATACTTCCGGAAGGCGTTCGATACAGTTCCGCACTGCCGCCTGATAAACAAAGTAAGAACCTGCGGAATATCAGACCAGCTGTGTGGCTGGATTGAAGAGTTTTTAGCAAACAGAGCACAGCATGTTTTTCTCAATGGAGAGACGTCTACACACGTTAAAGCAACCTCTGGCGTGCCACAGGGGATTGTTATGGGACCATCGCTTTTCACAATATATATAAATGTCCTAGTGGATAGTGTCGGAAGTTCCATGCGGCTTTTCGCGGATGATGCTGTAGTTTACAGATAAGTTGCAGCATTAGAAAATTGCAGCGAAATGCAGGAAGATCTGCAGCGGATAGGCACTTGGTGCAGGGAGTGGCAACTGACCCTCAACATAGACAAATGTAACGTATTGCGACTACATAGAAAGAAGGATCGTTTATTATATGAATATATGATTGCGGAAGAAACACTGGTAGCAGTTACTTCTGTAAAATATCTGGGAGTATGCGTACGGAACGATTTCAAGTGCAATGATCATATGAAATTAATTGTTGGTAAGGCGGGTGCCAGGTTGAGATTCATTGGAAGAGTCCATAGAAAATGTAGTCCATCAACAAAGGAGGTGGCTTGTAAAACACACGTTCGACCTATACTTGAGTATTGCTCATCAGAGTGGGATCCGTACCAGGTCGGGTTGACAGAGGAGATAGCGAAGATCCAAAGAAGAGCAGCGCATTTCGTCACAGGGTCATTTGGTAAGCGTGATAGCATTATGGAGATATTTAGCAAACTCAAGTGGCAGACTCTGCAAGAAAGGCGCTCTGCATTGTGGTGTAGCTTGCTGTCCTGGTTTCGAGAGGGTGCGTTTCTGGATGAGGTATCGAATATATTGCTTCTCCCTACATATACCTCCCGAGGAGATCACGAATGTAAAATTAGAGAGATTCGAGCGCGCACGGAGGCTTTCCGGCAGTCGTTCTTCCCGCGAACCATACGCAACTGGAACAGGAAAGGGAGGTAATGACAGCGGCACGTAAAGTGCCCTCCGCCACACACCGTTGTGTAACTTGCGAAGTATAAATGTAGATGTAAATGCAGAATTTTGAAGATGTGGCTCAGTATCAGGATCAGGACCCTGTTTGGGCCCCCATTAATCAACATGTGTTGGCAGGAGTGCTGTCAGATGGGTATGTTGTTAAGAGTGGCATTCTCTGCAAGAGGGTGGGCGAGGCTAACCAGTTCAAGATCTGTTTGCCTGTAACTTTGGTGCTCCCGGTTTTTCGTTATTTTCATGGTTCGTTGGTGGGTGGCCATTTGGGTACATACAAGTTTCTCCAAAATTTCAAGGAGCATTTAACTTGGCCCTCCATGGATTATGCTGTTAGCCTCTCTTTCCGCGGGTGGGAGCAGCCGTGTGTATCGATATTCGCACCTTGGACTATCTTTGGTCTGAAGCTTTTAGTTTCCGGTTGGGCTGTGTGTGATCAGTTGGTCGGTTGGCGTGGAGCAACGAGGAAATCTCCGCGGCCTGTAGAAAGGTTATTTATAAGGGAGGATGGGCCCAAAGCTAAATCGTCTGTGATTGGCTGGCGCAGTGACTTCACTGTAGGAGCAAAGCGAGGCAGCGGCTAGTGCAGCAGGCGACTTTTATTAAAGACAAGCAACTACTTAAAGCAGCTACAAGTTCTCAGGAAATTATTTTAAACAGTTGATTAACCTGTTTAGGCGTTTGTAGTGGAAGAAGAGTGCCACTGTCTTGATTTCCGCTTCTGTGTTGCTGCTGCTGCTTTCTGCATTTTATGCTTCATATTGAGTTTGGACAGCAGTGCATATTGTTTTCACTATATTTTTTTCCTTGGAAATACTATCCAATCCATTAAATATGTCATTTGTAGTGGCTGAAGGTCTGAAAACAGTCTAATGACCGAACGGTTGTCATTATGCCTTTCTGGAATGGGAGCAAGTGATTTGTGTTGCCTACGCGCATTTTTTCTGCACACGTATTTAGTTCTCCTAATATTCTTTCTTGAACATCTTTATGTATCACAAAACCACATAACACATTCTTGTTGTACCTCCGAACATTCAGAATGTCAAATGCGTCGTTTGCCAATTGAAGAAAAATTTGCTGCTTCCTCTTCTTCAGGCAGTAGGTACTTTATGGCTTTAGCTGTGCTACTCGAAAAAAGTTGCATTGCCAAATAAACCCCTTTGATGCTTTCTCCCCTTAACACTGAAGTTAAGCCGTGACAGTTTAGGACACAACTTCATTTCACTCCTATCTTCCCACTTGGAAGCTTTAGTCCGTCATCCAGACAGTGGTTCCTCATTAATTTCAACAAATGTGGAACATCTGAAAACACGCAGGTTCGTTTCTTTTCATACTGCGGATTGGAAAAGCAGGAATTTGTTTCCGTCACATTAATATCTTTCCACACAGATCGATTTTTTGTTGCAATGTCGCACACTACCGCAACAACATCGTGACCAACATCTTGTACAGGGCAGGTAATACTGTTTAACCGATCAGCTGTTATTTGTGTGTCAAAATCATAGTGAATGGGTTGCTTCCATCCAGAAAACAAACCACGTACCGCAACAAATAGCACGTTGATGTGTGACCCTACAACACGATCTTCAACAGGATCGTAAGTAATATTGCTATCTACATTCATGTCGTCGAATGATAGCGCTTGCGCGTGCGCGCGCACACACACACACACACACACACACACACACACACACACACGTTCGGTTTTTGTCAATACAGATGAGTAGGATTTCATTAGTTGCAAAACATCTGTCAGCACAAATGGTTCAAATGGCTCTGAGCACTATGGGGCTTAACATCTATGGTCATCAGTCCCCTAGAACTTAGAACTACTTAAACCTAACTAACCTAAGGACAGCACACAACACCCAGCCATTTCTGTCAGCACACCAGGAAAGCATCTGAAAGAGCGTGACGTCCGTCTCTTAAGTGTTAACAGTCTTGGAAGTGGGAAACCGACCTGATTCCTTAAAAAACAAATAACAATTCATAGGCACAACACGAAGTGTAACCGCTTTACAAATATATTCCGTTTGAAACTTTGCCCGTTTCTTTCCACTCAACAAGGATTTTATCTGTGTTTTTGAAAACAATTTGCCTAGCCTAATATTTGAGTCACTTTCTCCTGCACTTGCTTCTTTAGACACTTTTGTTGATATCTTATTTTCTCACCACAAGCTTTCACTTTGATTTTCAAGCACTTCTCACTGTACCTGAGGTTTGCGCACATAGCAGTCAGTTTGCCGTTGCTGTATTCTAATTCTCCTCTACGTTTATAGTGTTCGCTGATCTGTTTACTATCAGTGTCACAGTCATCTGTTGCTGTTGACTGGTCTATTTTTCTTTTTTTTTTCGGGGACACACTAGCCAGGTGCTCAATTGCATCTTTCATGGTCTTTCTTGCCTGCAACCTGTCTGCCCTATTCGGAGAAACTGTATCATCAGCGCCTGAATTTCCACTAACACTGAGAACACCTCCTGGTATATTTATAATCGGCACTGCGTCTGGTTTAAGTATTTTCTTCGACGATAGATTAAGAAGTTCTGCTTGCAAGTCACGGAGATAATCATCTGATGAGAAATTTAATAAACAAACAGTTGACTTTGCAACATTGAAGCGATCTTTTCGATGGCATTTTATTATCCGGACCTTCTGAGATTTAACATCTTTTGGGAACGAATGACAAATTATATCCATGTATTTCTGCTTTCTGCTGCACGACAGACACCATGTTACAGCACACCCAGACATTTTAAATCAAAACTTTTACATAATATGGTAACACCACAGACTAGAGTAAAACAACACTACGAAAAAAAAGCTCTTTTGGCGCTTCGACAACGTGCTCCTATAGAACGACGAAATATTCGCCGATCTGCGCAGGCCATTTGCCCCCCCCCCCCCCCCCCCCCCCCCCCCCGCCTGGCGCGCTGTTTATCCGGTCATGGTAGTGGCCTCTATGCGGTGTCGGAGTGTGTGGGGCTGTTCCCTTTGCTACGAGGTTCGTGGCTCACCGATCCTGGACATGATAGTTGAGTTTTGATTTAATCTACCGGCAAGTCACGACTGTTCACATTGTGTCGTTTGGAGTTCCTCGTCGGCTTCTGGGATATTCCCACGAGCAATAACGTGAGTTTTCAAGTTGGCAAATTTTAGCGTCCCTCCGGTGGAGTTTAAGTGTACTTGGTTATTTGAAATGAAGTGCACCAGCGCAGTCTTCTGCCTCGTGGCCGTTAACGTTCCGGTTCCCCGTCCTGGCCGTTGACGTGAATTCAGGCAGTCTATTTTCCTCATCGCGTTGTCGCTGTCTGGCACTCTGTGTAGTTTGACAGCTCAATGTACAATTGGTTGTGGGCGCCAATACCTCCTACGTTGTTCCATTGAACTCCCTGTTGTGTGATGGTTTGGTGGAGCGGAAGTTAGCTTGTTAATGGGTCCGTTGACGGTCTGTCGGTTGGATTGTTGTCGGATCGACAATGGTTGGGCCGACTGCCTGTCTCACCTAAGGGAGCGTTAGTGTTTCAATTCGAGGCCGACTCTCGGAACTTATGAGTGCCCTTATGTGTACTGTCTTTTCTTGCCTGTGCTTGTTGTTTGTACTTGCATGGCTTCTAGCCGATTTTCAGATAAAGGTTGTTTTGCCCTTAAGGTGTCAGATGGTTTGGGCCTTCAGCCTGATTTAAGAAATGTTTTACGTAAAGCCATTGGCATTTTTAAAATTAATGTTATTGTGTCTTAAGTGTTGGGCCTTCAGCCGATTTTGAATTTAAGTTATTTTACTCTTAAAGTGTAGGATTCTTAGGGCCTTCAGCCTAGTTAAGATACTGTCTTAAGATAAGGCTTTGCTTTTTATATTTATGATTTTAGTTGAGCTTTAGGTTATTTTCTTTCTGCCGTTTCTAAATTAAAGTGGTCTTGCCCTTAAGGCATGAGATTGTACAGCGCATTCAGCCGCTAATTAACTTCCAAAACTAAAGCTGTTTTAAAAAAATTTCTTGTCTCTTGTAATCTTTGATTAAATAAAAGGTTGTGTGTTTGTAACTGAAAGCCGCTTATTTCTGCCCCTTTCCACAATTTAAACTACCTGTCCTGTCCTGCAGGATTAGCAGGGCGTCTCATTGGTAGCAGAGCGTATTTGCCCTTGTGCTTGCCATTCTAGTTGCTGTGAGTTTCACTCTTGTTTCATTTGTGTTCTGTGGCACCACATTGTTTTGGCTGTTACTTGTTTTAGGTGCTTATCGTCATGGCAGTCAGACAGTGTCCGGGAATCGGCTTGCTGAGAAAGGACCACCTCGTTTACAAGATGGCAATAAGGCACCAACCGGTTCAGGGCAGTGTTCCAGAATTGGTAACCCGTTTGCGTGCTGCCGGCGGTGGTGGGTGAGACAGGAGCGACAACTGAACATTTGTTTGAGGCTATTAAAGGCCTTAAGGACACTATTTGTCTTTTGGAGGGAACCCAACCTAGTGACAGTCAGCTGGATAGGGTGCGGGCACAGTTAATGCATTTAAGTAATCGGATAGCACGTTAGACTTGGAAGATCATCACAAAGAACAAACCATTGAGTTGGGAACTTTGGTGAGCAGATTACAGTTTAAACTTACGTGTTTGGAGTTGGGTGGGATGAAGGTTGAAGATAAGGTCTTGCGCTATCAGGGAGAGAGTGAGAGCAAGCACGGCGGTGGTGCTGTTACATCCTCTCTCAAGTCAGGTGCTGTGTTTGCCAAGTTGCCTAATCCTCTGGCCTATTTATTCCGAGGCATTACTGAATTGATTGTGGAGCGACTTGTCAGGTGAAAAAATTATTGTTGTTATTGGTTCACCTAGAACAACACACGGCCACCTTTCGTGTTCTGCACCAAGTGATTTTGTCATTGTTGTAGCCGTTAGCTAGAGGCAAGTTGCAGAACCTTCTCTCGCGAGCCATAGCGGAAGGGTTTTCCTTGCAGCAATGAAGGGAGCTCGTAATTAGGCAAAGGTTGACCACCAGGGTTCGTAGCTTGAGTGTCGTTACATTTCGGAAGTGCAGTGGGGTGAGGAGCAGTTACATCAGTATGTCGATAGAGTTCAGACAGCCTCTTTGGCCTTGCTAATTGATTTACCTGAACAAGAATTGGTCTCCATCGTTCTTAGGGGAATGCTTGGGGCGGACAAGTGGCATTTTGTTTTTGTAAGCAGCCTTCAACCTGGGAAGAGCTTTGCATTACCACTTGAGAACCATGTACGTCACGAGGTTAAGGGGCGGGACGCCGGCGCTGATTCCGCAGTATCTACATCCTCTGAAGTTATCAAAAGGGGAACCGCGGCGTTGTTTCAGGTGCGGCAGTACGGTTCATTTGGTGCGCTCTTGTGTTCAGCCTCATGCACCCAGAGCCAATAGACGACGCCGTGTTGGGCCATGGACTCGGGTTCGAGCTTTCAGACATTGGCCTACTCGGATGGTCGCTCCCTCATCAAGCCCCTTGCCTTACGTTTGTTCTCGGGTAGATGGCGAGCCGGTTTGTGCTCTTCTCGATTCTGGTAGTTCCTTTTTAATTATTGAGCTTCGAGTGGTTTTTGAAATCTGGGCCTGTCAAGAAACTTCGGTCGGTCCCTTCGCTGGTGCGGAGATGTTGGGTGGCCAATAGCCAGGTGTTGCCTCTGCATGGTTGGGTACAGGGGAGTATATCGGTCAGTGATTTTTCTTGACCTATGTATTTAGCCTTGGTTAAGGAACTGCCCGTTAATCTAATTTTGGGGTGTGATTTCATCAATAAAACCGGTCTGGTCTTGGATTATTCCGGACACACCCTTTTCTTTAAATTCGCTCCGGGAGAGAAGTTTGGCCTTTGTGAATGCGCTAAACCTAGTGTTCATGGAACTGTTGGGGCGTTGGCCGTTGAGGCCATAGCTAACGAGTTTGATCTGGCCCATCTCTGACCCCATCAGGCTTCTCAGTTGCGCGATTTGTTGCACAGTTTTCCCAAGCTCCTTAGTCATAACTAATACATGATTATCATATCCGTCTGTCCGACAATATTCCGTTTATGCAGTCCCCATACCACCTCTCAAGCCCTAAGGTGAAGATACTCAAGGCTAAGATATCACAGATGCTCCAACAAGGAGTGATTAGGCCTTCTGCATCTGCTTATGCTTCCCCAATACTTCTTGTGCCTAAAGATCAGGGGCGTGATTTCAGACCTGTGGTTGACTACCGCCGTTTAAACGCTAAGGGTGTCTTGAATACGTACCCCTACCTGATCTGCATAATTCTTTTACTGGTTTGTCGGCGCTAATTGGTTTACGGTCCTTGATTTGAATCAGGCCTATTATCAGATTCCGTTGACTGAAGAAAGTAAACATGTTACCGCATTTTGTACTGATTGGAACTTGTTTGAGTTCAGCAGAGTTCCTTTTGGACTAGCAACTGGAGCGACTGTGCTGACTCGTTTGTTGGATAATATCGTTAGCGAAATGAGGTTAGTGTGTGTGTATAACTATTTGGAAGACTTGGTTATCTACAGTCGTTCGTTTGAGGATCAACTGGAGCATATTCAGCAAGTTCTTTTGAGATTACATGGAGCCAGGCTGACCGTTAAGCCTAGTAAGATGACGCTAGCCAAGCAGCAGGTATCTTTCTTAGGTCATAAAGTGTCGGGTCAGAGTATACGCATTGACCAAGAGCAAAATAAAGGCTTACGGGCTTTGCCTCCACCTATTGATAAGCGGGGAATTGCTAAGTTCATAGGCGTGGCAAATTATTTTAGGCTTTTCGTTCCCAATTTTGCTCGGTTGGCGGCTCCCTTAAATCAGTTACGCCGGAAGGGCGCACGTATTGAATGGGGACACGCCCAGGAGGCTCCCTTTGAGCATATTAAGGCAGCGATAGCCAATCCTCCGGGTCTTGGGGTAACCTATTTTAATAAAAGGTTTGTTGTGCAAACTGAGGCTTCTAATGCTGGTATTGAAGCTGTTCTCCTCCAGGAGCTTAAGTAACATAGATAGCCATTAGCCTACGCCTCACATCAGTTAACTGATGCTAAACTCGAGTAATCCGCCTACGAGTGCGAGGCTTTGGCCGTTTTATTTGAATTAGAGAAGTACCGCTTCTACCTTGAACATCTGTTTTTCCAATTAGAAACCAACAATCAGGCTTTGAGCTGCGTGTTGGCTAGGCCACGTAAAACTGGCCGTATTCCGAGGTGGGCAGTACGCATTTCGGCATTTCAGTGTGAAGTTAAACATCTGAGGGGCTCTGAAAGGAATTGCGGATGTCCTCAGCCCGATGTTCGCCGAAACTGCACCTGGTGAGAAAAACCAGCAGGTGGAGGGAGACAGTCTCTATTGTATGGTGTTGAGTGAAATTCCCATCTTGTTTGAAGATGTGGCTCAGCATCAGGGTAAGGACCCTGTTAGGGCCCCCAGTAAGCAACGTGTGTTGGCAGGGGAGCTTCCGGATGAGTATGTTGGTAAGAGTGGTATTCTCTGTAAGATGATGGGCGAGGCTAAGCAGTACAAGGTATGTTTGCCTGTAACTTTGGTGCACCCAGTTTTTCGTTATTTTCATGGTTCGTTGGTGGGTGGCAACAGCCTGGTACTTATAAGACCCTCCAAAAGAACTATGAGCATTTAACTTGGCCCTCCATGGACCGGGATGTGAGAGAGACGATATCCCAATGCCCCTTGTGTAATGCAGCCAAACCCAAGAATGCTCTTCAGCAGGGTTTGTTGAGTTCTGAACGAGAGTCCTGTCCTATGCACGAGCTCTATATTGATTTTTTAGGACCGTTATCTCTTACTAAGAAGGGTCATCGATATGTACTAGTTATTACCGATGCATTCTCCAGATTTACTAGGCTCCTCCCGAACTGTGACATTACCGCTGCCACCACTATTAATCATTTAACTAATGTCTTCAGTGTTGTTTGGTCCACCCAAGCAGCTTGTTAGCGATAATGCTCCTGCTTTTCTTCCGGCTCATTTCAAGGTCTTATGTGTTCAGAAAGGTGTCAGGCATATCACGACCACCCCGTATTGTCCCCAGGAGTCCTTTGCGGAGAGAGTTAGTCGATATCTTAAGTCCGTGTGGATTATTTATCATCAGAAAACCCCCGATAAATGGGACTCCAGTCTTCCTTGGCTTAGCTTCACCTTAAATAGCGCCTTGCGAGCTACGCCCGCCTCCTTGATCCTTTCCTATGCGGTTAATTCCCCTCTTTCGAACTTGTGGGGAATTCAGTATAGGCCAGGGGATCAGGTTTATGTCCGCAATTTCCTGGGGAGGCAGGTGCGTGGCGGGAATCTTAGTAAATTTACTCCGCGTTTTTTGGGGCCTTGCACTTTTTTTTTCGTCATCAGTCTACTGACTGGTTTGATGCGGCCCGCCACGAATTCCTTTCCTGTGCTAACCTCTTCATCTCAGAGTAGCACTTGCAACCTACGTCCTCAATTATCTGCTTGACGTATTCCAATCTCTGTCTACCTCTACAGTTTTTGCCCTCTACAGCTCCCTCTAGTACCATGGAAGTCATTCCCTCATGTCTTAGCAGATGTCCTACCATCCTGTCCCTTCTCCTTATCAGTGTTTTCCACATATTCCTTTCCTCTCCGATTCTGCGTAGAACCTCCTCATTCCTTACCTTATCAGTCCACCTAATTTTCAACATTCGTCTATAGCACCACATCTCAAATGCTTCGATTCTCTTCTGCTCCGGTTTCCCCACAATCCATGATTCACTACCATACAATGCTGTACTCCAGACGTACATCCTCAGAAATTTCTTCCTCAAATTAAGGCCGGTATTTGATATTAGTAGACTTCTCTTGGCCAGAAATGCCTTTTTTGCCATAGCGAGTCTGCTTTTGATGTCCTCCTTGCTCCGTCCGTCATTGGTTATTTTACTGCCTAGGTAGCAGAATTCCTTCACTTCGTTGACTTCGTGACCATCAATCCTGATGTTAAGTTTCTCGCTGTTCTCATTTCTACTACTTCTCATTACCTTCGTCTTTCTCCGATTTACTCTCAAACCATACTGTGTACTCATTAGACTGTTCATTCCGTTCAGCAGATCATTTAATTCTTCTTCACTTTCACTCAGGATAGCAATGTCATCAGCAAATCGTATCACTGATATTCTTTCGAACAGTCTACCCGACGGGAGGCCCTCGTCACACGACATTTCATTTCATACCTTGTATTTTAATTCCACTCCTGAACCTTTCTTTTATTTCCGTCATTGCTTCCTCGATATACAGATTGAAGAATAGGGGCGAAAGCCTACAGCCTTGTCTTACACCCTTCTTAATACGAGCACTTCGTTCTTGATCGTCCACTCTTATTATTCCCTCTTGGTTGTTGTATATATTGAACAGGGCTATTACAAATGATTGAAGCGATTTCATAAATTCACTGTAGCTCCATTCATTGACATATGGTCACGACACACTACAGATACGTAGAAAAACTCATAAAGTTTTGTTCGGCTGAAGCCACACTTCAGGTTTCTACCGCCAGAGCGCTCGAGAGCGCAGTGAGACAAAATGGCGACAGGAGCCGAGAAAGCGTATGTCGTGCTTGAAATGCACTCACATCAGTCAGTCATAACAGTGCAACGACACTTCTGGACGAAGTTCAACAAAGATCCACCAACTGCTAACTCCATTCGGCGGTGGTATGCGCAGTTTAAAGCATCTGGATGCCTCTGTAAGGGGAAATCAACGGGTCGGCCTGCAGTGAGCGAAGAAACGGTTGAACGCGTGCGGGCAAGTTTCTCGCGTAGCCCGCGGAAGTCGACGAATAAAGCAAGCAGGGAGCTAAACGTACCACAGCCGACGGTTTGGAAAATCTTACGGAAAAGGCTAAAGCAGAAGCCTTTCCGTTTACAATTGCTACAAGCCCTGACACCCGATGACAAAGTCAAACGCTTTGATTTTTCGGCGCGGTTGCAACAGCTCATGGAAGAGGATGCGTTCAGTGCGAAACTTGTTTTCAGTGCTGAAGAAACATTTTTTCTTAATGGTGAAGTGAACAGACACAATGTGCGAATCTGGGCGGTAGAGAATCCTCACGCATTCGTGCAGCAAATTCGCAATTCACCAAAAGTTAACGTGTTTTGTGCAATCTCACGGTTTAAAGTTTACGGCCCCTTTTTCTTCTGCGAAAAAAACGTTACAGGACACGTGTATCTGGGCATGCTGGAAAATTGGCTCATGCCACAACTGGAGACCGACAGCGCCGACTTCATCTTTCAACAGGATGGTGCTCCACCGCACATCCATCATGATGTTCGGCATTTCTTAAACAGGAGATTGGGAAACCGATGGATCGGTCGTGGTGGAGATCATGATCAGCAATTCATGTCATTGCCTCCACGCTCTCCCGATTTAACCCCATGCGATTTCTTTCTGTGGGGCTATGTGAAAGATTCAGTGTTTAAACCTCCTCTACGAAGAAACGTGCCAGAACTGCGAGCTCGCATCAACGATGCTTTCGAACTCATTGATGGGGACATGCTGCGCCGAGAAACTTGATTATCGGCTTGATGTCTGCCGAATCACTAAAGGGGCACATATCGAACATTTGTGAATGCCTAAAAAAACCTTTTGAGTTTTAGTTTGTGTGTGCAAAGCATTGTGAAAATATCTCAAATAATAAAGTTATTGTAGAGCTGTGAAATCGCTTCAATCATTTGTAATAACCCTGTATATGACCCGTCTCTCCCTATAGCTTACCCCTACTTTTTTCAGAATCTCGAACAGCTTGCACCATTTTATATTGTCGAACGCTTTTTCTAGGTCGACAAATCCTATGAAAGTGTCTTGATTTTTCTTTAGCCTTGCTTCCATTATTAGCCGTAACGTCAGAATTGCCTCTCTCGCCCCTTTACTTTTCCTAAAGCCAAACTGATCATCACCTAGCGCATTCTCAATTTTCTTTTCCATTCTTCTGTATATTATTCTTGTAAGCAGCTTCGATGCATGAGCTGTTAAGCTCATTGTGCGATAATTCTCGCACTTGTCAGCTCTTGCCGTCTTCGGAATTGTGTGGATGATGCTTTTCCGAAAGTCATATGGTATATCGCCAGACTCATATATCCTACACACCAACGTGAATAGTCGTTTTGTTGCCACTTCCCCCAATGATTTTAGAAATTCCGATGGAATGTTATCTATGGACTTGCACTATCCTGCATATTTTATGCCAGGTAAATCTGTTGGTCAAAGCAGTATGAGGTTCACCTTAGCCAAGTTAGGTTCAGGTAGCTCAGGGGTTGAATGACGCCCTCCCTGCGTTAAGTATGAGTGGGGGAGATTGAGCTGTGGCTGGCTCATGCTACGGGTTGGATTAAACCTTGGTTGCTATTCTGTGTTTAGTCTTGCGCAGTTATCGCGATTACGCTGTCATCCTCTCTTTCCGCGGGCCGCAGCAGCGGTGTGTATCGATATTCGCACCTTGGACTATCTTTGGCCTGACGCGTGTAGTTTCCAGCTGGGCTGTGGGTGGGCAATTGGTCGGTTGGTGAGGAGCAGCGAGGAAATCTCCGCGGCGCGTAGATTGGCTTGTGCCGCTGGCGGCCTGTTGTGGTGTCGGAGTGTGTGGTGCCGTTCGCATTGCTACACGGTTCGTGACTCACCGATCCTGGACATGAAAGTTGAATTTTGACTTAATCTACCAACAAGTCACGACTGTTCACATTGTGTCCTTTGGAGTTCATTGTCGGCTGTCGGGATATTCCCGCGAGCAACAACATGTGTTTTCAAGTTGGCAGATTTTTAGCCACCCTCCGATGGAGTTTAACTGTACTTGGTTATTTGAATTGAAGTGCACCAGCGGAACCTTCTGCCTTGTGGCCGTTAACGTTCCGGTTACCCGCCCTGGGAGTTGACGTTAATTCAGGCAGTGAATTTTCCTCATCGTGTCGTCGCTGTCCAGCACAGTGTGTAGTTTGTCAGCTCAATGTAAAATTGGTTATGGGTGCCAATACCTTCTACATTGTTCCATTGAACTGGTCAGGTGAAGTGGTGGTTAGCTTGTCGGTGGGTTCGTTGACTGTCTGTCGGTTGGATTTTCGTCGGATGGACAATGGTTGGGCCGACTGCCTGTCTCACCTAACAGAGCGCCAGTGTTTGAATTCCAGGCCGACCCTCGGAACTCCTGAGCGCCCTTGGGTGTACTGCCTTCTCTTGTCTGTTCTTGTTGTTCGTACTTGTATGCCCTCTCGCCGATTTTTAGATTAAGGTTGTTTTGCCCTTAAAGTGTCAGAGTCTTTGGGCCTTCAGCCTAATTAAGGAACTGTTTAAGGATAAGGCTTTGCCTTTTAAATTTCTGATTTGGTTGAGTGGACTTGCCCTTAAGGCATGATATTGTACGGCACATTCAGCCGCTAATTAAGTTCCCAAACTGAAGCTATTCTTTAAAAAAAATTCTTGTATCTTGTAATGTTTGATCAAATAATTGGTTGTATGTTTGAGTGTAACTGACAGCCGATTATTTTGGCCCCTTGCCACAACTTAAACTACCTGTCCTGTCCTGCGGGTTTATCAGGGCGTCTAAATTTAGTATTCGATTTCAAAATTGAAATTAAAAGATTTTCGAAAGTCTTGGAATTCCCAGGAAAAAGATCAGAAAACTGTTGATTTTCAGTTACATTGTATGAAAAACTATTTCTTGTATAATTTAATATCTGACCTCAAAATTAAATTTAAGAGATTGTCGAAAGTCTTGGATTTTCCGGAACTGGTATCTTTCCAGTAACAATGTCGATAAAAGGCAAAAATCGTCGAGATTTACAATTTGCGGAATTGATGAACTGTCTATATGCATAGTTTAGTTTGTATGGAAATCCTCAGTGCTCGAGTTCTAATTGCACCTGGCCAATTGTTATTCATTAATCTTATCCCGAAACTGTTAGGGCGAATGGGTTTTAACGACTCTTTGAGCTAGATAACTAGGGCGACGTGTAATTCAACATAGCTCCACGTGCTGTCGCGATCACAAAGAATTTATTAGTGACACCCGTGTGCCACGTTATTGACAAGAAACCAAACAACATCCGCCCGATGAAGCCAAACAGGGTCTCTAAAACCCATTCGCATAAACTGCAGGGTTAAAAATCGTTTAGTGAGCTGTTTTCATTCAGCGCCCGAAACCGTTAACTGCGGTTATCGTAACAGGTTTTATAAAGAACTGCCCCCCTAGCGGAAGACTACTAATAGTTGGCTGGGAAACGGGAAGCCACTCAACGAATATGACTAATTTCCAATCGCTTGCCAACACACGGTGCGAGTACACAGTTCTCTTTCAGTAGGCGGCCACAACGAACGGAAGCCGACGGGCCCACATCGCATTTTTTAGTTACTGAAGCAGGACTCTCTGTCCACACCACAAGGTTTGAGTGAACTTCCACTTACTTGCTGAAGCGATAACTGTGGGCTCCGATGATTGTTTAAAGAAACTTTCAAGTAGAATAGGATCATTTACCGAATAAAATAATTTCAAACTATCGTGGAACGTGAGAAGTTCGTTAATTCCTGGAAAATCCCTTAGCCATTCTTGTTGCGAACATTAAGGATCGGCGTTCACCGAGAATCCTGCAGAGGCTGGAAGTGGAGTCGCGACGTTTTCGTTGAGTTCAGAACAGTGTGAGAGTGATCTTCGGATTCTACTGCCATCCAACTGCAGGACTACGAATTTTACGTAATGCTAACGTGACTCGTTGCCGTTCTTACCTAAGCCACGAAATTTGCGAAAATGTTTGGTGAGTAGTATTTTTCAGCTTTTCATTTAGAAATCGATCTCAGTGAAATATCATACTCTCTGAAAAATCGTTGCACACTGAGGTGACAAAAATTCTGGGGTACTTCCCTAAATCGTGCCGTACATCCTTTTGCCGACGTAGTAAGGCAACTCAACGTGGCATGGTCTCAACAACTGTTTGGAAGCCCCTGCAGAAGTATTCAGCCATGCTACATTCATAGGCGTCCATAATTCCGAAAGCGTTGCTGGTGCAGGATTTTGTGCGCGAACTGTCCTCTCGATTATGCCCCATAAATGTTCGATAGGATTCATCTCGGGCAATACGCATGGACAGATCGGTCACTTGAACTGTCCAAAATGCGCGTCAAACCAACTGCGAAGAACTCTGGCCCGATGACACAGCGCATTGTCATCCGCAAAAATTCCGTCGTTGTTTGGCAACATGACGTCCACGAATGGCTGCCAATGGTTTACAAGTAGGCTCAGTTCACTCTATGTCGAAAACAACCCACAACATCATGGAGTCACCAACAGCTTGCACAGTGACTTGTTGACAAACTGGTCCGTGGCTTCGTGGAGTATGCGCTACACTCGAACCCTGCCATCAGCTCTTACCAACAGAAATCGGGATTCGTGTGACCAGCCCACGGGTTTCTGGTCGTATAGGGTCCAGTTTAAAAGAGCTTTGGAGGACTTACGGTTAAATAAGGCAGAAGGGATAGACAACATTCCATCAGAATTTCTAAAATCATTGGGGGAAGTGGCAACAAAACGACTATTCACGTTGGTTGTAACACCATACCTCTTCTGCTGTACAGATTTATTTTGCTTTTGTTTTATTTAATATTATAACATTGAGTATCTGTAAATGTGTTTGATTGAACAGAGAACACAAAATTGTATACTCTTTTCTTTGTCAAACCTTTGATGTCATGATCTGATTCTATGCAATGTAGTGTATCTGTAATTTAAACTCTTCGTCCCATTTGGAGGGAACAAAACTTACTGTATATAATTGTAATTTTGTGTGAATAATTTTTTGTAGAGATGTCAATATGTGTAAATGTTTTGTTTTATTTAATGTATTTGTTTGCTGTTATGTAAACTGCTGATCCTCACTTAGGGCTCTTAGTTAATTTGTATGTAAAAGGTGTAGTGGTTCCCCTCGGGAACAGATCTGTGTAGCGCGTGCAAATTGTGGTTGGCTTAGGTAGAAAAGGTGGAACTGATAGTCAGTCGGGGACGAGCTACGAGTCGGGGACGAGCCAGCAGTCGGAGACGAGCTACGAGTCGGAGACGAGCTACGAGTCCGTGCACTGCCATGAAATAGATGCATATTGTGCTGGTTCCGAGAGAGGCTTTTCCTGCCGCTTTCCAATGCCTTGGAAGAATGGATAAATAGCTGGAAATATTCTGCAGTTTGTATCTATCATCGCCACCAAGAAATGACAGAGTCCAGCAATTCTGCCTACAATTCCACCTACCAACATGCAGTTGCCACCACATTGCGCAATCATTGCAACGTAATACTATAATGATGTACAGTGAAGGATCAGCTTAATGGACGTGCTACTGTGCTGAAATATAAGGTAATTTGTATCTGAATTTATGTACTTACCTTGATTTTTCTCCTCATCATAACACCTCTCAGGTTCCTCTCCGTTTGAGCTAAAGTGATATCCGAGTGTCCTTACTAAAAGAACATTTATGACCAATGTTGTGCTAATCAATGCCTCTTGAACTTAGTAAAAAGAAAGTTAAAGTTAATGTGGCAAGAGAGTGAGTTAAATTAAATATTGTTTGCTGAAAATAATTTTCCTATTAAAACTGCTTATTAAAGCGCTGTTGCCAACTGCAAAATTAAAAGTTCTTATGACTGAGGCTTCTAAAGTTTTGCTTAGCAAATGATCACCTTGATATCTGTAGTAAATTCAAAAAGGTGAGTCAGTTTCTTGAAATTTTGTCAACATTGTGTTTCGCTGTAGTAAAAGTGGAAAACTGCAGTTGTGAAACATTATATGCTGATGTTTGTTAAGTATATGTCTCTCTTGTGTATAGGAAGTGCATATTAATAATATAACATGATCCACAGTTTGTCTATTGTATTAAAGCCGAGTATCAAGTAACGGAAAGACCACTAATTAGTAAAACCATAATTTGTGTAAGCCTGAAAGTAATATGGTGTTTCGGTATCTCTTATAATTTTGCTGCTCCAGTTGTTAGCTTCAATCTTAAAACATATGTGTGTCAGAGTTCACTGCACTCCCGTGTGACAAAGTATAGGTTGTGTTTATCCACTAAAATTACTAATAAATATTTTCTTGAACGAGAATGTTAATCATTCTCTTGCCTAGTTAGGCTGGCGACCATTTTCTTTATCCATTAAACAGTGCAGATAGGCAAAATTCCGTTTGTTACTGTTCAAATATTTAAGTAATTCTGACTTTCATTTCCGATAAGCCACCTCCGTTAGGAACAACACGGTCAACATAACAAAATTCCTCTCAGAGGGTAACACTGCTCTGTTGCTTTATACCATAATTGCTATAACTAAATAATTCTGTTTTGCAAACTGCCTCCAGCTTCGAGGTTAAGGTATAGCAGTAGCAGTTAGGGAGTGTTATACGTGCCGCCGCGTGAAAGGACGTCGTTCAGTTTGCATCTACAGACGGAAAAAATTATAAGTAGTTAGCATTTTACAAACATAGAGTGAACATAAAACGTCCAACGGCACGAACCTGTACATTACTTGACAGAACTGGTAGTGAAAGTTCAGTTTAAATAAAAAATAAAAGGTATCAGTACTTAATAATAGCTAAAATGGACAGGAAACTAGAAATAAATCTAGACACGCGAGAGCAGAATGCAACCGAGAGCAGTTCAAGCAGCACACCAACAGATGGCATGACGCGCGAGTTGAATTACGTACGTTATCACGCAGACGTCAATAAACAGATCGAAGCTATGTGTGTCGCGCGTACTAAGCAAGACAATATGGGCGATGTTGTCGAAGACAGTGGCTATGTCAATGAATCGTGGGATATGTTTGAGTCACCAAAAACTGAAAGGGAAGTAGGACTCGAACACAAAAATGTAGCAGAACCTAAATGTGAAAAGAATCCAGATATGATAGAATTGTTAAAAATGTTGTCTGCACAAATTGCAGCGCAAAATGACAATATCAGTGATAATATTAAGGCACAAATTGCAGCGCAAAATGACAATATCAATGACAATATTAAGACACAAATTGCAGCACACAGTGACAATATTAATGCACAAATTGCAGCACTGGGGCAACAAAATGTAGAACAAAGACAGCTAATTGCAACACAGGGTAGTGATATTAGTAAACAGATTGAGAAGGTTGATGTAAAAGTAGACATTGTGAGTAATGAAATTAAAACCTTAAAAGCGAAATTATTGTCATCAATGGCAATATTGCCAACATACAAGGACAGATTGATGACATTAACGAAAGATTTGACTCTGAAGTAATTATAATTCAAGATCAAATAGAGCCCTTAGTCTGTACTAAAGTGGACGAAAAGGTATTCGGTATTAAATCCGAAATACAAACAGAATGTAACGCGGAATTTGCTCAGATTAAACAATCTGTAACAGAAAAAAAGTAGGGAACTAATGAAACAGATAGTTACTTGCGAAAAGAAATGTGAACATAACACTTCACAAATCCAAGGCAAAATGTATGACTTGGAAAGAAAAATACAATCAGGCCCTACACATTTTACTGAAAAAATGCCTTTCAGTAAAATATTAGAGGGCGAGGAAAAATTCGACCCTGTGAAGAGACATAACGGATGGCACGCCTTAGACTTTGTAAAGAATTGCGAAAGAAATTTTCCTGAATATTTGTCTGACCGGCAAAAAATTAAAGTTGTAATCAGTGCATTAACGGGAGAAGCAAAAAGGTGGGGGTTGAATCTTGATACTAACCAGATGTCTTTTGAAACCTTGAAACAAAAGTTTATTGACGATTACTGGTCAGAACAAAATCAAGACCAGTTGTGGCGTGAGTTTTTAATGGCCAGGTTGGATGACACCAGGGGTAGGCAAACCATGAAAGAATTTTGCGAATCATGGTACAGAAAACTGATACATTTGAAGGCTAGAAGGACTGAAGCTGAGATCGTTTGGGTTCTTTGGCAGAAACTGCCTGAGGATTCTAAACGATATGTTGGGAGTACCCACAGAAGTTTTTCTGTGTTCTTGGAAAGGGTAGAGGATGAAGATCACTGGCGAAGAAATCGCGAGCCCCTTCCCCATCATAACAACAATTATTCGCGCGAAAACAATGACCAAAACGAAAGACCTGAAAACGAAAGATATCGTGTAAACGCGATTCAAAGAGGTCGTGAGAGAGGTAGGGGGAATTGTACGACGCACGGCAGAGGATACATGGCGCGGAATATCCAAACTAGAGACGAAATGGAAAACTAAAAACCGCGTGTGTTACGGGCCGGATTCACGCGGAAACTGGTTTTGGGCCCAAAGAAAAGTTGTCAAATATTAGATTCGAGAAGGAAAGATGTAAACTATGGTGCAGTAAGGTTAAGGACGCGCCTATGAAAGATGGGTGCGGAGTGATACATAGTGGCGTTTCCAGTGCGAAGTCACGTGACCGTTCATGCTCGGGCCAGCGGTTGCCGGAGCAGCGTACATTGCACTTGGCAGCACATACAAATGGCAGACGTCAGAACAAGATGGCTGCCGTAGAGAGAAACAGAAGAGGCGGGATCGGACACTTCCGTTGGCTGGTTTCAGTAGTAGATGAATGTAGAAATGAAAATAAAGTTAATGTGTCATATGATAAAGATAACTCAGTATCGGAATCGTGCGAAAAGACTTTATTAAAGAATGAAAGGGAGATAGAAAACGCGAGTGAAAAAGGGAATATTTGTACTGTTAATGATGTGTATGAGGTCGAAGACGTAGGTGAGGGGGAGGTTATGATGAAATATGCCACGCAAAAGACGTGTGCACAACTAATAATAGGTGAAAGTGATTTAAAGAAGGACGTTAGTAAACATGACATTATAAACAGTGCAGGTGAAATTATTGTTGTTAGAAAGGTATTTTGTGGCTCTGATGCAGAAGGGTCTGGTAGGGATTTCGCACGATTATCTGAAACTGATAGTAATGGGATGAGTGAAACAAAGGTTATCAATGTATGTGACGAGTTTACTATGTACCAAACTAACTCAGAAATCGTCCAAAGTGCTACTACTGAAGTGCCTACGTGTCCAAATGATGTGAACTGTGTAGAAAATGAGTCGAAAAATGAAGTGACTGAAACATCTAGCGATAATATGATCCACTGTTTAAAAGTTGCTTTCCTGCTCGAATCTGATCACGAAAATGAAATCAGTGATAGTTCAGATGATGAAGGGTATACGAATACAGATAAGAATGAATATACCAACTTTCCCTATTGTGCAAAAGTCGGGTACTTAAGTGAATCTGATAGTGAGGAAGAGAGTAGTGATGACTCCAGTGAAGATGAATTTTCAGGTGTAAACGAAAGTGAATATACTTTTACTGAAAGAGGGTATGAGAAAATTAGTGACATTTTTCCAAAGCAAGATACAGAAAGTGAAACTGGGTCAAAACCGAATGAATTATTCAGTAATTCAGTAACACAGGGGCACAATTTGCAGGAACCTCCAGATGATACTATACTGGGGCAAGCCTTAACAAATGTTTTGAATGGGTGTGAATTACAGGAACAAAAAGAACCACCTGATAAAATGATAATAGAACAGGAGATGTTGTGCCTTGCTAAAGACTTTGAAATTCCAAAACCTAAAAAGCCACCTGATGAAACAAAACGTTGGGAAGATCTGAATAGTATAGTGAAAGATGTAGAAAATAGGAAACCTAAAAAGCCACCAGATTTAAGTGACTGTTTTATGAACCGTAAGAGGCTGCCTTGTTAATAAAGAGACTGGGGACAGGATGCTGTATGTATATATATTGTTAAAATAATGCATGACTTTAGTATTGTTGTATCTGAGTGTTACCTGAAAGTGAGTTATTGTTCTGTTGATCTTGATGCCTGTGGGAGGTTGTTGCTTATTTACTGTAGTGTACTGTTTGACTTTGCTTAGAAACTGTTTCATTTTCAATTTAATTCTTACTGTTGCCAGTCTAATTATGAAGACAGGGCCATGTAATGTGAGAAACCTGAAAACTTTATGACTAATGATGCTTATTGTAACTTAACGAGAGTGCAAAGAACTACACAAGATAATAATTAATTTCTAATATACTTAAAATTCAGAAAAGGCTTATGTTTGCAGTATGTGGTTTATTTAAAGGTACATGTCCTCACATGAGGGTTGTTCAACCCTCAGGGGACATGCACTCTTTGCATTGTCAGGTGCCTGACGAGCACCAGGGACCCGAGTCGTTGCCAGCACTACTTCCATTTCTTTTCGTGCTGTCAACCTTCCTCTTCATCATTCAGAACTTTTACTATCTTCTTTCCTTCTTCTCTATCAGAGTAAACAAAAAAGTGTAGATGTATATGTAAGATACTGTGTATTGTTTGTGGACAAGTAAATGAATAATTAAATTGGGTACACTAGAAAATGACCAAGAATAATGTAAGAATTGTAGATATTGTACAGAGAAAATGTAATGGAAAAGTAAAGGGAAAAGTATAGATGAGAAAAGAATAGCTTACTGAAAAGAAAAGGTAAATGAATGACATAATATGATTAAATGTAAATGTTTTTGAAAAAAAGGGGCAAATATGGTGTTGAAAAACTGTATATGTGTTTAAAACTGAGGAGATGAACCTGACTAATGTATGTAAAATAGATGAGAGGTATGTGTCTTGTGCCAGCAAAAGGGTTGGCAGAAATCACTTGCAATAGGATATGAAATTATTGTCCTGATCTTGATGTATGTAATGACCTAACTGTGTGTGGAAAAGCAATGGTAAAGTAGTAGTAAGAAATTCTTACTCCTGACTTGATCTAAAGTATGACATTTAAAATTTTATTGATTAATGTATATGTTACCTGTTGTTATCATTTGAAAAGAAATGATTTTGTTACCAGTGTCTAATTACTGTTTCAAAGTTATAGGTTTCATGTTTTATACCACTAACGCAATTGGTAACAAAGATGTGACATAATGATGAAAAACTTAAAGATGATGACAAAAACTGCTCAAAAATATGTTGTTGGGCAGCAAAACAAGACAAAAGAATAAAAATGCTCTGTTCCTGAAGTTGGGAGCTACCAAATATGCTGTGTGAGCAGTAGCCAAAGGACTTGCCATTGTGGGGCAAGAAGTTGATAAGTGGTCATGAACTGCCAAACCTAGAGGATGGGGCAGTGTATTAATTTAAAAATGTTTCTTTTAGTGTTCTTAATTTAAATTGTGTTTTTGTGCCTAAATGTTTAACAAAGACTGCCAAACCAATAATGGGCATAATGTCTAACATAGACTGCTAGTGCTGAGGCAAGCAGTGAAGTAAGTTAGATTTTTTGAGCAATATGTTATGGACTTACTATTCTTATTGAAGTCAGTGAAAAGTTATTATAAAATATATGTGCATTCTTATTTAAATGGATGTTTTTGATGCTAGGTTTCTTGGATAACTTAAAGTTTTGGACTGCCTTGTTTTAAAACACAGCAGTGATGATTAAAGATAGGCTCTGATTATGTTAGTGTGTTTATGTGCAACAAATATTTTGGACTGCTATTAATGAAGAGCAGCTTTAAAGTTAATTATTTTGAAACAACCTTGCAAAGTTACTTTGGTATTTAAAGAGTCAGTTGGAAAAAGGTTCTCATAGTTGTTTGTGTAAATATTTGTGCATATGTGGATGCAAACTGAAATTTTCAACATTTCATTATTTGCTGAGCCTTGTAAAATGTACTGTGATCATGACTATACTTGTGTGTCTGAAACTTACATTCCTTTAAAACTATTGAAAGACTAATTTCTGCTTTGTTAAGTTAAAATGTTCTGTGCTATTGTATATGTGTTTATTCTTTTATTTTATTTTGAAGGCTTCACCTATTCTACTTATATGTAGATGAGTTTGTGTGCTGTTTGTCAGTTATTTGAACTGTGTGTGTTTGAAATGAACATGCTTAAAGGTATCTAGTGTAATGATGAAAATTAGTTTCCTTAAACTAGTGTGAATATGAAAATTTCTGTAAATGTCTTATTTTGAAAATCTTTTGGAAGAAATGTATGCAATTTCTTAGTGTATATACTGTATGTTTGTAATGTGTGTTTTTTTTTCTCCCAACTGAAGTTGGATGGATTTTTTTTTCTTTTTTTTTGCAGCCAGCACCACTTAGGTGTTATAGATGTTTCCTTGAAGTATCCCTGATGGGAAACTTCAACGAAACATGGGGCATGTGTAACACCGTACCACTTCTGCTGTACAGATTTATTTTGCTTTTGTTTTATTTAATATTATAACATTGAGTATCTGTAAATGTGTTTGGTTGAACAGAGAACACAAAATTGTATACTCTTTCTTTGTCAAACCTTGGATGTCATGATCTGATTCTTTGCAATGTAGTGTATCTGTAATTTAAACTCTTCGTCCCATTTAGAGGGAACAAAACTTGCTGTATATAATTGTAATTTTGTGTGAATAATTTTTTGTAGAGATGTCAATATGTGTAAATGTTTTGTTTTATTTAATGTTTTTGTTTGCTGTTATGTAAACTGCTGGTCCTCACTTAGGGCTCTTAGTTAATTTGTATGTAAAAGGTGTAGTGGTTCCCCTCGGGAACGGAACTGTGGAGCGCGTGCAAATTGTGGTTGGCTTAGGTAGAAAAGGTGGAACTGATAGTCAGTCGGAGACGAGCTACGAGTCCGTGCACTGTCATGTAACAGATGCATATTGTGCTGGTTCCGAGAGAGGCTTTTCCTGCCGCTTTCCAATGCCTTGGAAGAATGGATAAATAGCTGGAAATATTCTGCAGTTTGTATCTATCATCGTCACCAAGAAATGACAGAGTCCAGCAATTCTGCCTACAATTCCACCTACCAACATGCAGTTGCCACCACATTGCGCAATCATTGCAACGTAATACTATAATGATGTACAGTGAAGGATCAGCTTAACGGACATGCTACTGTGCTGAAATATAAGGTAATTTGTATCTGAATTTATGTACTTACCTTGATTTTTCTCCTCATCATAACACCTCTCAGGTTCCTCTCCATTTGAGCTAAAGTGATATCCGAGTGTCCTTACTAAAAGAACATTTATGACCAATGTTGTGCTAATCAATGCCTCTTGAACTTAGTAAAAAGAAAGTTAAAGTTAATGTGGCAAGAGAGTGAGTTAAATTAAATATTGTTTGCTGAAAATAATTTTCCTATTAAAACTGCTTATTAAAGCGCTGTTGCCAACTGCAAAATTAAAAGTTCTTAAGACTGAGGCTTCTAAAGTTTTGCTTAGCAAATGATCACCTTGATATCTGTAGTAAATTCAAAAAGGTGAGTCAGTTTCTTGAAATTTTGTCAACATTGTATTTCGCTGTAGTAAAAGTGGAAAACTGCAGTTGTGAAACATTATATGCTCATGTTTGTTAAGTGTATGTCTCTCTTGTTTATAGGAAGTGCATATTAATAATATAACAAGATCCACAGTTTGTCTATTGTATTAATGCCGAGTATCAAGTAACGGAAAGACCACTAATTAGTAAAACCATAAATTATGTAAGCCTGAAAGTAATAGGGTGTTTCAGTATCTCTTATAATTTTGCTGCTCCAGTTGCTAGCTTCAATCTTAAAACATTTGTGTGTCAGAGTTCACTGCACTCCCGTGTGACAAAGTATAGGTTGTGTTTATCCACTAAAATTACTAATAAATATTTTCTTGAACGAGAATGTTAATCATTCTCTTGCCTAGTTAGGCTGGCGATCATTTTCTTTATCCATTAAACAGTGCAGATAGGCAAAATTCCGTTTGTTACTGTTCAAATATTTAAGTAATTCTGACTTTCATTTCCGATAAGCCACCTCCGTTAGGAACAACACGGTCAACATAACAAAATTCCTCTCAGAGGGTAACACTGCTCTGTTGCTTTATACCATAATTGCTATAACTAAATAATTCTGTTTTGCAAACTGCCTCCAGCTTCGAGGTTAAGGTATAGCAGTAGCAGTTAGGGAGTGTTTTATGGTGTCTAGAATATATGAGTCTGGCGATATACCATCTGACTTTGGGAAAAGCATCATCCACACAGTTCCGAGAACGGCAAGAGCTGACAGGTGCGAGAATTATCACACAATCAGCTTAACAGCTCATGCATCGAAGCTGCTTACAAGAATAATACACAGAAAAATGGAAAAGAAAATTGAGAATGTGCTAGGTGACGATCAGTTTGGCATTAGGAAAAGGAAAGGGACGAGAGAGGCAATTCTGACGTTACGGCTAATAATGGAAGCAAGGCTGAAGAAAAATCAAGACACTTTCATAGGATTTGTCGACCTGGAAAAAGCGTTCGACAATATAAAATGGTGGAAGCTGTTCGAGATTCTGAAAAAAGTAGGGGTAAGCTATAGGGAGAGACGGGTCATATACAATATGTATAACAACCAAGAGGGAATGATAAGAGTGGACAATCAAGAACGAAGTGCTCGTATTAAGAAGGGTGTAAGACAAGGCTGTAGCCTTTCGCCCCTACTTTTCAATCTGTACATCGAGGAAGCAATGATGGAAATAAAAGAAAGGTTCAGGAGTGGAATTAAAATACAAGGTGAAAGGATATCAATGATACGATTCGCTGATGACATTGCTATCCTGAGTGAAAGTGAAGAAGAATTAAATGATCTGCTCAACGGAATGAACAGTCTAATGAGTACACAGTATGGTTTGAGAGTAAATCGGAGAAAGACGAAGGTAATGAGAAGTAGCAGAAATGAGAACAGCGAGAAACTTAACATCAGGATTGATGGTCACGAAGTCAATGAAGTTAAGGAATTCTGCTACCTAGGCAGTAAAATAACCAATGACGGACGGAGCAAGGAGGACATCAAAAGCAGACTCGCTATGGCAAAAAAGCCATTTCTGGCCAAGAGAAGTCTACTAATATCAAATACCGGCCTTAATTTGAGGAAGAAATTTCTGAGGATGTACGTCTGGAGTACAGCATTGTATGGTAGTGAATCATGGACTGTGGGAAAACCGGAACAGAAGAGAATCGAAGCATTTGAGATGAGGTGCTATAGACGAATGTTGAAAATTAGGTGGACTGATAAGGTAAGGAATGAGGAGGTTCTACGCAGAATTGGAGAGGAAAGGAATATGTGGAAAACACTGATAAGGAGAAGGGACAGGATGATAGGCGGCCACAATCACGTCGGGAACCTGTTCACATGAATCACCTGAGTACAGTCCACCCCAGGGAGCTGAGTGGTCAGCGCGACGGTATGTCATGCCTAACTGCCAGGGTTCGATTCCTGACTAGGTCGGAGATTTTCTCCGCTCAGGGACTGGGTGTTGTGTTGTATTCATCATCATACCACCCCCATCGACACGCAAGTTGCCGAAGTGGCGTCAACTCGAAAGACTTGACTATGCGAACGGTCTAACCGACGGGAGGCCCTAGCCACACGGCGTTTCCATTTACCTGAGTACAAACGACGCCAGCGCACTGCCCTTTTATACATTGTTTGCGCGATGCTACCCTCATATGTATGTGCATATCGGTATTCCATGACTTTCGTCACCTCAGCATAACACGATATACGCCGTGGGGTTACTTCTTGCAGTACTAGAAAACACTGGAATCCATTGTTAAAGCTGCTGATTGGTGAGCATAATAAGCAAGCAAGCAAAATAAAGCCACCAGTTCTGGCGCGGATGTGCCAATTAGGGCTGACTGGCCGCCGTGTTATGCCAGAGGCGTCATTTGGATGCAGTATGGAGTCGGCTTTCTTATCCCTGGAGCCGCTACTTGTGACGATACAGTGATTAGTAGTCTGTACCATAGAGGAATTTCCGCTACTCAATGGACTGCGAAATTGTCGTTAAGTTTTATAACGATGTTGAAAATGAAAAAAACCCTTGTACCTCATGTTTTGTGCGGAGGAGCGGACAGAGGTTCAGAGAACTCTCTTGGCTGGGGTGGGAAACTGCCCCTAAAGGCGGAAGAATCAGAAATCCACAACGGCATGAGGATACACAAGGAAAGGGAACCACTGCATTGAAAATACATTACGTATATCCACAGGACATGAGGCCTGTAACTGAAGAAGTGTCATGATGATCTCTCCGTTGGCAAAAGATTCCGGAATAGTCCCCTATTCTGATCTCCGGGAGGGGACTGCCAAAGGTGAGGTGACCATGAGAAAAAGAATAACTCATCAACGAAAGGATAACATTCTACGAGTCGGGGCGTTGAATGTCATAAGCTTGAACGTGGTAGGGAAGATAGAAAATCTGAAAAGGTGAAATTAAAAGGAAGGCTGTTAAAATTAAGAGTGCAAAGGGAATTCCACTGTTAAATGCAGAGGAGAGACCGGATAGGTGGAAAGAGTACATTGAAGGCTTCTTTCAGGGAGAAGATTTGTCTGATGGGATAGAAGAAGAAACAGAAGACGATTTAAGAGGTAGGTGTTCCAGTATTAAAATCAGAATTTAAGAGAGCTTTGGAGCACTTAAGATAAAATAAGGCAGAACGGATAGATAACTTTCCATCAGAATTTCGAAAATAGTTGGGGAAAGTGGAAACCAAACGAGTATTCATGATGGTGTGTAGAACGTATGAGTGTGGAGACGTACTACCTGACTTCGGGAAAATATCATCCACCTAATTCCCAGGACTGCAAGAGCCGACAAATGCGAGAATTATCACACAGTCAGCTCGACAGCTCATGCATCAAAATTACTTACAATAATAATATAAGAAGAATGGAAAAGAAGATTGAGGATGTGTTAGATGACGATCAATTTGGCTTTAGGTTAAGTGAAGGCACCTGAGAGGCAATTATGACGTTGCTGTTGATAATGAAAGCAAGACTAAAGAAATATCGAGACACATTCATACGATTTGTCTACCTGGAAAAAGCGTTCGACAATGTAAAATGGCGCAAGATGTTCGAAATTCTGAGAAAAATAGGGGTAAGCTATAGGGGGAGAAGCGTTAATATAGAATTTGTGCAAGCACCAAGAGGGAATAATGAGATTGGACGACAAAGAACGAAGCGGTACGATAAAAAAAGACAGTGAAGCAGTCTTTCGCCCCTACTGTTCAATGTGTACATCGCAGAAGTAATGATGGAAATAAAATAACAGTTCAGGAGTGGAATTAAAATTCAAGGTGAAAGGATATCAAATACACGATTCGCTGATGACATTGTGACACTGAGTGAAAGTGAAGCACAATTACACGATCTGCTCAATAGAATAAAAAGAATACAAGTCTAATGAGTACAGAATATGGACTGAGAGTAAAGCGAAGAAAGACGAAAGTAATGAGAAGTAGCAGAAACTTAGTATCTGGATTGATGGTCACGAGGCAAATGAAAAAGGATTCTATTACGTAGGAAGCAAAGTAACCAATGACGGACGGAGCAAGGAGGACATCAAAAGCAGGCTAACACTGGGAGAAAGGGTATTCTTGAGCAAGAGACTTCTACTAGTAATTAACATAGGCCGTAATTTGAGGAAGAAATATCTGAGAATGTACGTTTGAAGCACAATATTGTTGGCAGTGAAACATGGATTGTGGGAAATACGAATCAGAAGAGAACCGAAGCATTTGAGTTGTGGCGCCACAGACGGATGTTGAAAATTAGGTCTGATAAGGCAAGGAATGAGGAGGTTTTGCGTAGAATTAGAGAGGAAAGAAATCTGTGGGAAACGCTGACACAGGAGAAATGATATGTTGATAGGACATCTGATAAGGCATGAGGGAATGACTTTCATGGTACTGGAGGGAGCTGTAAAGGGCTGTAAAGAGCAAGACAAAGAGGAAGACAGAAATTGGAATATACCCAGCAAATAATGAGGACTTATGCTCCAAGTGCTACTCTGAGATGAAGAGGTTACCAGAGGAGAGGGATTCGTGGCGGGCTGCACTTAAGCGGTCAGAAGACTATAAGAGATACTTCTTCCGTTTTGCGTATCACGGTTCAGTGGCAGTAGCAGAAGAACCAATCTTCTCGTAGTAAAACTTCCCTCTTTGCTGGTCCACATTGGCGTTAAAACGACGGTTGGTTTCCAAAGAAGACCTCCCGAAGCGACTCGCCCTACAAAGTCTACGCACAAGGAGAGAAAGGCCAATGTTCGTTACAGTCTAACATTCTGCGTGGTTTCTGTTGTTCTATGTCGTGTCTCCCTACCACTTTCGCGCAACGACGCTCTGAGTATGTTTTTTAGGGAATTGACTAGTTTGAACCTGGGACCTGTTGCTGGTAAGGAGACGCCATACCACACATGACATGTAGAGTTCAGAACAGTTCAGTGAGACTAGCGATGATATAACCAAATACTTAATGATTTCAGCGTCAGCTCCACTGCACTCCCTGTAAAAGAATCTTAATACTAACTAAATTTAGTGGAAGGGGTTCAAGGCTTTCCTATTTTTAGTTATCTGGTAAAATAACGTCGAAATAGCAGTTAAGTTTACCACTGGAAATTTTATTCTACTCACAAAACATTGTTTATAAATTGCACTATTGATAGAACTAAATGTTTGAATACAGCATGATAAAAACCAACTGCGTTCAACAAAAATGTGAACGAATATTCCCTGAGTGGGTTTCCAAGTTCTACAATGGATCGAAGAATGACCTATGCCATATCACATCTAGGTTTAAATTAAATTTCACAAAAGATAAAACTATCAAAATGGTCTACAGTGACCCTCAATTATCTTTAATTACTTATCTAACTTGTCGTAAATTACAGTGGCTGATGTGACTTCTCAATAATTATATAACAGAAAAATCATCGCGTTTCAGATTTTAACTTACATAGCAAATGTGAACACCATGAGCTTTAATTGACGATCGACACTAGTATTACGCAAAAAGGGGGTGTAACAGATGAGACTTCTGCAGTTCTGAGTGAAGCTTTATGCGCTGTTATGCGGCATCGCGTGCGTTCATTACCTTGTCGTTGGTTAGGCAGTGTCAGGGGGCGTCGGGAGACGCAGCTGCATCCAGCTCGCCGTCTCGGAAGCAACTCCCCCCTGACTTCTCGTTACTACAATTTACCGAAGTTGGTTTAAAAAAAACTATTTGGCTGTGTTTTCATCTGACCAATCCGGGTCTCAATGTTAACCTTACGCTCCGCCTACAAAAATTCTGTCTATCCAATGAGAAACGTTATACTTTTCGTGGTGGGGCAATGTTTTTAATGTTTGCAACGTAACAGAGACGCTAAAAAGTCTCACGGTAAAACTTGCGGCTGGTGTGGCCCTTTTAGTGTTATCGTAAGATCTATACTGCTCTTCTGGAGGGCTCTAGCTTTTAACATGGGCTGGGGGGGGGGGGTGGTTCTGTCGGTTAGCTGTCCCTTATCGTAGGGTCTTCTAGCTTAACACGGTTCTGCTCTCGGCTTCTGTTCTCGTTTCTCCCCTCGGAACTGCGTCTGTCTCACGGTGGGAAGTTATGACATGCATTTAGGCTTTCTTGTGTTAGTCTATGGTATTCCATTTGCTCACTCGTTACTCGTATTACTTTGGTTACTTCAATGTCATGATTTATTCGGAGCTATGTGACATACTACTGGATTTGCTTATCATGTCAGGGTTTTCATGGAAGGTGTTGGATTTGCGTGACACCTTACATATCACCACCCTTCAAACTTAATTTTTGCACTGAAGTTAGGCAATGAATGAATCGTTGTCTAAGCCAGTCAAAAATTATTCCTTTATCTGAATTTTGTTGCCTACTGTTCAGCCACGTTATTCTGGTTCTATACTAGTTTGTATTACTAATTTATATTTTTATATTTTTCCACATTAATCTCAAAAATATGTTTATTTTGACAAGAGAAGATTATTTTTATATTATTAATATTATTTTTAATTTTCAATTATTTTCTTTCTTTATTTAAGTGTGAAGTTTGTTTTTTAATAAGTTTGTTATCGAAAGTGAGGAGTCTTTCACATCGATTTTCTTAAAAATATTTTTGTTTTATTAATGTAGTAATTAAGTAAAATCTATTTGTAACACATTTACTAAATATCATGTACAAGTAAAATGTTTTTGTTTCTAGACACTCATTTCAACATTGTTACACTAACAAATAAGAATTATTTCCAAGAATTGCTTTGACAAAGAAATATACATACACAAGTATTGAGATATTATCCTAACAAATGGTACAAATGTTAAAAAAAAGGGAAAACATCCAACAAGATAATTTTTTATTCTTTGTTTTTATAAGGAGAAAATAAGTAGAATATAGTTATTCTTTTATTTTTATGAGGAGAAAATAAGTGGCATATAGTTTTAGTGTTTATTATGCCTTACTTTTGTTCTTTATATACTGTCCATTTCAGAAGTAATGATCTATTTTTATCGATAGTCTATTTTTTACTTAAGTCCATAGTCAATGACTGTTATTTTGTAGTTTATTAGCTGTCTGGTGTGCTTAACGTATTTAGTTTTTCACATGTTTCTTTTGCACAATTCCTACATCACATAATTTGATTTCACACATTCACACAATCCTATGAATGTTTAAGCATGAGGTTGGTGAATGTTTTTGCACGAAGGTGATGGACTTGAGCGAGATGGATGTGGGCAAGTATTTGATGTACAGCTTCATTCGTCGTTCCTTGTCGGCTTTGCAAGTGTGTGTTGCTGTTGTAGAGGTCCCATAATGGAATGGAGCTGTGAGTGCAGAATCTGGTGGTTTACTGGCTTTGTATGCTTGACAGTCATCGTTATGTGTCGCTAAAAGCGGTCGTTTGTCGTCGTAATACTTCGCAGGCGACTAGTTTACAATAGGATAGGGATTTGGGAAGGTATGTCGTCTATTCTTCACCCATCTTCTTTCTTAGTCTCAATCTTGCGAATCTTCAACTTCTGTTCTTCCTGCTTTTTTTCTGCTTCTTACTTGCTTCTTGGTTCTTCTCTGGGCAGGATATGGAAATTTTTGTTAATAACTAGTCACTTTGAAGTTCTCCTCTTAGTAACAGATTGATAAATTGTTTGGGCATGTCATTTTTACTTTGTGGAAGTTTTCTTCAGTTTCGTGCATCAGCGTGCTGTTTAATAGCAGTAGTGTGACTTTTACACATATTTTTTTGCCAGTGGTGGCTTGCCCAAGCGGTCTTCTCATCGGGCCGTTTTTTGCTCACTCCACTGAGTCGGGGCGTCCCAAGACCCTCTTGACCTTCCGTGTTCTGTCCCAGCAGGGTTCCGCTTAGTGGGCAGATTTACGGCCCACTTCCGGATACAAGAGCCCTCTGTTGGTCTCGCTGTCCTTTCCCTTCTCTCGACGCTTCTCCCTTGTAGGAATCGTGTCTTGCTAATTACGTCCTTTTCTTTCTTGATACTTCTCGCATTGCAACTTGTGGGTTGTTGCATCTGGTCTTTGTTGGAGTTTTTACAATGGTTCTTACAAAAAGTTTTACTTATAATCATCTAACATATGTCTAGTACCTACATTGTTTTACACCTTCTTGAAAAGCTTTACAAATTTCAGCACCTTAACCATGTTACAATTAGAAGATATTTTGAGTCTTAACTTCTACAAGAATCCTCAAATTCGTTTTTTATTTTTGTGTAGTGTTGTGGTGTATAGCATTTTAGTATTTCATGCTGTTGGACTATCTACACTTTATCCCTTCATCTTAATCTATGGTACTATTGGTGTTATTTTTGTTTTTGTTTTTATTGAAACTACTTTCTTTTTCCCACCTTCCTCTCTCTTCATTCTTCTTTCTCCTGACGATCTTATCTGTAACATAATCTTGAAGTATTGTGCTGATTATTTACCAGTAATAAAATTAATCTTCAAACTTTTTGATATGGCTCACATGGTGAAGTCCTAAGGTTTTGTCTGTATTTGGGTTCATTAGTTCCACAGCATTATCATGAGCAATTCGGCTAATTATGACAGGTCCTTTGTATGCAGTGTAAAACTTATGTATTTTGTGTTTCTGTTTGCTGGAGAGATGGTGTGTTTTTACAAATTCTTTCTGGCCAACTGAAAATATTCTTGTAATTGCTGTTCTATCTCCTCTTTCTTTTCTTTTAATGGCTGCCTTTCTGATGTTGGAGAGAGCTGTTGCTATGACTTGTTTGTGCTGTCTATGTGGTACAATAGGAAATCTAACATTTTCTCTGGTTATGTTTGGGGGTTCAATACTTTTAAGTGCAGCAACTGCAGGTAGTAGTGTAGAGCTATGTGGCAGTTCATTTATTACTTCTTGAAAATCTTAAAGTATATAACCCAAGTGTTGTGTCTTTTGCCTACATACAATTGGCATAAAGTGCCTATGTCCTTCATAGATCGTTCTGCGGATTTACGCTATGTTTGTACTTAGATATGTTGATGGGTTTTATTTTGTGTTGTTTTAACGTGTTCTGCCATTGCACTGATTTGTATTGTGGGCCATTATCCGAAATTATTCGTTCCACTCGACCTACTTGTCTGAGAAAATCTTGTCTAAATGCTTTACTTATAGTAAGACCTGTTGCCCGTTTTAATGGTGTCAAGGTAACATATTTTTAAGTAAGTTCCAAAACGACAAATATGAAAATACATCAATTTTTTGTGTGTGGGAGAGGCGCCATCAAATCTGTTGCAGTTATTTGTTTTAATTTTTTAGGAATTATTGGAAACATAGGTGGTTTGGTTTGGAAAGTGACGTGTTTAGCCCTCATATCTTTTTTGCATTTGACTAATACTGGTCTAATTCGTCTTTCCATATTAGGAAAATGGCTTGTTTGTTCTATTTTTAAAAAGCATTTTTTTGGTCCAAAGTGGCCATTACTTAAATGTGTATACCATATGTACTTATTAATTAGTTCATCTGGGTAGAAATTAACCATTCATTCGTTGCAACATTTCATCTAAAAAATAAAACATTGTTTTTTACGAGATGGTGCTGTTGAACGTCTGGAAAAACCTTACTGCTCCACTTGTGTTTGATTCCTAGTATTTCGGGATCCTTGTCCTGTTCTTTGCCTTTGTTTTTCAATGCTGTCGTAATGTAGTTTTCGAAAGGTACTTGTTTCATAATAGTACATTGTAAACTGGTCTTCTGCTGCTTCCAAACCTATGTTATTGGATGCACCCTGTGGACATCGTGATAAAGCATCTGCTAATACATTCGCTGGTCCTGGTATGTGTGTAATAGTGAAGTCAAATTCTTATAGTATTAACATCCATCTGGCTAACCTGCCATGAGTTAGTTTGGCGGATAACAGATATTCTAATGCTTTGTGGTCAGTGTATACTTTTGTTTTTCTTCAGAATAGGAAATATCGAAAACGTTGGAAGCCCCATACAATGGCCAATCCTTCCAGCTCTGTGACTGAATAGTTTTTCTCGCTTTTTGTGAGTACACGACTGGCAAATGCAATTGTTCTATATGATCTTAGCCCTGCCTGTTCGTATTCTTGGAATAAAATAACTCCTAAATCTGTTTTCGCGCTATCAGTAGCCATACAAAAATTTTGTGTTAGATCAGGATGTGCTAAAATCGGTGCTGTTGTTAGTGCGTTTTTCCCTTTTAAAAATTCTTCGTTGGCTTGTTGATCCCATACCCATGGCGTGTTTTTTCCAGTCAATGCACATAGGCGTGGTGTTGCGAGAGAGTCGATCCAAATAAATTTTTTTATAGAATTCGGTGAGACCTAGAAATCCTCTGAGAGTTTTCTCATTATATGGAGTGCAGAATTCTTTGATTGCCGTTAGTTTTTCTGGGTCGGGCATTACCCCTTTCTCTGAAATTATGTGTCCTAGAAATCTGACCTCTCGCCTTCCAAATTTGGATTTTGTTACATTTACTGTGACCCCATGCTCTTTCCTGATCTGTACAAACTGATTTAATGTATCGTTGTGATGTTCCCAAGAGGGTTCTGCTATAATCACATCATCAACATAACAAGTAATTTTTTGTAAAATTCCAGGTCTGAGTTAGTATTAAATCCTCTAATAAACGCTGCTGATGATATGTTTAAACGAAATGGCAATTGTTTAAACTGGTAACATCTACAGAATACGATAAATGCTGTAAATTTTCTACTTTCCGGGGACAATTCTATTTGCCAGAAACTACTCCGTAAATCAATTGATGAAAATATCTTAGCACCGTGGAAGTTTCGTATCAATTCCTCTAATTTTTCTGGGCGATCTGTCTCAGTGATTATAATTGTGTTGATCTGTCTGGAATCAAGCACTAACCTGATGCTCCCATCTCGTTTTTGTACAATATGGAGCGGGCTGTTATATGTGGAGATAGCTGGTTCAATAATATCGTCACCTAACATTTTAGATATCTCCTGGAATACTTTATTCCTGTAGCTTAATGGGATTGTATAGGGTGGCACTCTAAATGGTTTGTGCTGTTTTGCTTCAAACTTGTACTGAAAGTGTTTAATACTGCCAGTCGTAGGTAAAAATACCTCTGCTTTATCTCGTAAAATACCCTCTAATTCTCTTTTACTGTGTTCCGAAATACCTTGAACTTCTTGCAATTTTTCGTCGATTTCTTTATGGACTTCTAACATGAGTTGAGGCGATTCCCCCTTTTGAGCATACCATTCTAATTCTTCATCCTCTTTATCTCACGTCATTCTTAATTGTTTGTTTATAACTGGTATTTCTTCTAATGTTAGCTTTTGCTCAAAGAGAAGTGTGACATTCCCGAATGTTAGCTACCTTTCCCCATATCTATTATCGCTCGTCTCTCATTTAAAAAATCTGCACCTATAATCAAATCTACAGTTAGTTTAATCACGAAGTTGGCTTCGATCTTTTGACCTTGGCACGAAAGAGTTAACCTTGTTTGTCTCGTAACTTCCGCAGCATTGTTTCTAATAGGACCTCTTACTTTAATCTTACGTGTTTTCAGAACTGGCAATTCCTCATTGGCATTACTTTGCATGAATAAATTTTCTGAGATCGCAGTCTGTTCACTTCCGCTATCAATTACAATATTGACTGGGATATGTTTTACCATGGCCTTCACAATTGGTTGAATTTGAAAGGGTTGGTTCTGTTCTTCTTCTTCTTGCATCAACGAATCCTCCACTGAATCATACATGAGTCTTTTCAGGAATTTCTCTTGTGAATTCGAACATTCTGTAGGATAAGCTTCGACTGCTACTTCTCTCTCTTTTATTTCCTCTTCTCTATTCCTTCCTTCATTTACACTTTCTTCAACATCCTCTACTTTTTCCTCATCCTCGTCTATCTTCTCCTTCTTCGTCGCTACTTCCACATATTCGCATCTAAATGCTCTAATTATCGCTTCATAACTTCCTTCATTATATACGTTGGGTTGTGTGTCCACTAGTAACATATTTTCAACTTCTGACGACTGCGCATTAACCTCATTGAATTCGCTTTCCCTGGTTTCCATCTCAAATAGCTCTGCAATACCCATTACTTCGTCCTTTCCTCCTACATTCGTTGTGCATGTCTCTGGTAATTCATCTTCCTCGTCAGTATTCTCCCAATTAATTTCGTCCCAACACGATATTGTTATTTTCCTGTCTTCGTTTTCATCTGGTCCCTGCGGTTTTGTTTCTTCCTTCTTCTCTTCTCGTGATAAGGTATTTACTTCTCTGTTCACGGTGCTGCAATTGTCCTGGGTCGGTGCGTCATCCCTTTGGAATGGGCGCTTAGCTGTCAATTCGAACGTTTTTCGGGGTTTGGTGGTCTTACCTCCACCTCTTCTATCTGTATTCTCTTTTCTTGCTCCGCTTGTTGATACTGTTTTCTTTGTTGATAATTTGTCGGTCTATTGGCCCTCCAATACCCGTTCCGGTTGTCGTTATTCCCTCTGTAATAGTTGTTGCCGTTCCTGGGTGAATTATAGTTATTGCCATATTCTCTTCTAAATCCATAACCGGTTCTTTGTTGAAATCTATTGTCGTTTCTTGGTGCGAAGTTATCACGTGGTTCGTAATTATTGTTTCTTCGTACTGTGTCTTGAGGATTCTACTGCTTTTTGCTTTCGTTTTCACGTGCGATTCGTCTTTCTCTTGCGTCTTCTTCCGAAAATATAAACTCTCGTTCCCTTAGGATACCTTTAAATGTTTCGACGTCATTGCCTCCGCGACCTACTAATGATTGCTAGTATTTCAATGGCAACTTCATCGCGCATAATTTAATCAACTCTCAGTCACTGTATGGTACATCTAAGCATTGATTTTTCTTTGCCATTAATTCGAAAAATTTCGCGAGACTCTTCTCTCCTGAATTTTCAAAATATGGGTTCTGTAATAATTCGTACTTCACTGTGTTCTGTGCTTCGCTGGACCAATATCGTGAGAGAAACGTCTCTCTGAAATCTTCGTACGATCGGTATGTCGCTGCAATGTTCTGCATGGTTTCTGCGATTGTTCCTGACATGTGTGCACATATAAAGTCTAATTTGTGTGCTAGCGTCCAGTGTTCTGGTAATCCTACTCGGAATTGATCAATAAAAGTTCGTGGATGTAATGAGTTTCCTTCTCGAAAGTGTTGAAATTTTCTGACTGTGAGGAAATGATCGTTGTCGTGCTTCGTCATAGTTCCATATGAAATTCGCGATTCTTCGCTACTTTTGTTTCTGATAATTTCTCCCGTCGTTATTTCCCGTTGTGGTGGATCTATTGGATATTGTCCACTGTAACTTTGGCCTACCCTTGCGTAGTATCGTTGGAGTGGTACGCAATAATTTTCTTCCATCGGTTGTGAACGTGTAGCTGAATGCATGCAGTGTACTCTTCGCGACCTGGCTTTCCATTGTCAGGTATTGGATCGGTATCTTGTCTGGCTAACCTTGCTGCCTCATTGCACGATCCAAACTGTCTTGAAACATACATTTGTGGTTCCGCATGTGTTTGTGATGACGTTTGTTCATCAAGGATTTCGAAACGTGATTGTTGCTGTGCAGGCTGTCTGATTTCACGTATGTTACTTTCCACCTGTGATTGGAATCGCAAATGCGTAATATCTTCGTTAATTGCTTGTTTTCCCGGTGCTGTTACAGATACGGATGTGGTTTCAGACTCTGTGCTTTTTCGATCCTGTTCACTACGCTCTTCAATGGTTTGCAACAACTCTGTTCGCAATTTCTGAAATTGTCGCTTCGTTTGCGCTTCTGTTTTGATTATGCGGTTATCATATCTTTTCAGCGCTGCTTTTGTGATACGTTTGTGTAACACACTGTTTTCAACAATTTTACGCGCTGTACCTGCTGCTTGTCTAGTAATTACGTTTATCTGTTTCTCTAGTTATTGACTTCTCCCTGGGTGTTGTTACGTAATGTTTTGATCTCGTCCTGAATGTCATTACGCAATGTTTGTACGTCCACTTGTACCTTGTCAACGTCTGTTCTCAATTGATTGTGACCTGTTATTAAGTTTCCTATCACTTCTCGAGATTCTTTTGCCTCGTCTTCAATATGACTTAGGTGTAACTGAATTTTTTTGTTTTGTTCTTGTATCTCACGCATTTGTCTCGTGGTTTCTGCATTCTGAATTTGAATTTGGTTCGATATGTCTTTATTTTGCCTTGTCATGGTTTCCGTAATTTGTAGTAATAATTCTGCCAGAATTCGTAACTTAATTATGCTATTGTCTCTGCTAGAATGTCTCACTTTCTATTGAATACTTTCTTACTATCTATCGCTGCAGTTACTGCTTTCGACTATGTATAACTTTAAGAAAAAATTTTTACTACGAAAATTTTTCAACAGGATATTTTTCTGATCTAGTTAGGCATATGGTGGACCCTCAATCATGGTATTTTACCATCCTGGCTGGGTCGCCATTCTCTAACATTCTGCATGGTTTCTGTTGTTCTATGTCGTGTCTCCCTACCACTTTCGCGCAACGACGCTCTGAGCGTGTTTTTTAGGGAATTGACTGGTTTGAACCTGGGATCTGTTGCTGGTAAGGAGACGTCAGACCACACATGACATGTAACAGTTCAGAAGAGTTCATTGAGACTAGCGATTATATAACCAAATACTTAATGATTTCAGCGTCAGCCCCACTGCACTCCCTGTAAAAGAATCTCAATACTAACTAAATTTAGTGGAAGGGGTTCAAGGCTTTCCTATTTTTAGTTATCTGGTAAAATAACGTCGAAAAAGCAGTTAAGTTTACCACTGGAAATTTTATTCTACTCACAAAACATTTTTATAAATTGCACTATTGATAGAACGAAATGTTTGAATACAGCATGATAAAAACCAACTGCGTTCAACAAAAATGTGAACGAATATTCCCTGAGTGGGTTTCCAAGTTCTACAATGGATCGAAGAATGACCTATGCCATATCACATCTAGGTTTAAATTAAATTTCACAAAAGATAAAACTATCAAAATGGTCTACAGTGACCCTCAATTATCTTTAATTACTTATCTAACTTGTCGTAAATTACAGTGGCTGATGTGACTTCTCAATAATTATATAACAGAAAAATCATCGCGTTTCAGATTTTAACTTACATAGCAAATGTGAACACCACGAGCTTTAATTGACGATCGACACTAGTATTACGCAAAAAGGGGGTGTAACAGATGAGACTTCTGCAGTTCTGAGTGAAGCTTTATGCGCTGTTATGCGGCATCGCGTGCGTTCATTACCTTGTCGTTGGTTAGGCAGTGTCAGGGGGCGTCGGGAGACGCAGCTGCATCCAGCTCGCCGTCTCGGAAGCAACTCCCCCCTGACTTCTCGTTACTACAATTTACCGAAGTTGGTTTAAAAAAAACTATTTGGCTGTGTTTTCATCTGACCAATCCGGGTCTCAATGTTAACCTTAAGCTCCACCTACAAAAATTCTGTCTATCCAATGAGAAACGTTATACTTTTCGTGATGGGGCAATGTTTTTAAAGTTTGCAACGTAACAGAGACGCGAAAACGTCTCACGCTAAAACTTGCAACTGGTGTGGCCCATTTAGTGTGTTAGTAAGATCTCTACTGTTCTTCTGGAGGGCTCTAGTTTTTAACGTGGGCTGGAGGGTGGTCCTGTCGGTTAGCTGGTGACGTGGGTGTCCGTCCCTTATCGTAGGGCCTTCTAGCTTAACACGGTTCTGCTCTCGGCTTCTGTTCTCGTTTCTCCCCTCGGAACTGCGTCTGTCTCACGGTGGGAATGTATGACATGCATTTAGGCAATCTTGTGTTAGTCTGTGGTATTCCATTTGCTCACTCGTTACTCGTATTACTTTGGTTAATTTAATGTCACGATTTATTCGGAGCTATGTGACGTACTACTGGATTTGCTTATCATGTCAGGGTTTTCATGGAAGGTGTTGGATTCGCCTGACACCTCACAACAGCACAGGGGGGACCGCCTCATTTTTGTCAGAATTCACACGGAAAGTGCTGTCGCCTGTTGACTGTCACAAGACGAGCGTTTGACATTCACATTATGGCATAAATTCTAGCTTGTTATTTCGTATATGATTACTATACATTTAATGTGGAATAAATTAAATCGTGGCGTGATCCAGAATATTAGCCATTTATTACAAAGTTCCGGAAAAATGGGAAACGACCAAGAAAAATAAAATAAGAGTTTCATTCACATTCTTTTCGACGCTCTGAATCGATTATCCAGTTTCCTGCTTGGCTATTCATTGTTGAAGTTAGTGGCCTCTAAGCTGATATGTTTTAGATGTCATAATTGTGGGCCGGCCAGAGTGGCCGAGCGGTTAAAGGCGCTACAGTCTGGAACCGCACGACCGCTACGGTCGCAGGTTCGAATCCTGTCTCGGGCATGGATGTGTGTGATGTCCTTAGGTTAGTTAGGTTTAAGTAGTTCTAAGTTCTAGGGGACTTATGACCACAGCAATTGAGTCCCATAGTGCTCAGAGCCATTTGATTTGAATCATAATTGTGGATCTAGAGATTGTCTTATACTGGAAAAATCCGGAAGACATACTTCTGTAACGATGTTTAGAAACGCCAAAGACTGAAGGAATGGTAAAACAACTTCACACTACAGTAGCTGATTTTTCGAAAACGAAACTTCTGGTAAATCGAATACTAGCATTTTCATGCGATTATTAACTAAACATGAAAAGATTATAATCAAGGATTTGTTAACTGTCATTTCAGTTCGACGTATAAAATTCAAATAAAAGTAAAATAAAAATAATTTGGTAATATCGAGAACTTAACTGCTCGCAGTCAGTTTATAATCTTGAATACTACTTACCGAGTCAAACGCGACATTTCAATAGATAAGATGATATATTTTGTGGATAATAGTGCCCAGAAATTTTCGAACGCATTTTTTCCTTCTCAAGACAAGAAATCTGTAGTTACACACTGAAACAGTTTTACAAAAGCCTTCAAAACAGTATTCCAACACCAAAAAGCAATGTGAAATTTGAGACCCATGGCAAATAGTGGTGTCGCAGGTGATCATGCAGCCACGTGCTATTTCACTGGTGGCCCTCTCCCTCTCTATATGGACTCACTAACTCGAACGAACCTACATTATTACTGGAAATGGATTTAATAATTGTAAAGAAATGAAATACATAGCCACTTCACGTTCAGATTTAGCCATGATCAGTTGAAATACGTCCAGATAAGTTACGTTCGATACATGGATAATGGTATGTAATAATTATTGCAATAACTTTGTTCAAAGGAGAAGGGGAAACTTTATTGACACATTCCTGGGGTCAGATACATCACATGATCACACTGACAGAACCACAGGCACATAGACACAGGCAACAGAGCATGCACAATGTCGGCACTAGTACAGTGTATATCCACCTTTCGCAGCAATGCAGGCTGCTATTCTCCCATGGAGACGATCGTAGAGATGCTGGATGTAGTCCTGTGGAACGGCTTGCCATGCCATTTCCACCTGGCGCCTCAGTTGGACCAGCGTTCGTGCTGGACGTGCAGACCGCGTGAGACGACACTTCATCCAGTCCCAAACATGCTCAATGGGGGACAGATCCGGAGATCTTGCTGGCCAGGGTAGTTGACTTACACCTTCTAGAGCACGTTGGGTGGCACGGGGTACATGCGGACGTGCATTGTCCTGTTGGAACAGCAAGTTCCCTTGCCGGACTAGGAATGGTAGAACGATGGGTTCGATGACGGTTTGGATGTACCGTGCACTATTCAGTGTCCCCTCGACGATCACCAGTGGTGTACGGCCAGTGTAGGAGATCGCTCCCCACACCATGATGCAGGGTGTTGGCCCTGTGTGCCTCGGTCGTATGCAGTCCTGATTGTGGCGCTCACCTGCACGGCGCCAAACACGCATACGACCATCATCGGCACCAAGGCAGAAGCGACTCTCATCGGTGAAGACGACACGTCTCCATTCGTCCCTCCATTCACGCCTGTCGCGACACCACTGGAGGCGGGCTGCACGATGTTGGGGCGTGAGCGGAAGACGGCCTAACGGTGTGCGGGACCGTAGCCCAGCTTCATGGAGACGGTTGCGAATGGTCCTCGCCGATACCCCAGGAGCAACAGTGTCCCTAATTTGATGGGAAGTGGCGGTGCGGTCCCCTACGGCACTGCGTAGGATCCTACGGTCTTGGCGTGCATCCGTGCGTCGCTGCGGTCCGGTCCCAGGTCGACGGGCACGTGCACCTTCCGCCGACCACTGGCGACAACATCGATGTACTGTGGAGACCTCACGCCCCACGTGTTGAGCAATTCGGCGGTACGTCCACCCGGCCTACCGCATGCCCACTATACGCCCTCGCTCAAAGTCCGTCAACTGCACATACGGTTCACGTCCACGCTGTCGCGGCATGCTACCAGTGTTAAAGACTGCGATGGAGCTCCGTATGCCACGGCAAACTGGCTGACACTGACGGCGGCGGTGCACAAATGCTGCGCAGCTAGCGCCATTCGACGGCCAACACCGCGGTTCCTGGTGTGTCCGCTGTGCCGTGCGTGTGATCATTGCTTGTACAGCCCTCTCGCAGTGTCCGGAGCAAGTATGGTGGGTCTGACACACCGGTGTCAATGTGTTCTTTTTTCCATTTCCAGGAGTGTAATTGAACAACAAAGTAGCAGGAAGGGTTTAGCGTCAAAATTAGTTGTTCTGTGTAGATCCTGCAATAAATCTAACTCTAAAATGACTTCGAACATAGTGCGTAATTCATATGATGTGAATTTGAAGTTAGTGTATGCAGTGCGTGCAATAGTAAAAGTAAAAAAGGTTGTTCAAACGTTTTGTTGTTTGATGGACCTTCCTCCTCCTCCCAGTAGGTTCAGAAAGCACATAAGGGTACTTTTAGGTGCCTCGACAGTTGTGTCTAAAGCATCTATGAAACGTGCAGTAGAAGAAACTGTAAATATTAGTGGAACCAGGGACACTGCTGTTGCACTTGATGGGACATGGCAACGTCGAGGGCAACGCGTCTTGAATGGTGTTGTAAGTGCTACTTCTCTGGAGAATGGAGAAGTTGTCGATGTTGAGTGCTTATCTAAGTACTGCCACACCTGCCATGGTGACACTGAAGGACATGTTGAACATGTTCTAAGAATTATGATGGTTACAGTGGCGGTATGGAGTGTGATGGAGCTCTAAAAATATTTCAGAGGTCGGTGCCCGTTTATAACGTTAGATATACGAAGTACCTAGGCGATGGGGACACTAAAGCTTTCAATACTATTAATGAGTGCAATGTTTATGGTGATACCTTGGTAACAAAGCTGGAGTGTTGTGGACATGTGCAAAAGAGGATGGGTACTAGATTGAGCAAGCTACGAAGAGAAATGAAAGGAAAATTGCTATCTAATGGAAAACCTCTGTCTGGCCGAGGAAGATTGACAGAAACTGCAATAGACCTTCTTCAGAGTTATTATGGACTGCCCATTAGACGAACTGCACCTCTGAATGATGTTACAGCAATGAGAAAAGCTGTACAGGCCGCCTACTTTTTTGGGCCCGCATCTCGTGGTCGTGCGGTAGCGTTCTCGCTTCCCACGCCCGGGTTCCCGGGTTCGATTCCCGGCGGGGTCAGGGATTTTCTCTGCCTCGTGATGGCTGGGTGTTGTGTGCTGTCCTTAGGTTAGTTAGGTTTAAGTAGTTCTAAGTTCTAGGGGACTGATGACCATAGATGTTAAGTCCCATAGTGCTCAGAGCCATTTGAACCGCCTACTTTCATAAGTTGTCCACAGATGACCACCATGTTCATGGACTTTGCCCTAAAGGAGCAGATTCTTGGTGTGGTTACCAAAAAGCAAAAGAAAGTGGTCAGGTATACCATCATAAGCATTCTCTTCCTGAGCCTGTTATGGATGAAATAAAACCAATTTTTAGAGACTTGAGTGACCCTGTTTTGCTTAGCAAGTGTCTTCATGGGGGCACTCAGGATACAAATGAAAGTTTCAACCATTGCATATGGAACAGATTTTGAAGGACTAAATACATTAAAAGTTGGTGTACTAGATGCAGTGATATGTTTCTATGATGGAGTGATAAGAAGGTTGGAGGTACTGAGAAATTTAGGCGTAAAATGTGGCTCTAATATGGAAGATCAATTGCTTGCGTGTGACACAACAGGTGCATGAAGCTGAAAGATTCACTCTTCAAGTTACCAAATAAGCAAGAAGAGCTAAAAGGAATACCAAGAGGAAACTTGAAGATGAAGAATTGCTGCAGGATGAAGACTATGCTTCAGGAATGTTCTGAGGCACAGTTTAATTGGTCTCATATCTTCATTCGCGATTTCCTTCAAGCTGTATTTTTCAGAATTCAGGTACAAGTATTTCCTAAAATTTGTAAATCATTCCTCTAATTTTTTTCTGTAACTTGCAATAGTCCATACTTATGTAGTAGACTTAAGCTTTATTGCAGAATCAACTATTTTATAGAAAAAATATCATTTTTATTAGGAAATAAGTTATAAAAATTAAAATGTAAGGTGCGATATTTTTTATCCTTGTAATATACGTAATAGGCGGAATTAAATATATCTAGTACCTCAGCCATTGTGTCATACATATCTAGAAAAAATTTGGTCTCCTTCAGATGTGTAACATTGGACTAAATGGTACCTCAATCTGAGGAAGCATTTTGGAAAAAGATTGCATCAGTTTTTTGTAATATTTTTAATAACCCTAACCAGTTTCAAAAATATTCAAAGTACTTCTAATTTGTTTCGAAAGTGTGCTGCATTATCTGATATCAACAAAAAATCTATAAAACATTGTTGTTGTTGTGGTCTTCAGTCCTGAGACTGGTTTGATGCAGCTCTCCATGCTACTCTATCCTGTGCAAGCTTCTTCATCTCCCAGTACCTACTGCAACCTACATCCTTCAGAATATGCTTAGTGTATTCATCTCTTGGTCTCCCTCTACGATTTTTACCCTCCACGCTGCCCTCCAATGCTAAATTTGTGATCCCTTGATGCCTCAGAACATGTCCTACCAACCGATCCCTTCTTCTAGTCAAGTTGTGCCACAAACTTCTCTTCTCCCCAATCCTATTCAACACCTCCTCATTAGTTACGTGATCTACCCACCTTATCTTCAACATTCTTCTGTAGCACCACATTTCGAAAGCTTCTATTCTCTTCTTGTCCAAACTAGTTATCGTCCATGTCTCACTTCCATACATGGCTACACTCCATACAAATACTTTCAGAAATGATTTCCTGACACCTAAATCTATATTCGATGTTAACAAATTTCTCTTCTTGAGAAACGCTTTCCTTGCCATTGCCAGTCTACATTTTATATCCTCTCTACTTCGACCATCATCGGTTATTTTACTCCCTAAATAGCAAAACTCCTTTACTACTTTAAGTGTCTCATTTCCTAATCTAATTCCCTCAGCATCACCCGACTTAATTCGACTACATTCCATTATCTTCGTTTTGCTTTTGTTGATGTTCATCTTATATCCTCCTTTCAAGACACTGTCCATTCCGTTCAACTGCTCTTCCAAGTCCTTTGCTGTCTCTGACAGAATTACAATGTCATCGGCGAACCTCAAAGTTTTTACTTCTTCTCCATGAATTTTAATACCTACTCCGAATTTTTCTTTTGTTTCCTTTACTGCTTGCTCAATATACAGATTGAATAACATCGGGGAGAGGCTACAACCCTGTCTCACTCCTTTCCCAACCACTGCTTCCCTTTCATGCCCCTCGACTCTTATAACTGCCATCTGGTTTCTGTACAAATTGTAAATAGCCTTTCGCTCCCTGTATTTTACCCCTGCCACCTTCAGAATTTGAAAGAGAGTATTCCAGTCAACATTGTCAAAAGCTTTCTCTAAGTCTACAAATGCTAGAAACGTAGGTTTGCCTTTTCTTAATCTTTCTTCCAAGATAAATCGTAAGGTCAGTATTGCCTCACGTGTTCCAACATTTCTACGGAATCCAAACTGATCTTCCCCGAGGTCGGCTTCTACCAGTTTTTCCATTCGTCTGTAAAGAATTCGCGTTAGTATTTTGCAGCTGTGACTTATTAACTGATTGTTCGGTAATTTTCACATCTGTCAACACCTGCTTTCTTTGGGATTGGAATTATTATATTCTTTTTAAAGTCTGAGGGTATTTCGCCTGTTTCATACATCGTGCTCACCAGATGGTAGAGTTTTGTCATGACTGGCTCTCCCGAGGCCATCAGTAGTTCTAATGGAATGTTGTCTACTCCCGGGGCCTTGTTTCGACTCAGGTCTTTCAGTGCTCTGTCAAACTCTTCACGCAGTATCTTATCTCCCATTTCATCTTCATCTACATCCTCTTCCATTTCCATAATATTGTCCTCAAGTACATCGCCCTTGTATAGACCCTCTATATACTCCTTCCACCTTTCTGCTTTCCCTTCTTTGCTTAGAACAGGGTTTCCATCTGAGCTCTTGATGTTCATACAAGTGGTTCTCTTTTCTCCAAAGGTCTCTTTAATTTTCCTGTAGGCAGTATCTATCTTACCCCTAGTGAGACAAGCCTCTACATCCTTACATTTGTCCTCTAGCCATCCCTGCTTAGCCATTTTGCACTTCCTGTCGATTTCATTTTTGAGATGTTTGTATTCCTTTTTGCCTGCTTCATTTACTGCTATTTTATATTTTCTCCTTTCATCAATTAAATTCAATATTTCTTCTGTTACCCAAGGATTTCTATTAGCCCGCGTCTTTTTACCTACTTGATCGTCTGCTGCCTTCACCACTTCATCCCTCAGAGCTACCCATTCTGCTTCTACTGTATTTCTTTCCCCCATTCCTGTCAATTGTTCCCTAATGCTCTCCCTGAAACTCTCTACAACCTCTGGTTCTTTCAGTTTATCCAGGTCCCATCTCCTTAAATTCCCACCTTTTTGCAGTTTCTTCAGTTTCAATCTGCAGTTCATAACCAATAGATTGTGGTCAGAATCTACATCTGCCCCAGGAAATGTCTTACAATTTAAAACCTGGTTCCTAAATCTCTCTCTTACCATTATATAATCTATCTGAAACCTGTCAGTATCTCCAGGCTTCTTCCATGTATACAGCCTCCTTTCATGATTCTTGAACCAAGTGTTAGCTATGATTAAGTTATGCTCTGTGCAAAATTCTACAAGGCGGCTTCCTCTTTCATTCCTTCCCCCCAATCCATATTCACCTACTATGTTTCCTTCTCTCCCTTTTCCTACACTCGAATTCCAGTCACCCATGACTATTAAATTTTCGTCTCCCTTCACTACCTGAATAATTTCTTTTATCTCGTCATACATTTCATCTATTTCTTCATCATCTGCAGAGCTAGTTGGCATATAAACTTGTACTACTGTAGTAGTCATGGGCTTTGTGTCTATCTTGGCCACAATAATGCGTTCACTATGCTGTTTGTAGTAGCTAACCCGCACTCCTATTTTTTTATTCATTACTAAACCTACTCCTGCATTACCCCTATTGGATTTTGTATTTATAACCCTGTAATCACCTGACCAAAAGTCTTGTTCCTCCTGCCACCGAACTTCACTAATTCCCACTATATAAAACATATACATTCTAAACAGTGCCTGAAAGAAATAAGCGTTGATTTTTACATGATATTGAGCCGAAAAAGTACCCTATATCCTTAAGTGGACGAGAAGGATGGTCGTACAGCAAAGCTTCGGGAGAATTTAATCTTCAACACCCTCAGCGTCAACCTATTTGTTACCCCGCCGTCGGGAAATTAATCACCAGGTTCAAAGAAACAGGCAGTGTATTGGACAAACCCCGTTCTGGACGATCAAAGACTTCAGACGAAACGATAGAGGCTGTCAGGCCAAGGTTTACGCCAGCCCAAAGAAATTGCTTAGTCGGACATCCTCGTGGTGTTCCAAGATTAACCATCCACAATATATCGTTTATTAATATTAAAGAAACTAAAATGTGCTTTAGTATTATTTATTAGAATTCCCATACTTGATGGACACACTGTAGTAAGATCTCGGCATTATTGAGATTACGTGACTAACATGAGTGGACTTCATTTCACGACAGTTTGAATGAAAGTGACGTCGCGTAGTTCTATTCAAAGGTAAGCGAAATTTATATCTCTTCTGCAGAGAAGAAATATGAAGCTGACTATGAAATCTTCCCACAAACGTGAAGTTTGTGCCAACAATAGTAACAGTATCGCTGTATGTCATAAATTTAAATTACGTTGCTTATGATATTAATGCGAAATGATATCTTATTAAGGCAAGAACTTTGATTGATATGTTTAGAAACCAAAGAACTAATCATGAATGATAGTGCAAACTGATTGATTTCATGATTAGCGGATTAATTACGAATTTTTCCACAGTTAGGTACCGAAGGATCAGAGGCGATTTACGGCGCAAACTTAGCATAAACTCATCATTGTCTATGGAATAATATGTCAACAAGAGTCAAGGAAGCAGCAATTGTGGTGTCACCGCCAGACACCACATTTGCTAGGTGGTAGCCTTTAAATCGGCCGCGGTCCGTTAGTATACGTCGGACCCGCGTGTCGCCACTATCAGTGATTGCAGACCGAGCGCCGCCACACGGCAGGTCTAGAGACACTTCCTAGCACTCGCCCCAGTTGTACAGCCGACTTTGCTAGCGATGGTTCGCTGACAAATTACGCTCTCATTTGCCGAGACGATAGTTAGCATAGCCTTCAGCTACGTCATTTGCTACGACCTAGCAAGGCGCCATTACCAGTTACTATTGATGCTGTAAAACATGTACCGTCAAAAGCGATGTTCACCATTTATGGATTACAGTTAAGTATTCCAGCAGCTACGTACGTTTTTTGCTAGTCTCATTTCCTTGACCTGTTCCAGACCTCACGCCAGCCTGCGTGAGCTAAAACGCGTGCCTTTCGGCTTCCTCTCATAGTGGGTTGGCTCTCTTGCCAATCCACAACAGCAATAATACCATTAATTCATGTTAAATATTACACCTGATATTAATAAAGAAAAGCTTAAACATTCGACGATCGGCCGTCAAAATTGAAGCTGTATATTGATTAAAAGTTGTCTTCGGAACTATACAGTATGGTATGAATTTCACATTATTGCAACAGCACATTGTACCTGACAGGTGGCGCAATCTGTTCCGTGCAAGAAAACGAGCGAGAACAGTGAATACTAGACAATGAAGAAGTTCTTCGATTGGCGTCACAAGGGAGAGCGCACCTTGTACCAGCCCTCCCATCAAGGAAAAATGTCTGACAGCGCCAGTAGTCGAACCCAGGTCCTCCGCGTAGCACCCAAATACGACCACTTTTTTTCCTTAATAAAGTAGCACAGCGATTATCAGGGGGTGAGGGGTAGAGGGGCGAAGTGGGCAGGGGTCTCAGCTCGAGACCTGGCCACGACATCCATATCACCTGTGGCGACCGCTGTGTCAAGTTAGGAAATGTATGGGAGTGGTCTAGAATTTTGTTTATTTATTTTTTATCATTTTTTAAAATTTTCATTTTATAATTATTATTATTGTGTGTGTATTTTGTATTGAACTCGGGATCTAGAAACGATGGAGAGGCTTCGCCCCGCCACAGCCCTCAGTGGTTCACCATCCCACAACAGGCCACACAGCAGTCCACCCACCCCACCGCCACCCCGCACCGAACCCAGGTGATCCGGTTCGGCCCCAGTGGACCGCCCCCCCCCCCCCCTCCTCCCAGGAACGTCTCATAGCAGGCGAGTGCTACCCCAAATGTTTGCGTGGTAGAGTAATTATGGTGTAAGCGTTCATGGAGACATTGTTTGCGCAGCAATCGCCGACATGGTGTAACTTAGGCGGAATAAGGGGAACCAGCCCGCATTCACCGAGGCAGATGGAAAACTGCCTAAAAACCATCCACAGGCCGGCCGGCACACCGGACCTCGTGCCGGAGACCGGAACACTTTTCCACTCGGGATGCTGGTCGTTAGACCGCGCGGCTAGCCGGATGAGCTGTATTATTATTGTTATTGTTATTATTTTTCACGGCTGTGCTCAATAGCAGTAAACATGCCTAACGTTAAAGGCCCACAAACATTGTGGACACGACAGGAAACAGAAACAATAGCGGAGGGATAAAGGAGAAAACTAAGAACGGTAAGCTGGGAAGCACAGTGTGCACTTCTTCCAGCACGTCTCCCTCTCGCTGTCCAGGACTAGGATGGTACTTCGTACCGGTATGAGATGTCATGAAGTGTCAGGCACGTCGAATGTCAGGTATGCTCCAAATAAAGGGGTCGAATTGGTAAATAACGCTATATAGGTAACTGACAAATTAATGGCAGTAGTATGGTGCTCATTCAAGTAGGGTGTGAACTCCCAAAACATGGTAGGAAGAGTTAGGCAATCATCAGGTCTTGAAACCATGTGATGGCATAGTGCTTGGTGATTGGAAAATGTGTGCATCCGGAAGAAGAAGGAATTGCTGTTGATCGTCGTTGCTATGGTGCGGAGGTAACATGCCAGTAGCCATTGCATGAGTTGCCAGATGTCATGCATCGATGAACATGTGAGACAATGCTCATCAGCATCCTCTCTGTGGCAGCAAGTGTATAATGGTGATTGCGTCAGTCCAATATGGCGAAGTCGCTGGTGTAGTGCAACTTTACGCTAGCACAGGAAAGGTTCACTTAATGAAAGGACTAGGCCATTAATCTCAAACATGGTTGGATTTAACACATTATAACTCTCTGAGCAAGTTTTTTTCCCTGGTACTTACTGAAAAAAGCACAGAGCATAAAACTTTAAGACAAAGTTTAAAAAAATTATTACTCTAATTAAACATACAAATCTCAAAAACAAATTCAAGCTGACAAGTAAATGACTTTACAGTTAACTTCTGCAATAGTTCAACACAGGATCATTAAACAACATTAAACAAACCCGTAGTTTTAAAATTAAGCCACCACTCACGCAACTACAAATTCATCTACATATAATGGTTATCCCCCCCACGAACCATGGACCTTGCCGTTGGTGGGGAGGCTTGCGTGCCTCAGCGATACAGATAGTCGTGCCGTAGCTACAACCACAACCGAGGGGTATCTGTTGAGAGGCCAGACAAACGTGTGGTTCCTGAAGAGGGGCAACAGCCTTTTCAGTAGTTGCAAGGGCAACAGTCTGGATGATTGACTGATCTGGCCTTGTAACAATAACCAAAACGGCCTTGCTGTGCTGGTACTGCGAACGGCTGAAAGCAAGGGGAAACTACGGCCGTAATTTTTCCCGAGGGCATGCAGCTTTACTGTATGATTAAATGATGATGGCGTCCTCTTGCGTAAAATATTCCGGAGGTAAAATAGTCCCCCATTCGGATTTCCGGGCGGGGACTACTCAAGAGGACGTCGTTATCAGGAGAAAGAGAACTGGCGTTCTACGGATCGGAGCGTGGAATGTCAGAACACTTAATCGGCCAGGCAGGTTAGAAAATTTAAAAAGGGAAATGGATAGGTTAAAGTTAGATATAGTGGGAATTAGTGAAGTTCGGTGGCAGGAGGAACAAGAGTTCTGGTCAGGTGACTACAGGGTTATAAACACAAAGTCAAATAGGGGTACTGCAGGAGTCGGTTTAATAATGAATAGGAAAATAGGAATGCGGGTAAGCTACTACAAACAGCATAGTGAACGCATTATTGTGGCCAAGATAGATACGCAGCCCACACCTACTACAGTAGTACAAGTTTATATGCCAACTATCTCTGCAGATGACGAAGAAATTGAAGAAATGTATGATGAAATAAAAGGAATTATTCAGATAGTGAAGGGAGACGAAAATTTAATAGTCATGGGTGACTGGAATTCGAGTGTAGGAAAAGGGAGAGAAGGAAACGTAGTAGGTGAATATGGATTGGGGCTAAGAAATGAAAGAGGAAGCCGTCTGGTAGAATTTTGCACAGAGCACAACTTAATCATAGCTAACACTTGGTTTAAGAATCATGATAGAAGGTTGTATACATGGAAGAACCCTGGAGATACTAAAAGGTATCAGATAGATTATATAATGGTAAGACGGAGATTTAGGAACCAGGTTTTAAATTGTAAGACATTTCCAGGGGCAGATGTGGACTCTGACCACAATCTATTGGTTATGACCTGTAGATTAAAACTGAAGAAACTGCAAAAAGTTGGGAATTTAAGGAGATGGGACCTGGATAAACTGAAAGAACCAGAGGTTGTACAGAGTTTCAGGAAGAGCATAAGAGAACAATTAACAGGAATGGGGGAAAGAAATACAGTAGAAGAAGAGTGGGTAGCTTTGAGGGATGAAGTAGTGAAGGCAGCAGAGGATCAAGTAGGTAAAAAGACGAGGGCTAGTAGAAATCCTTGGGTAACAGAAGAAATATTGAATTAATTGATGAAAGGAGAAAATATAAAAATGCAGTAAATGAAGCAGGCAAAAAGGATTACAAACGTCTCAAAAATGAGATCGACAGGAAGTGCAAAATGTCTAAGCAGGGATGGCTAGAGGACAAATGTAAGGATGTAGAGGCTTATCTCAATAGGGGTAAGATAGATACTGCCTACAGGAAAATTAAAGAGACCTTTGGAGATAAGAGAACCACTTGTATAAATATCAAGAGCTCAGATGGAAACCCAGTTCTAAGCAAAGAAGGGAAGGCAGAAAGGTGGAAGGAGTATATAGAGAGTCTATACAAGGGCGATGTACTTGAGGACAATATTATGGAAATGGAAGAGGATGTAGATGAAGATGAAATGGGAGATACGATACTGCGTGAAGAGTTTGACAGAGCACTGAAAGACCTGAGTCAAAACAAGGCCCCGGGAGTAGACGACATTCCATTAGAACTACTGCCAGCCTTGGGAGAGGCAGTCCTGAAAAAACTCTACCATCTAGTGAGCAAGATGTATGAAACAGGCGAAATACCCTCAGACTTCAAGAAGAATATAATAATTCCAATCCCAAAGAAAGCCGGTGTTGACAGATGTGAAAATTACCGAACAATCAGTTTAATAAGCCACAGCTGCAAAATACTAACACGAATTCTTTACAGACGAATGGAAAAACTAGTAGAAGCCGACATCGGGGAAGATCAGTTTGGATTCCGTAGAAATGTTGGAACACGTGAGGCAATACTGACCTTACGACTTATCTTAGAAGAAAGATTAAGGAAAGGCAAACCTACATTTCTAGCATTTTTAGACTTAGAGAAAGCTTTTGACAATGTTGACTGGAATACTCTCTTTCAAATTATAAAGGTGGCAGGGGTAAAATACAGGGAGCGAAAGGCTATTTACAATTTGTACAGAAACCAGATGGCAGTTATAAGAGTCGAGGGACATGAAAGGGAAGCAGTGGTTGGGAAGGGAGTAAGACAGGGTTGTAGCCTCTCCCCGATGTTATTCAATCTGTATATTGAGCAAGCAGTAAAGGAAACAAAAGAAAAATTCGGAGTAGGTATTAAAATCCATGGAGAAGAAATAAAAATTTTGAGGTTCGCCGATGACATTGTAATTCTGTCAGAGACAGCAAAGGACTTGGAAGAGCAGTTGAACGGAATGGACAGTGTCTTGAAAGGAGGATATAAGATGAACATCAACAAAAGCAAAACGAGGATAATGGAATGTAGTCGAATTAAGTCGGGTGATGTTGAGGGTATTAGATTAGGAAATGAGACACTTAAAGTAGTAAAGGAGTTTTGCTATTTGGGGAGTAAAATAACTGATGATGGTCGAAGTAGAGAGGATATAAAATGTAGACTGGCAATGGCAAGGAAAGCGTTTCTGAAGAAGAGAAATTTGTTAACATCGAGTATAGATTTAAGTGTCAGGAAGTCATTTCTGAAAGTATTTGTATGGAGTGTAGCCATGTATTGAAGCGAAACATGGACGATAAATAGTTTGGACAAGAAGAGAATAGAAGCTTTCGAAATGTGGTGCTACAGAAGAATGCTGAAGATTAGATGGGTAGATCACATAACTAATGAGGAAGTTATGAATAGGATTGGGGAGAAGAGAAGTTTGTGGCACAACTTGACCAGAAGAAGGGATCGGTTGGTAGGACATGTTCTGAGGCATCAAGGGATCACCAGTTTAGTATTGGAGGGCAGCGTGGAGGGTAAAAATCGTAGGGGGAGACCAAGACATGAATACACTAAGGATTCAGAAGGATGTAGGTTGCAGTAGGTACTGGGAGATGAAGAAGCTTGCACAAGATAGACTAGCATGGAGAGCTGCATCAAACCAGTCTCAGGACTGAAGACCACAACAACAACTACATAATGGTTATAATTTGAGGCGTATACTCAAAGCAGGATTACACAGCTTTCCTTTCATTAGACGAGAACTGCCGCTCTTGGTGCGTGCCCTTTCACTCTCCAACAATCAACAGGCCCAGCTCACTCGTCTCTTCAGGCAGGTCGTTATACACAGGGGAGAGAACACAAAGTAACAAGGCAAGCTTCTGAAACACGCAAATAGGTTGTGTTAATTCAACAAGCCTCAAAAACATGTCCATACGTGCTTCGGAGAATACAGGCCAGACAATAATGACAATGTAAACTATGTCGTGGGAAACTGCAAGCAACCAACTGGTCAAGGAAATAAAATAAAAAAATAGCCACACTTGATAAACTATCAAAACATGGGCATTTCACTACGAAGGAAATCGTTCAGGATTGGCAGTTGGCAATACCCATAGCACGGATTGAAGTAGCTGACGAGAATTTCGAATGAGGCAACAAGTGGCAGCAATAAAGTAAATCACGTTTAATCACAGTTCACGGCCAGAAATTATGCTCACCCAAAAAAAAAAAAAAAAAAAAAAAAAAAATCCATGGTTACAACGCCGTCGTGAGCAGAAACAAGGCTGTCCACTCAGAGTCCCGTCAAACAATGAACGTCAGAATCACCGACGCCAGTTCCAACAGTCTCAGCTCTACGCGTTGCCAGCTTATATTGCCGCCTAGCGTGCTGCCAAGCAGTGCATGCGCCACGCACGCCTCCTAGCGGCTCCGTGTTCACTCTCTCTGCCGTGCCTCCTCTCAGGTGCGCGCTATATAGGCAAACTCTACGCCAGACGGGATCGATAACGCTAGGTCGATGTGCACACATCTGCTGGTTGGTCGGGTACTCACCATTGATGATGCAGTACCACAGGGTTCACTGTTCTGTTGTATGGAAGGATGTTCTCCCATACTGTTGTCCAGTAGATATCTTAGCATAGGTTCTGCAACGTATTGCAGGGAATGGAGTGGGGGTGCACTGCAAAAAGAGCTTGTAAAGGTCTTTCTCTCACAGTGCATGTTGATGCATTGTGGGCCGCATTGACCGGCGAGTTAGGGGAGACTGCCTCCAAGAGTCTGTGTGTAGGACACGTGAAAGGTCCGCGCCAAAACTTTGTAATAGCAGCTACGTATGAAGCGGATGTCCTGGCTCTGACATGAATGACACAGAGTCATCTTGCTTAAGTGGGAAGGTGAGGTGTCGTAGCGGATCTTAAAGATGGTTTCCACCAATACAAAGTATGCAAAGATCGACTGGAATTGTCGTTCTAGGACCATTCGCAGAGGGTATGTTTGGGCAATGTCTACATAGGTTTTGATGTAGGTCGCTCGCTGGAGCTGATTCAGGCTGCAGTAGAGGTTGTGGTGGATGTGAGCTCGTATTGCCTGAAGCAGATGCTTGTAGGTATATGCCGCCATACAGTGAGTATGTCTCGTCAACCTGATACCCAGGTAATGGAGCTTGTCCACTGTGTGCAGTGGCATTGTTCCTTGATATGACGTTCACTATCGCTGATTTGGTGACACTGAGGATGCTTGTTGGAGTTCTTCGTTACTGTCAGGTACATGTGATGGCATTAAGTATTTCTGTAGGTGCATATTCCAGGAGCAGGTCCTCCACATTGCCTAGCAAAGGAAGGAATGACTGCATAGGGTGAGCCCCATAAGGGTTTCGATAACGGGTTTGAGTGCTATCATGAAAAGCACAGTAGACAGGCACAGCACTGTCTGGTGGAAAGCCATACTGGAATCGATCCTTCCTGGCGTCCGTAGACTTAAATACTTGGTGTAGTACTGGCAAGCAGGCATCGCAGTGTATTGACGAATGGCAAAGGGAAATCCATACGCATCACTAAAGGCACTGTCGAAGTCAACTGATACCAGTGCCGCATGGGGGCGGTTGGAGGTGGTGAGCAATTTGTATGCTGGCGCCATGGCCATGTGATGTCTGTTGCAGTAAAAGGATTGAGGGCAATACCATGTCTACACATGCCACCTACCTTTGTGTATAGATCTTATAGTCCTCACTGAGAAGAGTTATTGGGCGAAAGTTGGTAATCTACAGACCTCAGGACAGTTTATGTACCGGAATTAAAATACCAGCCACAAAGGCTGTTAGCACGTGGAAGCTGAGACAGAGCAGCTCCAGGAACATTTCAGCCCACTGCTGGATGATCAGGTCACGTAACGCTGAGTAGAATTCAACTGGGAGTGCGTCTGGGTGTGGCGATTTGTTCATCGCGTCTTTGGCGATAGTGTCTGCCACCTCACCCGTGGTGATTGCCACTGCCAAGGATGTTGCCTCTGTTGCGTCTAGACAAAGTGTGAATTGTTGGAACACATCCTCAGACGTCGCATCTTCCATGGTCCAGTCGTCGTAAAATTGTCGACAGTGGTGAGGAAAGGTGGAGACAGTACTTGCCTGTGCACTGACATGACTACCATCTTCCATGCGGAGATAAGCTGTCGACGATGACGTTGATGATCTGTCGTGGTATGGGTCATAAATGGTGTTTCCTCAGGCGCGGTATCCTGTCTGCATGATCCCACCGAAACAACATGTACTGATTGCTTGTCAACGAAAGAATATTGCTCTTAATGCATTGTCATGCCATGAGAATTTTGGGTGATGGAGGTTGTTTATCGATTTCCTGTAGCATGGTGTAGTAATAGTTCACGATGTGTCAGTGTCTCACAGCCGATTCTTTCCCACATTGGACCAGCTCCCTTGTGATCTTCGGTCTGGCGCGGTTAAGCCACAAAATCTCTGTAGAAGGGTAGCTGGGAAAGCAGCGTTCATAGAAAGACCACGCTGCTGTGACGTGCTGTCGACAAATTTGGTAATGGTGAAAGGGATGTGCGGTAGAAGTAGGAGGGAGCTGACGAACGTGCAATGGTCGGAAACAAACGAGCAGTCATTTTTCCGTGACGACACACCAGAATGCAGGACAGAGATATAGATGCGATCTATCCTGACTGCAGAATGGCTTGTAAGATGTGTGTGGCCAGGGGCATCGCCGCAGACCCTCTCCAATGCGTCAACAAGGCGAAGTTCTTCCATCATTGTACGTAGGGCTGGAAATGGTGTGTAGCCAAGCTGTCTGTGTTTCGGATAGTATACAAAGTTAAAGTCACCTCCAACGAAAGAGTGGTATAAACAAGAAATAGGAGGGGGGGACAATGTCCACAGAGTAAAAAACGGAACGTTGACGTCTATTTGACTTGCCCAACGGAGGGTATAGATTGACGTCAAGCATTCTGAATATGGTAAGGGCCACGCCCCGTGCAGATGAGAGTGTGTTCACGTCTATGACCATTAGCCCTTGTCAGACATAGATTGTCCCCCACATCCAGCCAGTGGAGTGGTACAAGGCATACCCGCAAATATCGGGAATCGTTGCAGTATGCAGCTCTTTCAGTAGGGTATTTTCGACATCTGACGTGTGGCACACTTGTGAGTCATTGGTAGGTCGGCCCAATAGGATCACTGGGGCATCTTCTTCACTGTCTCTTCAAGCCTTTGCGGCAGAAGAGTGTTCGGTGTCCGTATGGTTTTCCCCTGGGAGGGGATGGTTTCACGCTGCCAGTGGGAAGACAGTAGTCTCCACATCTGCGTTGTTAGTTAGGCCATCCACAGAGCAGACGGGTGATGGCGTGATTGTCGGGTGCGGTTGTCTGTCACCGCCATTGTCAGGCGAGATAAGGAGGTGGGTACAGTCCATACGTGCATGGGGTTTTCACTGGTTCCTAGTATAGACCTATGTCTCTACTTGTTTCACTGTGGCGAATGTTGTTTGGCTACAGGTCCTTCTGCCTCAGACAATGGCAGTGAGTCCTGACATCCGGATTTGAAAGCTTCCATCAGCGTCACAAGAGAGCCACTTGCTGACATGGTGGAGGCGCCGTTCGTGGTGTTGGGTGGAGAAGATGACTATATAATGGCCTCCCTGTCTATTGGTCCCTTTGAATCGTCCTAACGATCGCTTTGTGATAGCTGTTGCGGGCTGGGATGGCTAAGTGGCTGACTCTGTATAGTCCTAGTGGCGTTAAGCGCTGCTGCCTACGTCACCACCAGAATGGTGGGAGTGTCACACCCATACGCACTAATCGTGCAGTCCTTCACTGTATACATTCCGACCGAAGATGTCCTTCCTTTCCACATCCCGCGACATGTGGGGTTGCCCGTCGTACGTGACAGTGTGTAACCTCCCCCTCACTTATCGACCTTAATGACAGTGAAAAATTAAACCGCGTGTACCTAACGGAATTTTGGGAAAAGCAATCGTCACCGAAGTTAATTTTGTCGGTAAAGAGGGAGGAAAGGGTTACATCTAAATGAAAGGAAAAATGCTAATGAAACTGGTGGAAATTATTTTGGAAAAGGGGTAAAGTTAATAAAGAAAGTAAATGTGCGGCCGTTACGTTAACAATTAACTAGCGGTAGTTAGATATTTGAGATTTGGGGGAAATTACGGTCGCCAGTCCTAAGGACAATTACTATAGTAAATGAAAAAGAAAGGTTATTACACATATAATTAGCACTAGAAGCGTGGTAACTGAAGGTAGACACGTGTAGTGTGAAAACTGAAAGTTTGTCAGAAGCAATAAATTTCGCTACACTCTGACTTAATTTAGCAAAAGAATTAATAAAACCGGAAAATGGAAAGTTAATTTAGTGACTGAAGTTAATAGTGAGCTTTCTTTCTGAAGCACATCGAAATTCAGTAAAATACGGTTAGTCTTGGACTACCTCAGCAATCATTTCAAAAGCTACTTGAATCTACGCAATTTAGAAATAAGAGATTAAACTTTGAACTTGAATTAAATGATTCTGAACAATTAACAATAGTAAAATTTAGTGCGTACCAAGCTGAGCTGCAGTCACAGGTAAGCTAAAATACGGTAACAAAACTCGCACTCTTAATTTGTGCTTGTGTAATCTAAATATTGTAGCCAGCTATGAATACCTTAACTGAAGTTTGAAATTAAAGCAGTGAAATCGAATGATGCTGGCGTTTGAATTTCAACGACACTCGGGTTCATTCTGGAAAAGGAAGGGACCCTGCTTGGTAATGCAATTGGGACAATGAGCAACAAACGTTCATGCTAAGTTGCTGTAATTTTGTGATGCAACAATTTTAAAAGTTTGAAAAGCTGAGGTCTGCCATACAGTTCTAAAACTTTACTTGCCTCCAGTCTTCCTTGTATGTTGATTGAAGGTTTGAAGCCGTCGATCGAGGAGGTGGCGACAGTCACTCATTGTCGGCCGTCGCTGTTGCAGAAGCTGGATGTTGGCGCGCCTTCTTCTCGACACGGTCACCAGACGAAACGGGCTCTTGATGTGCGCCAGCTAATGCTTCCCGTCCGCGACACCATGTCAGAAACTATCATCGTAAGTCGAGCGCAATTACATGCTGCCAAACCCCGAAAGCGCAGCAACTCGCGGGAGCTTCACACAACACACCTGCTCCACTGCACCCCCCCCCCCCCAGCCAGACTCCCCCTCTTGCCCGCGCTTCACGCGACAGAGTTAACACTACCAAAGATCCTAAACACTTTGGTTCTCCACACGACCTATCGATGTATTCGTTCGATAGCATAGTTTTCCCTAGGCCAGACCCAGCGTATAAATACAAATAATATTCACAAAACAAACCAACATAAATGCATATATATATATATATATATATATACATATATATATATACATATATATATATATACAAACAGTAAAACAATTACAATATATAAAGAGACAGAAATGTCATATCTTCAGGTGACAAAATAAGGAAAAAAATTTGCAGTGCAATAGATGGAAATAGGAGGATATGCATTTCCGGCGTTACAAGTGGACCTCCAGCCCCTGGCGCTGAGGCAGGACGGCACATGACTACGGAGATCAATGCACACCTATTGGACCCCATTCAGGACAGGATATGTCTTGAACTGTACCCATTTCTCCGCTACGTGGTAGAAATCTGTACTTTCCGGGCGGAGAGCGCTTATCATGCTTTCAGCAGGTAGTTTAAAAGGAACCTCGAAAATTCTAATCCTGATTAGTCGTAGGCCCAAACTTGCATGATCTATGGTGGCAAAAGTAGAGTTCTTGACTCACATCCCTTATGATCTTGTCACAACTGGCGTCGGTGGTAATCTTCACATACACTGTGCTGCTTACGATGGAGAAATGTACTCCTATCATGCCCAATGCTGATACCTTTACCTAGTGTCTTAAGTACCGCTCCACATCGACAAAGCAGTCGTGTAAAGTTGGGGCAAAAGGTGAATCGTAGCGTTGCTTTACGATATTGGCTGGCCATGTGGTCTTGCTAGTAGAAACGATGCGCGCGAAACTGCCGATATAAACATAAGGATAAGCGAGCGTCATGATTTAAGAACACATTACACCTAAATGTACGGAACGAATCACATTTAGACTGCTCACAGCAGGCTGTCTTACCCTTTACTTTATGACAGTAAAGAAGCATTGTGTGCCTTTTTATGATTATTAATTTATTTATCACATGGAAATACACGGCAGCAGTATGGCTATGAGGACTATGGGACTTATCTTCTGAGGTCATCAGTCCCCTAGAACTTAGAAGTACTTAAACCTAACTAACCTAAGGACATCACACACATCCATGCCCGAGGCAGGATTCGAACCTGCGACCGTAGCGGTTGCGCGGTTCCAGACTGTAGCGCCTAGAACCGCTGGGCCACTCTGGCCGGCCAGCAGCAGTAAATAGAATTTGAAAACGTACGAATATAAAGTGATGAGAAAACAACACGTATTACAGGATGTTATGCACTTTTATATTAGTTCAGTAGCGTCAGCCGCGTGATGAGAGAATCGGTTCCTTCGATCAGATGTTGTATACGTATTGGCCTTTCTGAGAACTACTGCAATATGTGATCTGCAGTCTTCTCAGTTACCCACAGTCGAACTGCCGCTGAAATTGATATGACCCACCTATCCGTCGCGGAGTTGCACCTCGCATGGCCTTTCCTTCTTCTCTTCAGCCTTGTCTACACGCTTCCGAGAAAATTTCATTCGAGGAAGTGACATCTACATGTCTGATTTTCGTTGCCCGTCTTTTCTTTCACTAGTCAGCATTACTGCATGTTGATTCTGCACTGTTTTCCCAGACTGAATTCCTGGAATTCAGCCGACGTTGAGGAAGATCGTTTGTGCTCATATACTGGTACTCGTAGAGCGGAATGTTTCTCTCCATTTCGTTGTATCCACATTTCTTGGTGAAATCAGTTCTCAAGCGTAGTCGCAGGGTACACTTCTCGCGTTCAAAGAATCTTCTTAACCCATTACATCCCATCGCATGATTTGTCATACGCTTGCTCTTCTCAGACATATCTGTTTTCAGAAACTCTTCGTGAACAACTGAAATATTTTTTATGTTTTATAGTTAGTTTGAAAATCCATTGTTGAAACAAACAGTAGCAGTGGAGATCAGGTTTGTGTATTTCCTGGTGGACAGCATTATTTTTGTTCTAGCGCTGTTGACTGCCGCTTCTCGTCATGGACAGGCGGTGAGAAATAATTAAATTATGATGTGTAGGTTCATAATTTCGCTCATATTATTACGGATTAGTAACCTGAATACTTAAATGCAATATATAAGCACAAATTGGAAAAGAGTACTTTATTTGTTTCTTGTAGTACTGGCTTATATTTTACGTATGAAATGTCATACAGTGGGCAGTAAGGGGTCATTTTCTTGCAATTGGTCCGGTTTATTTCAGATATAATTTGGAAAAGGAAAGCGACTTAGAAGAGGTTCTAAATATCCTGTTCTCCACAGAAGAAGATGATGAAACTTTGTCTCTCATATTGTAAGGTCATCCATAGACGTACTGGGAGACCACACCTGACACAAACAATCTCCAGAAATACTTTTGATAAAATTCATAGATTCTTCCGCGTCAATGATGATGACAACATTGAAAAAGAAGATAAAGTTTATAAGGTTCGGCCATTAATTTCACATCTAAATAAGAAATTCCAGGCCATCACAGAGCCTCTAGGATCAAACTTCTCCTTCGAAGAGAGCACGGAGTCTTATTTTGGCCACCATTTTATGAAACAGTTTATAAGAGGTAAGCCAGCACGCTATGGTTTCAAATGGTGGTGCAAGTCAAACAGATCCCCATAAGCCACTGAGACATTCTGTAGTTGAAAAGCTCAGTGTGGGCTGCATCACTCAGAAGAGCACAGTGTACATTGATAGTTACTTTAACTCTTTCCCTGTACTTGAATCTCTTACTTCAAATGGAATCAACCCTGAGAAATGACCGCCTGAAGAAGGCACCCATGCCAGATATAAAGAAGGTACCACGAGTTACTACTCCTGTGTTACGTGATACAGAGAATTCTATCACACTTGTAAGATGGAACAACAGTAGTGAAGTGACTCTGGGGACAAATGTACTGGATGAAGGTGTATTAGGTGAAAGTACACGCTTGAGGTGAAATAGAGAATCAAGAAAAAAGGTTTCCATACCGCAGCCTTCCATTGTACACGATTATAAACGCAATATGGGAGAGGTAGATCCTTTTGAGAATCTAAGAAATCTATATCGCATTCGAATAAGATCAATGAAACGGTACTGGCCAATGATCAGGTTTTGACTAAATGGTGATGTTGTGAATATGTGGATCCTATACCGGCAGCTACATAACAATGTAAGCTTACTGGAATTTACCAGACGTATTGTATTTTCAATTCTCACTTCGCCCAACATTGAAAAGCCAAGAGGTGTGAGACCAAGATTTCTGTCACAGGTGCAAGAAGACATAAGATTTGATAATTCTGGACACATGATTGAGCTAGCCGCTGTGGCAGAGCAGTTCTAGGCGCTTCAGTCCGGAACCACGCGGCTGCCACGGTCGCAGGTTCGAATCCTGCCTCGGGCATGGATGTGCGTTATGTCCTTAGGTTACTTAGGTTTAAGTAGTTCTAAGTCTAGGGGACTGATGACCTCAGATGTAAAGTCTCATAGTGCTTAGAGCCATCTGAACCATTTGAACAGATGATTGATGAACAGAGCACTGAAAGAAGATATGGACAGTGTGGTAAACGCACAAAATTTCACTGTGGAAAATGAAATGTGGAACTCTACCCAAAGCGATGTTTCATTTTGTATCACTGGTGCTAAGAAGACTAAGTTGCCTAATAAAGTATTATTTTTGTCATTTGGCCTTTATTATTGCAATGTCTTACGTTATTCATGTAATGCAGTACAGCTATTTTGTTGGTTCTACTATATGAATTTGCCATATATACCTACAGTATAAATAACTTTAAAATATAAATAAAACGAACATTACAATACCTGGAAATTATTATTGTACTTTTTCTTCATTATTCGTGTAATGAATGAGAATTGCGATGAATTCAACTTATTACTTGTGATAAAATTGTATAAGGAATTCTACCCTTTAATGCCCATCATGTGATATATCATACCTCAATAATTTTACTCCTTACTACCCACCGTAAGATGTATCATATACACTACTGGCCATTAAAATTGCTACGCCACGAAGATGACGTGCTACAGACGCGAAATTTAACCGACAGGAAGACGATGCTGTGATATGCAAATGATTAGCTTTTCAGAGCATTCACACAAGGTTGGCGCCGGTGGCTACACCTACAACATGCTGCCATGAGGAATGTTTCCAACCGATTTCTCATACACAAACAGCAGTTGACCGGCGTTGCCTGGTGAAACATTGTTGTGATGCCTCGTGTAAGAAGGAGAAATGTGTACCATCACGTTTCCGACTTTGATAAAGGTCGGATTGTAACCTATTGTGATTGCGGTTTAATGTATAGCGACGTTGCTGCTCGCGTTGGTTGAGATCCAATGACTGTTAGCAGAATATGGAATCGGTGGGTTCAGGAGGGTAATACGGACTGTCGTGCTGGATCCCAATGGCCTCGTATCACTAACAGTCGAGATGACAGGCATCTTATCCGCATGGCTGTAACGGATCGTGCAGCCACGTCTTGATCCCTGAGTCAACAGATGGGGACGTTTGCAAGACAACAACCATCTGCACGAACAGTTCGACGACGTTTGCAACAGCATGGACTATCAGCTTGGAGACCATGGCTGTGGTTACCCTTGACGCTTCATCAAAGACAGGAGTGCCGGCGATGGCGTACTCAACAACGAACCTGGGTGCACGAATGGCAAAACGTCATTTTTTCGGATGAATCCAGGCACTGTTTACAGCATCATGATGGTCGCATCCGTGTTTGGCAACATCGCGGTGAACGCACACTGGAAGCGTGTATTTGTCATCGCCATACTGGCGCATCACCTGGTGTGATGGTATGGGGTGCCATTGGTTACACGTCTCGGTCACCTCTTGTTCCCATTGACGGCACTTTGAACAGTGGACGTTACATTTCAGATGTGTTACGACCCTTGGCTCTACCCTTCATCCGATCCCTGCGAAACTCTACATTTCAGCAGGATAATGCATGACCACATGTTGCAGGTCCTGTACGGGCCTTTCTGGATACAGAAATGTTCGACTGCTGCCCTAGCCAGCACATTCTCCAGATCTCTCACCAATTGAAAACGTCTGGCCAATGGTGGCCGAGAAACTGGCTCGTCACAATACACCAGCCACTACTCTTGATGAACTGTGGTATTGTGTTGAAGCGGCATGGGCAACTGTACCTGTACACGCCATCCAAGCTCTGTTTGACTCAATTCCCAGGTGTATCAAGGCCGTTATTATGGCCAGAGGTGGTTGTTCTGGGTACTGATTTCTCAGGATCTTTGCGCCCAAATTGCGTGAAAATGTAATCACATGTCAGTTCTAGTATAATATATTTGTCCAATGAATACCCGTTTATCATCTGCACTTCTTCTTGGTGTAGCAATTTTAATGACCAGTAGTGTATTTAAAAAAATTATGAATTTTAGGCCACCGTCATAAATTAACATTCATACCGTGATCATTATCCCATGTGGGTAGGGGACCTGAAATTTTATAAAAATCTAAAAAGAATTAATTCTGGGATATAAGGGGGTAACCTGTAAACTGAGAACGTGGAACCAGCACTGTGCTGAAAGATGCCATATATTTTTGAAAGAAAGCCTCTTTAGAACTGTCGTTGAATTTCATGAGTACTGATATTCTTGAAAAATATCTTATTCACAGAAAAAAGGTGTTTTTACCAAGCCCATCGAACGAATAATGTGATTGTGTTACAGGTTTTAATGGTTGGTGACAGTGTAGCAGATCCCGATCAGAGCGACAACATATTAGAAATGTCACAAACAAGAAACTCAGGTTTACAAGCAATAAGGACTGTCTCATCCGTAACAACACTTTTCCCGATATTTACCAAACTGTGGTATTAATACATATCTGTACTGATTCCCACACGTGTCAGGGTTTCTGGGGTTATCTCATGATATCCATGTAGCATATACGACTGTACCTCGAAGTGGACCGTAAACTGACGAGATGTCTACGTCTTGTGTTTTGCACAGATATCGGGGCGACACTGACGATCGGATATTTCTGCGCGCGGTAATACAACAGCTATGCTATTAACATCATGCTACACCTCACAGTCTAGACACCTTGAAGATGAAAAAGACAAATTGTGGAAAATGAGGCTGCAACTTGTTGAACTTCAGTGAATCCCGTGATTTAGGCGCTACCAAAATATTTTTCACGAATCAATTTAGACATCTCACCGCGCGAACTAGTGCTGAGCACGCAGGCAGACCAACCACCACAGTGGCACGACTTCAGACCAACCACTACAGTGGCACGACTTCAAAGCCCTGACTGCCAAGATACTACTGTCTAGGGGCCAAGCATGAATCCTCGCATAAATTACAATAACCTCTACAACTATTATCCGTACATGTTGTAATTTTTTGTTTTATTGGCCTCTCTTCCGTAGTCTCAAGTTTTACAAGTAGTGTAGGAAGTATAAAGAACAAAAGGCTCATTTGGACCAGATGTGTGTCGCTTTATTTTAAAGTATCTCCGGCGGTCATTGTAACAACTGCGGTTTTCCTAACAAAGATATTTAGCTAAATAACAAACAGTTCTCACGTTTGATTTACGTTTATTAATGACCTTCTTCGTTCTTGGATCATTTCCACACGTTATTCTACACAAAAACGTCCACTTTTATGCGCGCTGTACGACACTAAATCTCACTTTATTTTCACCCTCATTTTTATGTTTTTATAAATCCACATTCACGTCGTGTACTTTATGTGTTTTACATTGATAGCATTGAATGCGGTCGTCTTTTGTTTTGTATTGTTTTTGCGGCTGTGGAAACGTCTGTGGTTCCTCTGTATGTCTTTATGTCATTGTGTTTTTAATGAATCCAGCTCTTGTGTGTGTGTGTGTGCGTGTCTGTGGAAGTCGGTAGGAGGATAATGGGGAATGATGCGTAATAATGTCTGGGTGCGCTAATTATTATTTTCATAAGTATGTTTACAATGGTCCTGGGGTGAGTTTTCCTGAGTGGATATGTTGTCTGGCCCCTGCAATAGTTTTTTTGTAGTGCCTAGAGGCGTAATTATTTATCTGCTAGATATTTTACTAGTTTAAATAGTGTCTGGTAACTAGTGTTTTTTTGGTAGTTTTGTTTCTGTGAATTTCTTTTGAATTTGGAACATTTCCTGTAGTATTATATGTTTTTCGTTACTGACTCTGATTCTTTTCATGCTTGTTTGTATTGTTATCGTGTGGTGATTTTCTTATCGGTGATTTTCTGCCAATGTTTAATGAACGGTGCATACTTTCGTTCTCTTTAACGCTTCCAGAAGGCGTTTTTCACGCTGCAGCGGAGTGTGCGCTGCTTTGACGCTTCCTGGCAGATTAGAACTGTGTGCTGGACCGGGAATGGAGTCTGGGACCTTTGTCTTTCGCACGCAAGTGCTCTACCGACTGAGCTGTCTCAGCACGAGGTATGGCGTGCTCTCTTATCCTGTTTGTATCTTATGTGCTAGTGGGTCCTAATACAAAGCCTCCCACCCATTACAATGGAGGTGTTAATTGTCAAATTTTTTTTACGCGTGTCAGTATCGCCCTTTTTTCTTAAACATTTCAGCATGGAGTAACTAATCTGGCAGGCTAGTTTTATTCGTCGTTTAGTATGTTAACAATTCTTGTTTGACAGTTTCTTTCCATATGCGAGTGTGTACCAGCTTGCGTCTTGTGTGTCAAGCTTTAGTGCCGTATCCTTGATGTGTAGCTGTGTTGTTAATGTGTGTGTGTGTGTGTGTGTGTGTGTGTGATGATTGCCGTGGGTACCTGGATTTGTGTGCTGATCAGCTTTACTTGTTAACCAGTTTTAGTTTCTATGCCTTTCTGAATTCTCTTATTCAGTTTTGTAACCATGGTGTCCACGGTATTTTTGCTTCGTGCATCAGTAGTGTAGTTCATTATAATAGTTGTGTTTGTCTGGTGATGCTATGTTTGGTATGTGGAACTTGTATCTGAGAGATGCTTATTTTTGAGACTGTGAGTGATTTGATGATTTGTGTAGTACCGTAGCCGCTGCAGTGATTCTCCTGTAGATACTGACTGAGTAATAGTTGTTTTTCTTTGTGATAGTTATATGTAGGAAGCTTGTTTTTCCTGCTTTTTCTTTCTCTACAGTGGACTCTATGTTTTTGTGTCTGTTATTCGTCTACCTTCGTTTCCGACTCGTCTAACAAGCGGAAGATGTCATCCATGTGTCTCCACCTGTACAGCAGATTACATTTTCCTGGTACTAATTCCTAAAATACATTTTATTCTATTTTTACAAGCACATAATTGCTAAATTTGATGAACTGGGGGATCTCCTTCATCTTGTAAGTAGAATTCTTTACTAAATTCAAAGTGGTTTTGGTCTGTAACGAACAGTATGCTCATTTCCAATACGTTTTCCTGTGGTAATTGATAGTAAGCTTCTAGGTCTTCTCTGTTATACTGATTGTTTTGAAGACGAGGATTCTTGGATAAACGTTTTCTACATCAAGTCACATAAACATATCTGTTTCTCTATTATGCAGGATGTCTCTCCTTAGAATACTAGATTCGATTTGTCTGGTGTTTCGGCCGGTACTTGTAGTTTCGTTTGTGCCGTGTATAGCCGGAGTCAACCCAAACAAATACTGCCCACGCATTTTTCAAGCGACGCCCTGTCTCAGAGGAAATTACAGAAGCCAGTGTGTTGTCCCTTGACGGTGAGTGTTCATCAGAGGAAAGGGTGTCGTCAGGAATGCCCCAGGGATGTGCGATAGGGCCGCTTTTAGTCTCTATATACATAAATGATTTGGCAGACAGAATCTGCTGTTGTTTGCTGACGTTGCTGTGGTGTACGGTAAGTGCAGAAGTTGAGTGACTGTAGGAGGATAAAAGATGACGTACACTAAAATTCTGGTTCGAAGGATGAATGGCATCTGTCTCTAAATACAGAAACCTGTAAGTTATTTGGATAAGTAGGAAAAACAAGCGGTTGGGAAGGGAGTGAGACAGGGTTGTAGCCTCTCCCCAATGTTATTCAATCTGTATATTGAGCAAGCAGTAAAGGAAACAAAAGAAAAATTTGGAGTAGGTATTAAAATCCATGGAGAAGAAATAAAAACTTTGAGGTTCGCCGATGACATTGTAATTCTGTCAGAGACAGCAACGGACTTGGATGTAGAGTCGAAACGAATGGACAGAGTCTTGAAAGCTTGAAACGAGGATATAAGATGAACATCAACAAAAGCAAAACGAGGATAATGGAATGTAGTCGAATTAAGTCGGGTGATGCTCAGGGTATTAGATTAGGAAATGAGACACTTAAAGTAGTAAAGGAGTTTTGCTATTTGGGGAGCAAAATAACTGATGATGGTCGAACTAGAGAGGATATAAAATGTAGACTGGCAATGGCAAGGAAAGCGTTTCTGAAGAAGAGAAATTTGTTAACATCGAGTATAGATTTAAGTGTCAGGAAGTCATTTCTGAAAGTATTTGTATGGAGTGTAGCCATGTATTGAAGTGAAACATGGACGGTAAATAGTTTGGACAAGAAGAGAATAGAAGCTTTCGAAATGTGGTGCTACAGAAGAATGCTGAAGATTAGATGGGTAGATCACATAACTAATGAGGAAGTATTGAATAGGATTGGGGAGGAGTTTGTGGCACAACTTGACCAGAAGAAGGGATCGGTTGGTAGGACAAGTTCTGAGGCATCAAGGGATCACCAATTTAGTATTGGAAGGCAGCGTGGAGGGTAAAAATCGTAGGGGGAGACCAAGAGATGAATACACTAAGCAGATTCAGAAGGATGTAGGTTGCAGTAAGCACTGGGAGATGAAGAAGCTTGCACAGGATAGAGTAGCATGGAGAGCTGCATCAAACCAGTCTCAGGACTGAAGACAACAACAACAACAGGAAAAACAATCCAGGAATGCTAGGATTCAGCATTAGTAGTGTCCAGCTTGGACGTAGTCACGTCGTTTAAATATCTGGGCGTAACGTTACTAAGCGATATGGAATGGAACGAGCATATGAGGATTGAGATAGGAAAGGCGAATGGTCGCCTTCAGTTTACTCGGAAAATTCTAGGAGTGTGTGGTTGATCTGTAAATGAGACCTCAGACAGCACACTACTGCTACTTTTCTTGAGTACTGCTCGAGTGTTTGGGATCCGCACCAGGTCGGATTAAAGGCAGGGATGGAAGCTATTCAGAGACGGGCTGCTAGATATGTTACCGGTAGGTTCGGGCAACACGTAAGTGTGACGGAGGTGCTTCGAGAACTCAAATGGGAATGTCTGGAGAGAAGGCGACATTTCTTCCGAAGAATACTATTGGGAAAAATTAGAGAACCAGGTTTTGAAGCTGACTGCACAACGATTCTGCTGCTTCCAACATACATTGCGCGTAAGAACCATGAAGATAATATACGAGCAATTAGGACTCATACTGAGACATGAAGATAGTCATTTCCCCCTCGTTCTGTTTACGAGTGGAACAGGAAAGGAAGTGACTAGTGGTGGTACGGGGCACCCTCCGCCATGCGCCTTATGGTTGATTGCGGAGTATCGATGTAGATGCAGATGTCATGTTATTTCCCACTAGCTGCGATACATGGCTTTGCTCGGGGAGTTTATTTGTGATTGTAGTCGGAATAAAAATAATCTTTAAAGTATAAGAGGTTAAAAAGTTATTGTAAAAATATTCTAACCTCCAATACTTGTTTGTAAATAAAATTTTTAATATTGTTATCCGGGGCATATATGCACATATTTTTCGAATTTTCTACTCGAGAGCAAGCTACGTACAGTTGACCGTGAGAGAAGCAAGGAGTCTTTGAGTTTTATGTGGCAATATTTTAAAATTTGTCCTTGCGTTTTGTTAATTGTAAAACTGTAGGTTAATTTGATTGGAAATTGCAGTCTTTTAAATTATATTGACAGTACAGCAGAGATCAGCGATATTCTGGGGATAAATAGTGGGTGTCGTTTGTACTTTCCAGTCATAAGTTCGGCTTCGATAGTGTTATTCGATAACTGCTTAACGATCACCCTTGTTCTATTATATAGGTTTCGTGAGTTGAGATCCAATTTTAAGTCGAAGACAGTGTAGTGGCGTTCCTGGTACTAACAAAGATTTTAGAAATTCTGCAAGGAGGTTCACCCTTTCTTGAAAGTTTACCATCGTTCCTAGATGATACTCCAAGCGGGTGAAAAATGAATGTGCGCAACGGAAAATATTGAACGCTAAAATTATGATTTGGCCCTGTCTGACTATCCCTGAAGCAGATCTTAGGTTCTCTTAATGCTCTTTTACATATAAATTACAACCTCAGCTTAAATGAATGATTAAGGCAACTAATACTACTAAATGATAAACGTTGTTTCTTATTATACATTTATTGTAGATTAAAAAACAACCCTTTATTACAAATGTCTATATTCCCTAACAAAAATTTATGATCAATTGCCCAGCTCTGTCCCTTTTTATGGCCACGCGATCTAACATAAATAACACAACATGACTGACATCATCTACATACGAAACACGAGAAGACACTACTTTCAAAGATGATCTACGTTGGTGTGGAACCTCAGTGGAAATAAACTAGCGTGATCACAGTTGTTCAGCTTTACATCCCTAACAAGCCGAAGCAATTAGCAATATCATCGTATGTACTGCATCCGGTTCGTCGAGTAATGGTTCTCTGGATGAACTCCAGCCACAAATAAACTCTTTGAAACACAAGGACAGCAGAAGGCGGTCCTCTGACTAAAATACTCTAATACTTGTAACCTCCCCACAAAGAAAAATGTCAATGAAAATGAGCCAAGTGAACCTCCCCACAAAGAAAAATAATTAAATGAATTTTGAATATTGTAACCTCTGAACAAAATTAATCTTAATGTAACCTCTGAACAAAATTGGCTCTCATTTATAGTCTGTGTGCAGAAATGCATTCACACTTAATATTCCCAAAAAATTCTTTTCTCATTTAATGCCAAGTTCGAAATAGAACATCCCTAAACACCAAAAATAATAAAAAAAAGTTTAGTAACCTGATAAATTTTATAAGGACAGCAGCGCTGCCCTTCGGCCCTGTATTCTGAATAAAAAGCAAAAATTCTTACCTCAATAAAAACTGCAATTATATCTGCTCTTAAGTTGCAATTTTTCGACACAGCTTCGTGCAATGCTGGCGAATATTTTTTTTGATTATTGGAAGGAATGATCATGCATTTGAAATATTCTTTAAATTGAAATGAATGCTTTTCTTTAAAAGAGTTGCTTTATATTATAAAATTATTATTGGGGCATTTTTTTGGAACAAATTAAATTACAATTAACATACATTATTAAATATGCGCAAGGCTGCTTCTTTACCTTCTACAGCAATACTCATCCACCAGAGTCCTGACCAGAGTCGCGAGCAGAGCACACAGCCGACGCATGCCGACTCCCGCCGACTCACGCCGACTATCACGGACTGACGACTACTGTCGACTCACCACTACTACTGTCGACTCGCGCGGTCAAGCGCAGACTAGCAACAGCTAACGATAAACTACTCTCTGGTCAGAGATTCTGTCATGCCTCGCCCATCGCCGGCGATGTATACGTCTTTCATACTGTCTTCTCCTCTCTGTGTTCTACAGACGAGAAACGCGAACTCCCAACTACAAGGATAGAGTTGAAATAGCGTCTCAACGTTAGTATAGGCAGAAGAAGTGCTCAGTCGCTGAACGCTGCCAACTCAAAGACGACTTCCAACCCAGAGGCGAAGTCCACAGTCGTTTAAGTTCGCAACAGTGCAGTGCCTAACCGCTCTAACTATAAACTCTCCTGAGAGCAAAGACAACAGGCCAGCCTGTACCAACAAAGCTGATACTGAGCGACCATTAGACACGAGCGCTCAGAAACGGAAGACCACTTCTCTACACCGCTGGCTTCCCAGCGAGACCCGGCTCCCCTCCCTAATAACTGCGCCGGCCGCGGTGACCATGCGGTTCTAGGCGCTTCAGTCCGGAACCGCGAGACTGCTACGGTCGCAGGTTCGAATCCTGCCTCGGGCATGGATGTGTGTGATGTCCTTAGGTTAGTTAGGTTTAAGTAGTTCTAAGTTCTAGGGGACTGATGACCTCAGAAGTTAAGTCCCATAGTGCTCAGAGCCATTTGAACCTAATAACTGCAGACGGCGAATCATATTCTCGAAACCCCGGAATGTTCTCCCTCTCTACCGATTCTTCTGAATGCAGACCAACCATATTTTAGTCTTTTGTCGTCCAGCGCAGAAATTTTGCGAGGGAATACCTATACTCGTGCAAAGGTGTGCTTCTGAGTAAAATTCCTGGGAAAACTCAGCCTTCTTGATTTCCGAAGTGACGTTGCATCCAAGATTTTCAGAGTTCCTCGTTATCCTTCCAGTCCAACTACAACACTGGCCGGCCACGACTCTGTTGTACTCCAGCACTCAGGTTCCCCAATGTCCATCTTGGTATTTCTTGCGTTTAAGCGTGACCGACACACCTGTGCGGGTCTTCCACCCAGGGCATGAGTTTCGCCTGCTGTTTCATCTCCACTGGTGTTCCAACCTCTACTAGTGTAGGCAATCATTCATTATGCCATTTTGATAACAAAGACACTCCGTCGCCTTTCATGCAAAAGCGTTTACAATTATTTGAAAGGTATACGTGACAATGTCAGTAGCTTTAAATACAGGGTGAGTCACCTAACGTTACCGCTGGATATATTTGGTAAACCACATCAAATACTGACGAACCGATTCCACAGATCGAACGTGAGGAGAGGGGCTAGTGTAATTGTTTAATACAAACCATAAAAAAATGCACGGAAGTATGTTTTTTAACACAAACCTTCGTTTTTTTAAATGGAACCAAGTTAGTTTTGTTAGCACATCTGAACATATAAACAAATACGTCATCAGTGCCGTTTGTTGCATTGTAAAATGTTAATTACATCCTGAGATACTGTAACCTAAAGTTGACGCTTCAAACCTCCGACGTTCAGTTGCGTGTTGTAACAAACAGCTGCAACAAACATCGCGTTTCTACAGAATGATCTGCCAACGTTACTCGAAAATGTCCCACTGGAAACGCGTCGACGTATGTGGTATCAGCATGATGGTGCACCTGCACATTCCACAATTAACACTAGGCTGACCCTTGGCAGGATATTCGACGGGCGTTTCATAGGACGTGGAGGACGCATAAATTGGCCAGCCCGTTCTCCTGATCTTACACCTCTGGACTTCTGTCTGTGGGGTACGTTAAAGGAGAATGTGTACCGTGATGTGCCTACAACCCCAGATGATATGAAACAACGTATTGTGGCAGCCTGCGGCGACATTACACCCGATGTACTGCGGCGTGTACGACATTCATTACGCCAGAGATTGCAATTGTGTGCAGCAAATGATGGCCACTCTATTCCACTCCGTTATTGAAAACGGAAACCACGTGTGTACGTGTACCTCACCCCTCATGGTAATGTACATGTGCGTCAGTGAAAAAGACCAATAAAAAGGTGTTAGCATGTGGACGTAATGTGCTGTTCCATTCTCTTCTGTACCTAAGGACCATCACCGTTCCCTTTGGATCACTACGTAATTCTGTGCTCTCCGATACACACGATCTAACAGCGGAGGAGTGGTACTCAGCGTCAACTTTAGGTTACAATATCTCCGGATGTAATTAACATTTTACAATGCAACAAACGGCACTGATTACGTATTTGTTTATATAATCAGATGTGCTAACAAAACTAACGGGGTTCCATTTAAAAAAACCTAGGTTTGTGTTAAAAAACATACTTCCGTGCATTTTTTTACGGTTTGTATTAACCAATTACACTAGCCCCTCTCCTCACGTTCGGTCTGTGGAATCGATTCGTCAGTATTTGATGTGGTTTACGAAATATATCCAGCGGTAATGTTAGGTGACTCACCCTGTATTCATATATACTATATAAAACTTATCAAATTATACCTAATTGTGGTTGTAGATCTCGGCAAAGTATGTAGGTGAAAGCTTGTGAGGTGCGAAATTATAGCCACCGTACATCGTGTCGATCGATTTGTATATTCTCACTTGATCGGGAATTTTCTTTTCAATATTAAAGTTGACATCGTCGAGAATATTATTCTTAGTTGCCAAAATTGCCCTTTCAAACAGCCAGCCCGGATTTGTCTAGCTGTGAACGATGTTTGGATAACTTTGGTCGATGAGCTCGTTTCCAGCAGTGGCCGTGTTGTAGAAATCACTGTCGAGGATAACGAGGCCGCTCGCCTGGTCAGTAGGATATGCGTCTTCGCCTATTTGTAAAAGTTGTTGAGCAAAACGTGCTGCTGTTCCGTCTTTCGACAGTTCAACTCTTATATTTTTTGTTGATCACTGCGTTTGTATGTGTGGTCATAGATGCAAATTTTTTGAGCATGCATTGATCTCTTCTGCTGGTGTTGACTTGGGGATAGCTGGAAGTGGTTGTCCAAAATATTCTTCTTCCATAACTTCAGAGTTTCCTCGCAAGTCTTGCAATGTTCTATTCATGGCTTCGAATGATTTTGTATGTTCCATTGCGCATTCATCCCAGAAAATAATTTTAGCTTGCTTGAGATTTTAAATACCGGGAATTTTTCTTCGGCTGTATTCAGTGGTGATTGTAGGGCGAGATGGGCTGTTCGTCCTCTTTCCATAAATATGGCTGCAATGCGGGGTGACGCCAATGCAAGTGCTAAGTGTTGTTTAGCACGTACACTCCTGGAAATTGAAATAAGAACACCGTGAATTCATTGTCCCAGGAAGGGGAAACTTTATTGACACATTCCTGGGGTCAGATACATCACATGATCACACTGACAGAACCACAGGCACATAGACACAGGCAACAGAGCATGCACAATGTCGGCACTAGTACAGTGTATATCCACCTTTCGCAGCAATGCAGGCTGCTATTCTCCCATGGAGACGATCGTAGAGATGCTGGATGTAGTCCTGTGGAACGGCTTGCCATGCCATTTCCACCTGGCGCCTCAGTTGGACCAGCCTTCGTGCTGGACGTGCAGACCGCGTGAGACGACGCTTCATCCAGTCCCAAACATGCTCAATGGGGGACAGATCCGGAGATCTTGCTGGCCAGGGTAGTTGACTTACACCTTCTAGAGCACGTTGGGTGGCACGGGATATATGCGGACGTGCATTGTCCTGTTGGAACAGCAAGTTCCCTTGCCGGTCTAGGAATGGTAGAACGATGGGTTCGATGACGGTTTGGATGTACCGTGCACTATTCAGTGTCCCCTCGACGATCACCAGTGGTGTACGGCCAGTGTAGGAGATCGCTCCCCACACCATGATGCCGGGTGTTGGCCCCATGTGCCTCGGTCGTATGCAGTCCTGATTGTGGCGCTCACCTGCACGGCGCCAAACACGCATACGACCATCATTGGCACCAAGGCAGAAGCGACTCTCATCGCTGAAGACGACACGTCTCCATTCGTCCCTCCATTCACGCCTGTCGCGACACCACTGGAGGCGGGCTGCACGATGTTGGGGCGTGAGCGGAAGACGGTCTAACGGTGTGCGGGACCGTAGCCCAGCTTCATGGAGACGGTTGCGAATGGTTCTCGCCGATACCCCAGGAGCAACAGTGTCCCTAATTTGCTGGGAAGTGGCGGTGCGGTCCCCTACGGCACTGCGTAGGATCCTACGGTCTTGGCGTGCATCCGTGCGTCGCTGCGGTCCGGTCCCAGGTCGACGGGCACGTGCACCTTCCGCCGACCACTGGCGACAACATCGATGTACTGTGGAGACCTCACGCCCCACGTGTTGAGCAATTCGGCGGTACGTCCACCCGGCCTCCCGCATGCCCACTATACGCCCTCGCTCAAAGTCCGTCAACTACACATACGGTTCACGTCCACGCTGTCGCGGCATGCTACCAGTGTTAAAGACTGCGATGGAGCTCCGTATGCCACGGCAAACTGGCTGACACTGACGGCGGCGGTGCACAAATGCTGCGCAGCTAGCGCCATTCGACGGCCAACAACGCGGTTCCTGGTGTGTCCTCTGTGCCGTGCGTGTGATCATTGCTTGTACAGCCCTCTCGCAGTGTCCGGAGCAAGTATGGTGGGTCTGACACACCGGTGTCAATGTGTTCTTTTTTCCATTTCCAGGAGTGTATTTCCGCCAGTAATAAATTTATTCGAAACGTTTTCCCGGTGCTGCCTGGTGCGACCAAGTAAGTAATCCCGCCAGTGTTGTCGATCTTGTACATGATAACGTTGTAAATTTCTTTTTGATTGTCACTGAGGAGTGGTTTATTGTGAGTAGTGTATGGAAGTAGTTGTAGCTTACTTGCTTTGAATTTCTAAGTTTAGCGCACTGATTGCGTCTTTTCGTGGTGCTTGCATCCCAAGTTGTACTAACGTCTGGCTTTTTATTGCCAAACATTTATCTTCTAGGCGTGTGAGTGTTTCATTGGAGATTTCGTCGTTGAACTACTCCATGGTCAGTTCGGGATTAGGTTGTGTGATTTGGTACAGTATGTCATCACTCATGCGCTATGTGAAGGACTCCCATAACTCTTTTGGATTCGATGGGTTACATGTTGTTATGGCTTATAAGTCTCACATCTATTCAGATGAGGCCGCCAGTGCGTTTTTTTGTAGTGTTAATTACGAGTGATTGTCATTTTCTAGTATTTCTAAGTGCTGACAACGCTTCTCTGTACGAATGACACACGTAACCGTCAACAATCTCGAGATCAGTAAAGCGTTAGTAGTCCCTGTATTTCGTATAGCCGGCCAGTGTGGCCGAGCGGTTCTAGGCGCTTCAGTCTGGTTCGAATCCTGCCTCGGGAGTGGATGTGTGTGATGTCCTTAGGTTAGTTAGGGGACTGATAACCTCAGATGTTAAGTCCCATAGTGCTCAGAGCCATTTCAACCATTTTTTTTATTTCGTGTAGGAACATCCGGAGATAGAAACAATCGGTGTTGTTCGGATGTACGGTGTATACTCGGCCTAGTGTTAGTTTCGATGATTCCTGGATGATCTTCTTCTGGAATTCCTTGTTGTTGTTGTGGAAAGATTTTTCTTGTTGGGTTCCGCATATAACAGGTAGGGCCGTCGACATATAGCAATGTTTTCGAGAATGGATCCGTTCGGCACAATTGGTAAAAAGCTGTTAATGTTGTGGTCTGCTTGCAGTTTTTCTGGCGGTATCTTTTGTGAAGTAAACTCTCTGTCGATTCTCCAAATGTACTGCTATCTGTTGCAAAGCTGGTTCGCTTTCGTGTATGGGAAAACCAAAAATCCACTACGCTGCGTCGTTAGTGTTGATGTGTCCTCCCATTTGGTACGTGAGAATCTCGTGGTTTCTCTTTTCTTATTCGCTGTCTTCGGTTATTTTGTTCAAATACGCACAGACATATTTGACGGATTTCACTGAATTCCAGTATTCTACGAGTGCGTGTGCTTGGAACATTGTGGAAAGTAGTTTGTTATATAGTACCACCCAGTGATTATCTACTTCCAATTCGTCGCTCACTAGTATTCGTATATTTTCTGTCAAGCTACCGTCTTTTGTGTTTGGGATAGCCATCAACTCCGGTTTGTCCATGTATGGTTTTGGGTATTTTTTTGTACATTTTCCATCACTCATACATGGTGAATTGGGGTTTAATGACCCGCATAGTCCATGGATCACGTTTTCCACTACTATAACGTACAGTTCCGGATCTTCTTCTGGATTGGGAAATTCAGCTTGGATGGCTTTGTTAATATCAGTGGGATGAATTCTGTCGTGTAGCCATATGAGATTGTGTTAGTGAGACAATCCTCGTTTTCACCATTCGATTGCGTACGTCCAAAGATGTGCTGTTTTGTGATGACTTCAACATATCTCATTTGGTTTTGTCGAAATACTGGGGCTATTATATCGCGTCAACGCATGGATTATTGTCGGTATCTTAGTAGTTCTTTGATTCTGTCCACGACGAGTTGCATGTGCGCGTTATGAAGAGGTCAGGTCGTCCACATTTTCTTATGTAGGTCATGGCATCTTGAGGGTATTCATGCATGTGTCTCGGACTTCATATGTGTGAAGAGGGTAAGGTCACCATTGTTCCAATGTCGTCACTGTTTCCGTCATTTATGATTGCGTCTCAAAGCTAGATGTATGCTACCTAGCGTAGTTTCTTCTGATTCAGTCTTATTTAAAGCATCCGTTCCGCTTCTATTTCTCCATACATGTCTACCAGGAATTGTTGGAATAAACGGCGAAAATGGGCATGTGTTGAGAATGTGATTGTTTGTTTCATTGTCGCTGGTTACTAAGCGCTGAGCATAGAACTGCCTGGAAGTGACTTTTTTTGTTTGCTTCTACGCCTGTTTCAGGTTGGATTCTTTTCACATTAAAACATTATCCGTCCTATCCGTGCAGAACTATTAATTGATATTGAAGGGCATGATATGAACAGTGCGTCTCTTCAAGGCGTTGTAGTCCTTCTCTTCTTCGTTCTACAGTTATGTCAGGGCTTGTGTTTTCATAGTCCACAGTTACGATAGCGACTTCGTCTGTATGAGGTCCAATAAATCGACGTTTCTGTTCTCCAGGTGGTGTTTTGGCGGCTCGAATTATAACTTCATAGTCATCAGATATTTTTCGGTCTAGTTCTGTTTTGAATACATGAACCAGTTCACTGTACTTGTGTGAGATCGTATGTACATTATGGACTTCTTCTCGCCTCAGTCCGCTAGAAATTGTGTATCGTTGATCAATTTCTGTTTCTTCATTTCCGAAGTAATATACTTTCAGCACTTTATGCTCTTCGTTGGACAGTGATAGCAATGATCCCATGTTGTGATAGATTTGTCCTTGGATGAAAAAAACAAAAACAAAACATAATCGATTTCATCTCTGTTAATGCTGATCTAGTTGACAGCGACAGAAGTCATTTGGGAGCAGGCATTGTGCGCTTTTATATTTTGAAGAAAGTGTTTTGATTCTGGAGTTTGCCCGGTCATTTAATGTAAAAGTTCCTGTGCAGGTGCTTCCAGTTGTGGTAATCAAATCTTTCCATTCATGCAACAGAATTCTGAAGTTTTTCTACTGATTTTTTTCGCTTTGCAAAACTGGCAGAAGTTATCCATTTCTCCGGTTACAGCGTGTTTGTTACACTCTTTCGTCGGGTCGTAGTGGAATGCTTGATCAGTTACGTTGTACTGTTTGCTTGTCCTCGGTGTTGTTCGGATGTACGGTGTATACTCGGCCTAGTGTAGGTTATGTAAAAAACGTTATTTTTTCACTGAAATGTTTCTGTGAAAGCGTTTGAGAAAGATTGCTGGCTTGCACCTCGAGTCCTCCAGCGCAGTGCGTCTTTCACCAGCCGAAAGCGGGCAACAATGTCGTCCTCCTCTTCCGAACAAACGAGTGAACTCGTCCAGTGGTTTGGGTGAAAACTTATCACTGAGCACCGCCCACCATATCCTGTGTGGACACTTCTTTTTTTTGCTACGCTACAGAGGCGATTTAAAGGTTGGGTATCTGTTTTAAGCGGGTCTCAGCAGCACTAGCAGCAGAGTTCTTCTGAAGATGGCGGACAGGGGGACCGCCAAAACATCCAGTTCTCTTGATTTTAAGATACAGGAGCAAACCCGAGGAGACCTCCTAGAATTAAAGCGCCGGGAAAGCCAACGCAGTCGAATGTTTTGTCTAATTATTCAGTTAGTTCAGTGTGTGGTGTCACCGCCAGACACCACACTTGCTAGGCGCTAGCTTTTAAAAGCTACCACCTAGCAAGTGTGGTGTCTGGCGGTGACACCACACAGTGTATCCATATGACATTGGGAACGTGTCAGAAATTGTCAGTTGTGGCTGGAAGCTAATTATATTTATGATAATTACATTTTTGGAGCCTGATTGAAACGGCACAAACACACAAAGCGAAATTCTATACAAAAATACTAAAATAAATCTGGAACAGACGTCAATAAAACGATAGCGTTTGGTCAGATGATTACTAAACTGAAATTGAAATCGGATTTTGTCTACATAACTATTACGAAAGTCATTCATACATTTTTATCGATGTTTAAGTTAATCGTAATTGTAACACCGCCTACTAAATGAAACTGGTTGTCGAAAATAAGGGATTTTCACCTCCAGCTTCAGTTGAAATACATCAATTGCTTCAAAAGACTTTACTGGATAACTGTCAAAACTGATACGAGCAGAGATTAGCAGAAATAGTAAATGGAAACCATCGCCCACAAAACTCGTGACGTAACTGCAGATAAGTACTAGTTGCGATTTCTAAGAGATGTTAGAAAAGCTGGGGATAATTTCTAAAAGAGGAACCAAATATGAAAATTTTGAGTACACAAAAAAGCTGGTAATTATAAGTAAAAGCGATGGTCACGGAAAGGAAAGGTTGGTTTGAATTGATATAAACGACATCCATTTGTTGTAGAATGTCAGCAGATATTCTGAGCTCAAACGTAAGGAAGTCTATCGAAATACATGACATCCTCCTTGCTAACCAGCATGGAGTCCAGGAACATTAGTCATGCAAAACCGAACGTGGGTTTTCGTCTCATGACATCCTGACAGCCTGCCTACAGGTCTTTTGACTTCCGAAAATGGGCATGGGTGTGTGTCTCTGTCCTTAGGATAATTTAGATTAAGTAGTGTGTAAGCTTAGGGACTGATGACTTTAGCAGATAAGTCCCTTAAGATTTCCCAAACATATGAACATTTTTGAACTTCCGAAAAGTTTTTCACTCAGTAGCACATAAAGCTTATTATCTAAAATACGATCGTATTGCCTGTCAAACGAAATTCGTGCCTATGTAGAGGATTTCTTGAAGGGGAGTACACAGCATGTTATCTTGGATGGAGAGTCATAGAAGTAACTTCGCATGTGACGAAACTGTCTGTCATGTTAAGTGGGAACCAACTTTTATTGCTAGAATTTAGTTTAAGACGAACAAAGCAGTTTTCGTCTGAAGCAGTCGATCCGGAATATTTCTATGGGTCATAACTGATATTGGATTAACGAAAAGCGAGTCGAGGTGAAATGAATTAAATCAGAATATGGCCATAATTTTCGGATAAAACACCCACAGTTAGCGCACAATTTGTTTCAATATTATGACCTGTTTCGCTCGTCACACGCGACCATCATATCTGTATAAAATTTCAGTAATTAACAAGATACGTTGACTACGAACAGTCGGCTTACAATAATTTCCCTGATGATAATACATTAGGGCATTAAATACTTTAATTTTCACGGATCTTATAATTGTGGTCGTCTTTCGAACGATGTAGCTAATACTGAATCGTTACAGGGAATTTATGAAAGGGCCGCGCAGAATCATGATATAAGGGCAGGGGGGTCTTGGTGCTTCCTACGAACGTGGAATAAAAATTTTTGGGTTTTGCCCGGAACAGCGGCCTTTAATGATATTGGATTGAACGGCGAACCGGAGCTGGCGCCCAGGCGAATTCTACGAAACGTTTAATTCCTTTCGCAATTTTTTTTTTACTTGGCTGAAATTAATGGTCAGCTAACAGCACCATTTGTGTGAGTACTGTGCGGATTTTACGTGCAAAAACAGTCACCCTTGTCCCAATATTACGTGTAAAAACAGTCAACCTTCAATAACTTCGGACTGGAACGAGTCTGGTGGTTCAAATTTGGTCCGCCAGTGTATCAGACATTAGTCCAATGTAAGGTTGGAAAAATCTTGCTTTGTTTGGATTTTACGAACAAAAACCACGTCTTCCTGAGGGGTTTCTGAAGCGCGCCAGTTCTATGCTTTAAACTTGTACGAGTCGGTTCAAACTTTGCACGAAATTGGAAGTTAGATTAACGGATATAGTTAAAACTAAATTCTTTTTTCCAGTAATCACAATCCGTTGATGGTTTCAAGCCGAGCTAAATGTACCACACAAGATTAGTTCTTAAGTAAATAAAATAAGTAAAAAATGTAGTCTTACCATAAAACTGAAAGCTCGTTTTTACAAATCTAGTTTTATTCGGATTTAAAGAGCAAAAACCCCATCTTGTGAGGCTTTTTAAGCACACCACTTCTATGTTTCAAACTTGTGTCAATCGGTTAAAATTTTGTAAGAAGATAGTGAAATACATGTAATTAATGGTCGTCCTGTGTTTTGGAAGCTTCATTTGTTGCCAGGACGTAGCAGTCTACAGTTGCACATAAAACGCACGTAAAATCCGGTTTAACGTGAATCGCACTTGCTGAGACAATTTAAAGTGATGCAGATGATAAAAATATGTTGTTACTGTAATGATAAGAAGCGCTTGCAAAAATGTTTCCTCGTTCGGGTTTTACGTGAGAAAAGCCTTGCGTTTGCACATGAAACTGAGTTTCGCAGAAATGCATTGCATTTTATGACTTCCATTTGGATGTAATTTAAAAAAAGTGGTTAATTCAGTTGATTATTGTTTGTTGCTTATACGTTAATGATTTTATTCGCCAGTGCCTTAAAATCGTCGAAAAATCTTTGGACGTGCAATGCATGTACTAACTTCTCCCTTCTTTTACGTCCCAACTCTGCTCAGGACATATTCGCCTTTTTTGTGCTATGATAGGAGAAGCATTATTCATTCTCGTCATATTATGAGCGATCTTAATATTAACATAACTAGAATTTTGCGAAAGGTTGTGGTAAAATTCAGTGCATCGTTAAACGAAATTGCTCGCAAAATGCCAATACGACAAATTCCAGAGTACTTGTGTGTTCTTAACAAGTAGGCATAAAAACTTACTGCCAGGAATGTAACGATTCTGTTTTGTCCTTATGAAAGTTGTAAGGGGTATACATTGCCAGCGATAGGAGAGGCATGACAGAATCTCTGACCAGAGAGTAGTTTATCGTTAGTTGTTGCTTGTGGCTAGTCTGCGCGAGTCGAGAGTAGTCTTCAGTCCGTGCTAGTAAGCTGCAGTCGGCGCGTGTCGGCAGTGTGCTCTGGTCAGGATTGTGGAGGATGGGTATTGTTGTAGAAGGTAAAGAAGCAGCCTTGCGCATATTTAACAATGTATGTTAGTCGTAATTTAATTTGTTCTAAAAAATGCCCCAATAATAATTTTTTAATATGAAGTAACTCTTTTAAAGAAAATCATTCATTTCAATTTAAAGAAAATTTCCATTGCATGATCATTCCTTCCAAAAATCAGAAAAAAATATACGCCAGCATTGCACGAAGCAGTGTCAAAAAATTCCAACTTGAGAGCAGATATAATTGCGGTTTTTATTGAGGTAAGAATTTTTGCTTTTTTTATTCAGAATACAGGGCCGAAGGTCAGCGTTGCTGTCCTCATAAAATTTATCATGTTACTAAACTTTTTTATTATTTTGGTGTTTAAGAATTTTTCTGTTTCGAACTTGATATCAAACGAGAAAAGAATTTTGTGGGAACATTAAATGTGAATGCATTTTAGCATAGAGATCATGAATGGGAGCCAATTTTGTTCAGAGATTACAATATATAATTAAAAATTCATTTAATTATAATTGTGTAGGAGGTTACAGTTGGCTCATTTACATTATCATTTAATCTTTTTTTGTGGGGAGGTTACAAAGTATAACAAAAATACTCTGTGGTTTTGAGCAGGAATCCCCTGGGAAAAACACGACGTACTTCTCGCTAAACGGTGTTGTGTAAATTTATAGAGACCTGTATTTGAAGAAGGCATGCCGACCATTATGCTACCACAGTCGTTTACCTGATTTGGCGCTCTTGGTTAGTGAAGTCAGTGTAAGCACAGGGGCTTATATATAGTCATTTTATACTCGCTCAGTAGGCAAATACAACAGGAGTTGTAACAATTACCGCTCTGCTTCTATATCGCCATCACCCCCCCCCCCTCTCTCTCTTCCTATTTGGTATAAAAATGCTAAAATGTAAACGATATTTAATTGCAGTTGATGTTGCGCATATTCGGCACGCTCCAAAATATGGCATACAAATACGTCGACGATAATCAAGGTTGCTACGCAGGCACAAATGTTAGTAAAAATGTGTACAGTTTTGGTTGCAATGGTGTGATTACGTTATCTAAACTCGCGGGTAGCTCAAAGATAACCAGAATCAGCATGAATCTATTACTGATTTTACCCGTTAAATTAATTGATGCGAAGAGAGAGACGACATAACCACCTACGTAGCGTAAGGATTATTACCCACGATAAATAATTTTCTTTGACAGCGAGTTGGCATCATTCTAGGTTAAGCATTTTATTGACAGAAATGAATTTAATTCCACACTGAAAGATATTTTAAGGCAAACCTAAGCCTTGTTGCGTACTGCAGTTAAATCTATCTATGAAATTCCGTGAAAAGTTCTGATAAAATGAACTTGCAAATATTAATATTTGAACATTACTATCCATATTAAATTTATTTATAGTGTAACTTGAGGATACAGCCCAGTATTTAATATCTAATTAAATGCTGCGTAATGGCAACCGGTGTGCCATTACGACAAAAAAAAGCCAGGGGCAATCTTCTACACAACTCACTTTAAATAATTACTTTTCACTTAACTATTTCCACAGAGAGGAAGAGGGTTTTAGTAAAAACAGGAGAAATTCACTTTCTACCGTATATTACAAAAGTAAGATGTATATCAAATACTTTGTTCTCCAGTATAACTAAGCTACTTCATTCTTTCACGGCAGAGACAAAATTAGTAGTCGATCTTTGAACAAAGTCTTTTTTAACCTTAATGAGATAAGATCTCCATGGTTACAAATAATGTCTTTACATTACACTGTTATTAAAATATGTATCTTTTTACATATTTAACTCACAAAAATACCGTATTAACGAGTTGTAGCTTTTATAGCTACAGTATCTGTCGTATCAGCTACGGTTCTTACGACAGAAATATACTTAGTTTCGCGCCTTTTTTTGTACTTCAGATTTACACGTATGGTTTAATTTTGTTTGGGCTTTCCACGGGACGTCACACTTTCCACGAATAGGCACGTTATTAATAGGCACGTGATTCGAAGGAAACGTGAAACGGCGAATTAAAGTACCTGCTTCTACTTTCACTAGTTTTGCGCTTCTGATCAGTAAACCATTTACACGTTTCATCGCTTTGTAAGATACGATCAGTATTATAATTTTTATTCTGTCTTACAGAAGGCTTGTACTGATAGTATCAAACTGTACATATTTCTTTTGTTACAAATTTGGAGAGATTATACATCACGCTGCTTTTACGTGTGACCTTTTAATTTTGAGCAGCTATGACCTCCTTCAAAGCTTCAAACTTTTGTTGATTTCTACACATGTGGTTGAGAGCCGGTTCTTAGGATCAAGTTCGGAGGATTGATTGCGTGGGTGCGATGTGTGCACTTGGAGAAGGGATCTGTATATCTTTTTCATTAGGAAGCTGCAGATTATGTTTCAACGGTCGATTGCATTGTATATTGAGGCAGCTGGTATTTTCTAATAGAGCCTCTTTCGTCATTACATTTTATAACATAATATATAAACACAGTAATCTGGGATTTGGGATTTATTTGCTCTAAATTCTGTGGGCATGACTTTTTACAGTTGGTTTGCAAGAGTAATTCTTTGACATTACGTGAGCTGACATGGGGCAGCGACATATAGCGTGTCAGAGTGAAATCACGTCAGTCGTCGCTGCACAGCACCGTACCTCTTCTCATAGTGTCCACGGTTTCCAGAAAAAAAAGGAGATTGTGGCGAAGATTGTATGGCTGTGTGATCCTTATATGCAGTGACACGAACTGTGTAAGGTACTGGATCCATTCAGGTACGGATATGCTCTCACGTTTGCAAATAATGGTTTCTGATTTTGTATTTTATGTAATTTGGAGACATTATACATCAAGCTGCCTTTACGTGTCACCTCTTAGGTCTGAAGTTTGTCACAGCTGACCGAAAGTAATTACCTGGTTAGTAAAATTTTTATGATCGGTGACTGGATTTACAACAAATCAAGTATTTCCCGGATCACTGAGGAACCACACTGAGGATATGTCGCATAGTTTTTACTACTGTCATCTTGTTTACCATTGTACTAAATGATGTGTTATACTACCTGTTTTTATTAACTATCACACCACGAAAGCCAAAAATTCTGTATTTAGTCCATGGGTTGTCACAATTATATGGTGCCAGAAACAGCAAAATATTTGTGTTACTATGGTTAAATAAAGCATATTAACGTTCGTATACAGTTATTAAATAGTTTTCCGTTGGTGCTCTTTTTTGTCGGCAGTCAGTTCGTAGTTTCGAATTTCTAAGGTATACTACAGCAAAATATCTGAGTTTAGCACTTTCTGGGAACAGGCAAGCGTTGAAAATCTATCTAGAAGCAGAATGTGGACGTTATCATGTCTGGCAGTCGCTGATGTAGGTTCGCGTGCAGGAAAAACTGTGAATTTGCAGCAGATGTTCCTATAACCTTTACATCTGATTCAGAAGAAGTTGTTACTGGAAGTGCTATACGTGGACTTAAATCGTTATAGTTCTACAACGGTTGTGAGAGTTCTGAGCACTTAGATCAATCTTCCAGCCGACAACAGTTCAGCACTGACGTGCAATGCAAGAGAAAATGCGGTTGTAACTTGTAAACTTCGTGTTTGCTTGTGTTATTCGGTAGCTGTGCCTGCCTGTCACAGCTCACCAGCACAGTATAACAGACTGTAGATAAACGCACTCACATAATGATACAAAATACAAAATGACCGGACAGTGAAAAATACAAAGGAACTAATAAACCGCTTAAAACACACATGCAGGTTGTCTCTCGTAAGATCCGTTAGGTGCATTTTCTCCGGTGTTTCGGCAAATATTTGCTATTTCGTTTTTCCAGTGTGTAGATACAGTCGTCCCAAATGAATCACGTGATCGCATGTTCCATGCGACACCCAGCGGCAGCGGAAACCGTCGTTTTGTTTCCTGTTACAAACAAAATGAATTCCGAAGCGAGGTTTTACGTACCCATTCCATAGAGCGATCCCAGTTTATTTTAGTGGCATATTTGTTTTTACCGATATGTGTTACAGGGACAGTAAGACTTTAAGAATACCCCGTACTCCAGCAGTGACTTACAATAAGTGATGCTCAAAACATAACACCTGAGCATAAAAGGCTACGCACAACGTTTGTAGCTAATGGCTACAGCCATGAGTCGATCCACACAGCGTTGTCAACGAATGCAATTATGCAATATAAGGAAGAAATACACAAACTGCAGCCAGCAGTGCGCTAACCTTCTTGAAAAATGTTAGTGACCGAATAGGCAAACACCTCCACCGGGGTGGGAGTGCAGCTTGTCTTCTGTAGTGGTCACAGGATGCAGGACGTGCTCGGCCCCACTAAGGACAAGGTGGATGCATTACACACTGCAGGCGTGCACAAGGTGGGATGCGAATGTGGAGAGGCATACATCGACGAGACTGGCAGGCCAATAGCAACGCGCAGTCAGGAACACGAACATTATATTCGTCTAGGGCAACACAACAAATCTGCAGTGGCAGAACATCAGCAAGACTGTGGAACCGAAATAAATCTCAGCGAAGCCTGTGTATCGGCCAAGCAGCGGTTATGACGAAACGCAAAATTAGAGCGGCCTAAGAACATGAACAGGGAGGACGGATTCAGGCTTGCCCCATCTTGGCTGCCAGCAACCAGAGCCCAACAGACCGCACTGTCAACACGAGCACTACCGGCGAGTAACTCCCGCCGCGCGGCCGACGTCCAGCAGTTGGTAAACAGCAGCCAACATCTCATTCGCCGGTGACCACCAACTGTGGCACATAATACGAGGGCAGTTCAATAAGTAATGCAACACATTTTTTTTCTCGGCCAATTTTGGTTGAAAAAACCGGAAATTTCTTGTGGAATATTTTCAAACATTCCCGCTTCGTGTCGTATAGTTTCATTGACTTCCGACAGGTGGCAGCTCTGTACGGAGCTGTTAAAATGGCGTCTGTAACGGATGTGCGTTGCAAACAACGGGCAGTGATCGAGTTTCTTTTGGCGGAAAACCAGGGCATCTCAGATATTCATAGGCGCTTGCAGAATGACTACGGTGATCTAGCAGTGGACAAAAGCACGGTGAGTCGTTGGGCAAACACCATAAAGAGCAAAGGAGAACCATCTGTGCGGAATTGCTTGCTCGTCATGTGGCTGAGGGTGACAATTTCTTGTCAAAGATTGTTACAGGCGATGAAACATGGGTTCATCACTTCGAACCTTAAACAAAACGGCAATCAATGGAGTGGCGCCACACCCACTCCCCTACCAAGAAAAAGTTTAAAGCCATACACTCAGCCAGTAAAGTCATGGTTACAGTCTTCTGGGACACTGAAGGGGTTATTCTGTTCGATGTCCTTCCCCATGGTCAAACGATCAACTCTGAAGTGTATTGTGCTACTCTTCAGAAATTGAAGAAACGACTTCAGCGTGTTCGTAGGCACAAAAATCTGAACGAACTTCTCCTTCTTCATTACAACGCAAGACCTCACACAAGTCTTCGCACCCGAGAGGAGCTCACAAAACTTCAGTGGACTGTTCTTCCTCATGCACCCTACAGCCCCGATCTCGCACCGTCGGATTTCCATATGTTTGGCCCAATGAAGGACGCAATCCGTGGGAGGCACTACGCGGATGATGAAGAAGATATTGATGCAGTACGACGTTGGCTCCGACATCGACCAGTGGAATGGTACCGTGCAGGCATACAGGCCCTCATTTCAAGGTGGCGTAAGGCCGTAGCATTGAATGGAGATTACGTTGAAAAACAGTGTTGTGTAGCTAAAAGATTGGGGAATAACCTGGTGTATTTCAATGTTGAATAAAACAACCCCTGTTTCAGAAAAAAAATGTGTTGCATTACTTATTGAACTGCCCTCGTACAAGAGCCGATAGAGAAGAGAGGTTACGCTCTCCCTCCACCGCAGTAACCTATTAAAATGAAGTTTCCTCTCCTTCTTGTTTAAGTGACCAATGAAACGAACTATCTTTTTAAATCTGTGACGTAATGGCATGCGCAGTGAACAGTAACAACAAAATATAAGGGACACTGTACAGCTAGAACGTACCAGTAGACCCAGAAGAAGGCCGCTGCAACCGTGGGCGAGACGCTGGTTTTCTCCAGCAGTAGTTTCATACAATATGACGCGGTACCACACCGAGAAAATTTTTGTGTCGACTGACTCTGGCAGCGGAAGCCTACTCAGTTAAATATACTGCAAATCGCTCAAACAAACGACTGTTCCCACTAGTTTGAATAAAGTATACGTTTCACACCCGTCTACAAGAACGGTAGCAATAATGGTTCATGAAATTATCAGAGCGTATTTGGACAGCCGGCCGCTGTGACCGAGCGGTTCTAGGTGCTTCAGTCCGGAACCGCGCTGCTGCTACGGTCGCAGTTTCGGATCCTGCCTGGGGCATGGATGTGTGTGATGTCCTTAGGTTAGTTAGGTTTAAGTAGTTCTAAGTTCTAGGGAACTGATGACCTCCCATAGTGCTTAGAGCCATTTTTTGTATTTGGACAACTTCTGTTCGTATTGCTTATTAATGACTCTCTATACCACACTAATAGTAAAAAAATGGTTCAAATGGCTCTGAGAACTATGGCACTCAACTTCAGAGCTCATCAGACCCCTAGAACTTAGAACTACTTAAACCTAACTAACCTAAGGACTTCAAACACATCCATGCCAGAGGCAGGATTCAAACCTGCGACTGTAGCGGTCGCGCGGTTCCAGACTGTAGCGCCTAGAACCGCCCAATGGGTTTCTGTCTGTGGATTTTGTGTCCAAGTACTGGGTTTTTCATACGAAATTTGTAGTCCTGTTCTGGCTGCTATTTCATGTACGTGTCTAGGGCTTCAAAATGGTTCAAATGGCTCTGAGCACTATGGGACTCAACTGCTGAGGTCATTAGTCCCCTAGAACTTAGAACTAGTTAAACCTAACTAACCTAAGGACATCACAAAGAACCATGCCCGAGGCAGGATTCGAACCTGCGACCGTAGCGGTCTTGCGGTTCCAGACTGCAGAGCCTTTAACCGCACGGCCACTTCGGCCGGTGTCTAGGGCTTCTTTGGCTTCTTTTCTGTTATTTGTTATGATGGTTATATCATCGGCAAAGGCCGGACATTTTATGTTGATGGTTCTATTTTTGTGTCTCCCCATCTTTACCACATTCACTACTATGTCCTGATCATTTTCTCTAAAACTGCGTTAAATAAATTGGTGACAGGCCATCTGTCTCACTCCTGTCTTGATTTCGAACGGTTCCGAGATCTCTCCCATTAACTTCACTTTAGATTTTGTATTTGTTAATGTTTCCTGGATTAGTTTTCTAGTCTTCTTGTCTACCTTCATTTCTTCCAGTGTATTGAAAAGTGTTTCTCTGTCTATGGAATCGTAGGCCTTCTTGAAATCAACAAATGTTATTGTGGTGTTTCTGGAGTTACTCGTTGTTAATATGGTTCTCAGGTACCAGATCCGTTCACTGAACCCTGCTTGGCACTCTCCGATATTTTGATCTATCTGAGGCTCTAGGCGATTCAACAGAGCTTTGGATAGAATTTTGTGTGTCATCGGCAGTAACGAAATTCCTCTATAGTTATTAGGGTCTTGTGGAGGGGGTGTATTAGGACTGACTTCCCTTCTTCTGGCACCTTTCCTGTTTCCCAGATGTTTTTGATTATTCTGTGTATTTTTGGTGTAATGTTTTCATGGTCTAATTTCCAAATTTCTGCAATCAGTCGATCTTCTCCTGGTGCTCTGTTATATTTCAATGTTTTTATTATTTTCCCTATTTCTTCGTGTGTTGGGGGTTCGGAGTCGAGGTTAGGTTCTGCTTTTGTAAACTGTAATCTCTGTTTTGGTTCATCGCAATTGAGTAATGTGTCAAAGTATCGAGCTAATATTTCACAGTTTTTCTTCGGATTTGTCTCCAGTGTTCCATCTTGTCTTTTCAAGCATAAACCTGGAGGTTGATATCCTTCCATATTTTCTCGGAATATTCTGTGAAAATTCCGCGTGTTGTTTCTGGTGAAGTCCTCTTCTATCTCCTTCAACCTGCTGTTTTCGTAACTTCTTTTTCCTCTGCGGATTATTTTTGAAGTGTTTTTCTGTATCCCGATGTATTCTTCCCATTTTTCTTGTGTTCTATGGCTGTTAAATTTTTTCCAGGCTTGTATTCTCTCTTCTATGGCTCTGTTGCATGTCATGTTCCACCATCGATGTTTCCTTTTTCTCTTTGGTTGCCCCAGTTTCATGAGTTCTTTCATTTTTTCTGACAGTTTTTTCCAGTTGTTGCTGTTGATTTTCGTAATTTCTTCTACTATTTCTATCTTGTTTAGTTGTAGGTAATCTGTATCTGTTCTGAAAGGTCTGTTGGTTCTCTTGATTTGTCTGTTGGGTATAAATTTGGCTTTGATTTGGAGAAGGTGATGATCAAACTCAAAAACTCATTTCCTAGTTCTTACATTCATTATTTCTATAGCGTTTTTAATGGATATTGCTACGAGGCCTATCTGAAATTCGCACTTTAAACTTTACACTAAGTTAAATACTTTACGAAACTTTTCTCGCACATCACCCCCACAAAACCATGAAAGAAGAAAAGTTTACCCTTTGCTGCTCTTACATTTTCATTGTCCATGCAGTAAAACTTTCGCCTGTACCATGACGTTTAAATTTATTACTTCTTTACTATTAAATTCATATGCAAACTTATATATTTGTACAGCACTTAGTTCAGGAGATATGAGATCATGGACACCGGTATGCATGAAAAACTGCAGCATCATGCACGACATTTAAATTTATTACTTCTTTGATACCAGGTTTCATTCACAACACATTTCGCAGGCAATATTCACACATACGTCTAAAAGTATCTACAGAATTATACCAGGAGATATAATCTCACAAACATTGAGCTACCTGAAAACGAAACTCCAGGGCGTAATTCGCTAGAGATACAAATATATGTGAAATATTCTAGATATATGTGAAATATATGTGACATGTGCGTACGAGGACAAATCCCTAAACAAATAAGTCCTCCCAGTCCCTTAGGTGAATTTAAACCAGACTTAATACACATACTATTTACTGCCTGGAAACAAACAATATAGGGCGAGAACAACCAACATTCTATTGAGGTGGGGTTGATAAGGTGGAGAAAGAACTGGATGAGGAAGAGCTGGACAGACAGAAAGGGGGAAGGAGGAGATGAACAGACAAAGGGAGCAGGAGGAAAAGGACATAGAGAGGTGGGATGAGGAAATTGACGGGTAGAGGGAGGGGGATGAGAAACTGGACAGTTAGAGGGGGGGGGGGAAGAGGAGATGAAGAGGGAGATGGGGATGCGGAGATGTAGTTAAAAGTGAGAGGGTGGTTGAGGGGGGGGAGTAGTAGGAGGTAGAGGAGGAGGTAGAGATGGTTAGAGAGGGAAGGAGGAAATGGATGGAAGGAGCAGATGAAATGAGAGATGGGGGAGGAACAGAAAGACACAGAGGGTGGGAAGGAGAAGATGGACAGAGAGAGGGGCAGGAGGAGGTGGATAAAGAATAGGAACAGGAGGAGTTGAACAGAGGGGAGGGGAGGAAGATATGGACTAATAGAAGATTGGAATAAATATATACATGTGCAATGCTGAGTATTCAACTACTTTATAGTAAAATACTGTCTGCTGAAACCTGCAGAAATATTCAGTTAAATCTTGATAAGACTTCAAAGTGGTGTAAAAGATGATGACGTGCTTTCAATTTTCAGAGGTGTAAATCAGTGCGCTTTACAAAATAAAAAAGTAAGTGTGCTATGACTACAATATCGGTTATTCACAATTGCAACGATATGAAATTGAATGACCACATAGGTTGAGTTGTAAGTAAAATAGGTGGCAGACTTCAGTGCACTGGTAAATAAAAGGAAAATGCAGTCCACCGACAAAGCAGATTATTTACAAAACACTCGTTCCATCCATCCTATAGCGCTACTCAAGTGTGAGGGATCTGCGCGGAACAGGACTAACAAGGTGTATTGTACGTATATAAAGGAGAAGAACACGAGTTGTCTCAGGGTTGTTTCGCCCATGGGAGAGCTTCATGGAGTTGCTGAAAAAACTCAGCTGGTAGACTGTCGAGGATAGACCGCAAGAAAGCCTTTGGAGAGATTCAAGAATCAACTTTAACTAATGGATCCAGGAAAACGTTCTACGTATCGCTCCGGTAGGGATCGGGAAGACAAGCTCTTATAAAATTTAATCTCGTATAGTGGCATCTTCCTGTGCTCGACGCGTGAATAGAACTAGAATAACTGGTGCTGTGGGAAATATTCTCTGTCGTGCCCTTGACATGGGTTTGCACCGTATAGATGCCAGAGAAGAGAAAATCAGACTGTGAAAAGCCCAGGATATCCGGAGGATGTTGCAGTGTTCAGTAACCAATCTCTGAAGCGCGGCCATCGTCCGATTAGCAGTGAAGGAGCGGCAGTTATTGCGCAGTAGCGTGATACCATCCGACAGCATTCCGATAGCCACAGGGCAAGCCGCGAAGCCAACAATGGTAACATCCCACTTCCATCCCCCCCCCTCCTCCCCTCCATCCTACCGAGAAAGAAACCCGAACTATTCACAATAGTTATTTCAAGGCATGATGCCCTTCTTCTTCTTCTTCTTCTTCTGCAAGTGCCTTTCGCTCGTTGAGTTCCTCCAGCGTGGAGTTACAACCAATGTGTATCGCTATGAAGGAACTTTACATAAACAGCAACCCACCACAACATCAAATTGCCCGGGAATTCTATCGGACAGAATCAACCCATTGGACGATATCGCCCGCCTCCACATTGCCTGTCGCACGAAGATTACATTTCACCACAATTTTGCTGGGAAACACTGCGACATCCTGAGTACAACCTGGATCTTTCTCCATGTTTTTCTTTCACACGCGTGGACGTAAGTTTCAACCGGACGAGGAAGTGCAAGGGTGGATGCTGTTGTGAATAAGTCAACGACCAACCGCGTTCTTAGGATAAATGTCTCTATGCATGGGTGATTACTTTTGATTGGAGCCATTCCGTGGCCACACTGTGGCGAGTGTTCGGATTTCATTTGACGGCCTCTTATACCTTATGTGGTGTCCGCCCCCGGTAGCTGAGTGGTCAGCGCGACAGAATTGTCAATCCTAAGGGCCCGCGTTCGATTGCCGGCTGGGTCGGAGGTTTTCTCCGCTCAGGGACTGGGTGTTGTGTCGTCCTAATCATCATCATTTCCTCCCAATCTACGCGTAAGTCGCCGAAGTGGCGTCAAATCGAAAGACTTGCACCCGGCGAAGGGTCTACCTGACGGGAGGCCCTAGTCACAAGACATTACATTATCTTATGTGGTCATATGTACCCATATCCTACTATGTAATTTGGAATTGACCACTAGACGTAACGGGTAGTAGACCCACCAGTGTTAAACGAAACGGTGAGGCGAGCTCATTGATCACAAACGTGGATTAGAGATTGGATGTCACCTGATTAAGAAATGCATCAGGGACATTTATAACTTTCTAAACCTGTCCGACTGTAGGTGATGCGACTGCGAAGTGGAAAGCTGGAGGAACTACCAGAGACCAGGCAGATTTCATTAACTGACGGACAGGGAGCATCAAGCATGTCACATGACGTTTGCACAAAATCGCGTGAAATCAGCGGAAGGAATCACTTGTGAGTGGCGAAGTGCTACCAGCGGTAAAGCTACTACAATAACTTTCCGGAGGGAGTTAACAAGAGTGGGGTACGGTGGTCGAGTAGCTCCTCATAAGCCACAGATTTCTGGAGTCAATGCTAAACAACGCGTGAGATGGTTTACAGAGAGACTACACTGGATACTGGATGCCTAGAGACGAACCGATTTGGAGTGATGAATCCCGCTGTACCCTGTGGCAATCCGATGGACGTGATTGGGTTTAGTGAATGCCAGAACAATGTTACGTGCCATTATGCGTACTGCCTACTATGAAGTACAAATTTTACAACCATGCCTATTGTGTACACGGTACGGTCGCAGGTTCGAATCCTGCCTCGGGCATGGACGTGTGTGATGTCCTTAGGTTAGTTAGGTTTAATTAGTTCAAAGTTCTAGGCTACTGATGACCTCAGAAGTTAAGTCGCATAGTGCTCAGAGCCATTTGAATCATTTGAACCTATTGTGTACAGTAGAGGAATAATTTTGAGGCGATGTTTATATCAGGACGACAATGAATTCTGTCGTAAAGCAGTACAACGTTACTATAAATGATTGAAGCAATTTCGTAAATTCACTGTAGCTACATTAACCGACATGTTTTCACCAAACTCAATATTCGTAGATAAAAACTAAAAAAGTTTCGTGTTGTTTCGGCCGCACTTCAGATTTCGTCCACGAGAGCGAAATGGTGAGCAGTTAAGCAAGATGGCGACAGGAGCTGTGAGAGCGTGTGTTGTGTTTGAAATGCATACACATCAGTCTGCCGTAGCAGTTCAACGACGCCTCACAACAAAGTTCACGAAGATCCTCCAACTGCCAACTCCAATGGGCGCTCGTAGGCGAGGTTTAAGGCTCAGAGTGCTTCCAGAAGAGGGCATCAATGGATCAGCGTTCAGAGAGTGAAGGAACAGTTGACTGCATACAGGACAGTTTCGCGCATAGCTCACAGAAGTCGACGAACAGAGCAATCAGAGAGCTGAACTAACCACAAGCGACAGTCTGTAAGGTCTTAGGTCGATAGCCTTATCGCGTGAAGTTGCTACAGCTCCTTACTCCCGATGACATTGACAGGGGATTTCGGTTTTTGGAACATCTGCAACAGCTCATGGAAGAGGATGGGTTTTGTGAGTCATGAAGCAAAAGTATTTGTGGGTACAGAGTGAACAGGCTCTATGTTCAGTATCTGTGGCACAGAGAATCCCACTGTCTCGTGCAGCACATTCGAGATTCACCAGAAGAAGGTGCGTTCCGCGCAGGCTCATGATTTAAATTTTCGGTCCCTTTTTCTTCTGCAAAAAGACAGTTACAGGACACGAGTATCTGGAAATAATGCAAAACTGGTTCGTGCCACATCTGGAGACTAACAATATGGACTTCATGTACCAACAGAATGATTCTCCATCTCACTTTCTTCATTATGTTCTGGAATTCTTAAACAGGAAACTGAGAAACCGGTGGATCGGTCGTGATTGTCTTGATGATCACCAATTCGTGTCATGGCGTCCATGCTCTCCCGATCTCACGCCATGTGACTTTTTTTGTGGCGTTTTGTGAAAAATTCAGTTTACGCCTTCTCTAGTAACAGACCTCCCAGAAATTCAAAAGTAAGCTCCCAACAATGGTGCCTTTGAACAAAAATGAAATGAGCGTATGGGACCGTTGGCCGGGAGGGCCTTTGAACAGATTGATAGGGACATGCTGTGCCAAACTGTGGAGTATCAGCTCGATATCTGTAGAATCAGTAGTGGAGGACATGTGGAGCACTTGTAAAAAACATTAAAAAAACATAAACTGAGTTTCTCAATGTGTGTGGAACACCCTGTAACAACATGTCAGATAATACAACTACAGAAAATCTGTGAGATCACCTAAATCATTTATTATAACCTTGTAACTATGATGTTGTGGTCATTACTGGAACGGAATGGCCTGTCCAGAATCTCTACCTGAACCCAACAGAACACCTATTGGATGAGTTAGAACGTCGAATTGTCTCCAGACGGCATAGTCCAACATCACTACCTTCTCCGATTTCTACTGATGAGAAGACAGTACTTCTGTTACTCAACAAACATGGGGCACCTCATTGAATGCTTCCCTAGAACAGTTCAAGCACTCATAAAGGTGAAGGATGGACACAGCCCATATCAAATGTCCACTAATAGGTGACCATATCACACAGTGTATATTGTGTAAGATATATCGTGTTTAGAAGCCAATGATGTGGTATAGTTACACCTCACATTCTCTTTTTACACTATTTTCCCTAATAGCAATATGACATTGCGATGATATTTGTTGACGTGCGGTCCTTGTACCCGAACAGTGCTTCATCTGAAACACAAACAGACCTTTGTGGGGTGGACAGGTAGTGCGAGACATGCATGTGTAGCGGACAGGGAGGCAAGGAGCCCGTGGCCACATCAGTCTGGTTGGATGGCGTCCACCGGCCTGCAGTGTTTGCTGTGTCAGCACGAGGTCACGGCGGCGGGTGGCGTCTGCTGGCCTTGGGGGCTGTGTTTGTACACCGCGGGGCTGAGTCAGCTACAGGAAGCTGCAGCCCACCACCGCACCGCCTCGGGGATGAGCTCGTGGCCTCAGGCTGGGTTACGTATGTGTTTCACGACACTGGTACAAAGTGAGAAACCTTCACCCTGGAGCGCGTGAAAGGATTAAGCACACCAGATGCAAGAAAAGGTAGCAACATCTACACCTACACCAGCATACAGATTCCACAAACTTCCGTACGGTGGATGGCAGAGGTAACGGCGCAACACTCGCAAATAGAGCTGTACGTGTCCACAGCAGCTTACTATCTCATGCATCCAAGTGGCTGAGAAGAATAACATACAGAACAATGGAAAAGACATAAGTTTCCTTTAATTTACGTCTATGGTCACAATCTTTTTTGTTCAACAGATTACCGGTTTCGGTCTTTAATGGCCATCATCAGATCTCTTCCATAAAAACAAAGTCCTAATGTACTGTAGCCATAGTGGCTGTCTCCACTGTTGTTCATATTATTTATGGATCATATGTTGAAAACAATAGACTGGCTGGGTGAGATTAAGATAGGTGAACACAAAATAAGCAGTCTCGCATATGCGGATGACTTAGTTGTGATGGCATATTCTATTGAAAGTTTGCAAAGTAATATTTCAGAGCTAGATCAGAAATGTAAGGACGACGGTATGAAAGCCGGCCGAAGTGGCCGTGCGGTTAAAGGCGCTGCAGTCTGGAACCGCAAGACCGCTATGGTCGCAGGTTCGAATCCTGCCTCGGGCATGGATGTTTGTGATGTCCTTAGGTTAGTTAGGTTTAACTAGTTCTAAGTTCTAGGGGACTAATGACCTCAGCAGTTGAGTCCCATAGTGCTCAGAGCCATTTGAACCACTACGGTATGAAGATTAGCATCTCCAAAACAAAAGTAATGTCAGTGGTAAAGAGATATAAACGGATTGAGTGCCAAATAGAAGGAACAAAGAACAGGTGGACAGTTTCAAGTACTTAGGATGCATATTCTGACAGGATGGCAACATAGTGAAAGAACTGGAAGCGAGGTGTAGCAAAGCTAATGCAGTGAGCGCTCAGCTACGATCTACTCTCTTCTGCAAGAAGGAAGTCAGTACCAAGACTAAGTTATCTGTGCACCGTTCAATCTTTCGTCCAACTTTGTTGCATGGGAGCGAAAGCTGGGTGGATTCAGGTTACCTTATGCGTAACGTTGAGGTTACGGATATGAAAGTAGCAAGGATGATTGCAGGTACTAGTAGATGGGAACAATGGCAGGAGGGTGTGCACAATGAGGACACCAAAGAAAAACTGGGAATGAACTCTATAGATGTAGCAGTCAGGGCGAACGGGCTTAGATGGTGGGGTCATGTTACACGCATGGGAGAAGCAAGGTTACCCAAGAGACTCATGGGTTCAGCAGTAGAGGGTAGGAGGAGTCGGGGCAGACCAAGGAGAAGGTACCTGGATTCGGTTAAGAATGATTTTGAAATAATAGGTTTAACATCAGAAGAGGCACCAATGTTAGCACTGAATAGGAGATCATGGAGGAATTTTATAAGGGGGACTATGCTCTAGACTGAACGCTGAAAGGCATAATCAGTATTAAATGATGACGACGATGATGATGATCATGAGTCTCTGAGGTTTCTGCTAAGATTAAATGTGCAGTGAAGATCTCTTTGCTTACGTAGCATCTTTATAACACGATTATCGAGCCACGGTCGGTCGTTTCCATTGGAGATGAACAGATTCCTCAATTTTATTCATGTTCGTCACATCCAACTGACAAGGGAATGGTCCAATCCGACATGTCGGAACATGCTCTGAAATATTTTTACACAGGAAGAATACACAGAAAGAAAGGAACTGGCAAAATTTTAGCAGCTAATACGCACTAAAAGTATTTAAAAATGTTGAACATATCCAAATTCGTAGCACGTCAGGTGACTGGAGAATTGGAAACCTCTATCGTATCTGTAGTGGAATGTGCATGCCCATGGCAGGCACATATCCTTGGATAACAGCTACAACAGCCCTTACCCTATTCGTCTATACTGTACTGTACTATTGAGTACCGAGTTTTCTGTTAATGTTTACTAAATACTTTGGAAAGGATATTTAAAGAACAATTACCTAATTTGCTCAGTGTGCTGTTAAAAATGCTAATCTCACTAGTAAACTTAACAAAACGATCTCCTTGGTAATATTTATTTGCACGTTATACTTTTGTATGTAGAATACAAAAAAATAGTCCAGAAAACTTTTTGGTTTGTTTCCGAATAATTACATTAACAAAATTCAATTTAGCAAAGATCACAATCACTAACCATAATAACTAAACAATTACAGTGTGTCTTCGCCGTGACCTAGCTAACCAGGAGGCTGTCATAATCCGAAGACTCGACACCTTGTACGAACGTTGTGATTTTACGCGAATATCACTTCCCACCTGCTCATTGATTTCTTCTTCAAAGCTACACCTTACTGGGACAATGCAGCAACCACGGCTTAAGCAGAAAGAGTTGCAAGTGTTTCCACCTACAAATCTGAAAAACCTAGGCTTTCGGATTGTTGATCTAGAAAGCTCTTTGATAGAAACAATACTTGTTGTATAAAACAAGCATAATCTCAAAGTCTTTTGGGAGCAGTCTTATACGTACTAAACAAATAATGTATTACTAAATTCAGCTACGAGATCAGGAAACTAATTCTGCTTTTCTGTAGAGTCCGGTTACTTTATATCATAGTGACTAGATATCAGCTACCTTGCTGTCTATTTGCTACTGCTGTTATGAATGCTTGAGGGAAACTAAGCACAGTCTAGATTTAAGTAGTGCTTTTGCTGTAATGCAACACATAACGATATTATGTGTACAACTTTAGACTATATGAATGCATACAATGACTTTATGAAATGCTGATGCTAAATGTTGAGCTGGAAGAAATGTATATTATTTCAGTAATGTTCTGGACAGAAAGTAGCTTGTTACTCAAGTTGTGAACTAATATCATATTACGCGACCCTTTAATTAAATAGCATAATTATTCATTTATTATTATTATTATTATTATTATCACTGTTACTTTCAAGTGTAATGAAGATTTGTATGGCAAATCTAGAAACTGCCATTTGCCGACATTCAATAATACCAGTCAACTACGAGCTCAGAAATCAATACAGTTTCACTCTTTAAATGTTCTATGTAAGGAATGTGTATAATTGACAGTTCACTGTTTTGAACTGATGCACTCTAGTCAACGCAAATGGATCTTTCTCCTGTATCCTAATTTCAGGTTTAATTGCTTAAATATTATAGGAGATAATGAAGTCAATTTTGACAAGAAACATTTACATATTTAACAATGATTCTAACTAAGGTGGCTGCTAAATAATGATGGATGTAACCTTTTAGTTTATATTTTCCAAAGAGCAATTATTATGAAAACGAAATCCACCTTTGCAGATAAATAAAACAAACTTCTTGCCTCGGTTGCCGACGTAATATTTGACTATATAGCAGTGCTCACATAACGATGAAGATTAAACTTAGGGCTGCTGGATGAGAAAGCTAAGAATTTTTTGCTCGTATTTCTCTTGACGTACCAGCTTTACCGTTTACATTCCTCTTGAACTATTCCTATGCAAACGTCGATTTCCAGCTGGTAATTATTATTTACATAGCAATAGTGCTTTCACTATTTCCTTGCGCTCTCGTCGTGTAGTCTTCGTGCATACAATTTACACAGCTCCAAGCACTGAATTTCACTTCATTATCAAAACAATTACTTTTATTACTTCTCAGATACATACTGAATTTCTCCACGCTGTTTGCAGAACTTTCTGAGAGGTCTTACTACACAGTTCTGTTTGAACTATGGACATGCAGTGAAATGATGTTAACGCAACCACGCCATACTGGCTACAATATTCGCCTTGCTTTATGCTGTGGTTGTGCGCGCTTCTAACTTTTGGAGCGCTCCTCGTAATCGATACGCTCATACTAACTGTACAAAACTATTATTACAACTAAGATGTATTCATGCAATCTCTTTGGACATTAATATAATATACAACACTAGTGTCCAAAATTAAAGCAACAAACCTGTATTTCCCCGTCCTGTGCCTAATTCAAGTCCAACATCCACAACTGCTGTGTATACAGTCACAGACGGTGCAGTGTGGCACAGAGAAGAGGTCTACCAGAGTCTCTGCAGTGGAGGGCCATAGAAAGAATGGAAACAGGGCAGTCGCAAACTGATTTGGCCCCATGGCTTAATGTTAATCTTCTGTTGTGTCTCGTAGGTGGCGACGTGTTATAGAGACATAAAGTGCATCCCTAAGACCAGGAAGGGCCGACCACGTGTGACTTCAGAAGAGAGTACTGTTATTTGGCTGTAAGAGCACGAAAATACCGCCTTAGTACTGCATGGCAACTGGCATGTGATGTCGCCATATCCACTGGACTTGTTGTATCGAGGCAAACGGTGTGCAGGAGGCTTCGGCAGAGTGTCCTACATTGCCGGAGATCTGCTGCTCGCCTACCTCTGATGCGTTTTCACAGAAGAGAACGTCTAGAGTGGAGTGATCAATATGCCACCTGGACGGACGAACAGTGGGCCAATGTTGTTTTCACAGATGGGTCCCGATTTAGTATTAAGAGTAATTCTTGATGTATTCGCATCTGTAGAAAACGTGGAACAGATTTCGGGACCCAAACATTGTGGGAAGAGAGCGATATCGAGGAAGATCCCCAAGAATATGGGCAGGGATTATGTTTATCACTCCAACCTCTCTTCATGAGATTGTAGGTGTAAATCGGCACGGTTTAACTGCTGCCATGTATCGTGAGGAGATCTTGGTACGTCATTCGCAATTGTTGCGAGGTGCTGTGGACACGGACTTTGTAGTGCTGGACGATAACGATGTTTTCTTGTAGACGGAAGATGTTGCACACATGGCGTGTCCTGCTCGCTCTCCCGATTTGAATCCCACAGAGGATGTCTGGGACGCACTACGGAGGCGGGTTGCATCACGTCAGCATACTCCAAAGCACTCCCCAAGACTTGTGAGCAGCTCTGCAAGAAGAATGGGCTTAATTACGTCAACGTGATATAACACTAATGTATAACACTAACGTGAAAGACGCTAAAGTTACCCTCTGAGAGGATTTCGAAGACTGACCGCGCGTGTGTCTAATGGACGAAGGTATGGGACCATAATTTTGAATTTAGTGAAATTAACACAAGAACCAAACGGACTTTAAGGTTGGGAGTTACTGGAAAGAGGTAAAATCATAAATGAATGAAAAAATGAACGGTCACCAGCCCAATTATGCACATTAATTTGGAAATATATGTTTAAGAAAATTGAATATTGGTTATTGTTTTCGTTGAGATTTCCCTCTGAATAGCAAACAGGATACAGACTGACACCCCGGCCACTGCGACCGAGCGGTTCTAGGCGCTTCAGTCCGGAACCACGCTGCTGCTACGGTCGCAGGTTCGAATCCTACCTCAGGCATAGGTGTGTGTGATGTCCGTAGGTTAGTTAGGTTTAAGTAGTTCTAAGTCTAGGGGACTGGTGACCTCAGATGTTAAGTCCCATGGTGCTTAGACCCATTTCAACCATTTGAACAGACTGACACAGTGCACTCTTGAACTGTGTGTAGCAGCAGTTACCAGTAACGAGCACACCAGTAAATTATAGGAAGTAAATTTGCACCAAGCTCATAGTAATGACAGCTACACTCAAGATCATTACTTAATGAAGTACAGAAATGTTACTGCATGAAGTGCAGAACTAAATTTGGACATGAGGGGTTTTTATCTTAGCTGACATGAAAAAAAACTAATAAGAATGAACAATGTCATAAATCCAGAATGAGATTTTCACTCTGAAGCGGAATGTGCGCTGATATGAAACTTCCTGGCAGATTAAAACTGTGTGCCCGACCGAGACTCGAACTCGATACCTTTGCCTTTCGCGGGCAAGTCCTCTACCAACTGAGTTAACGAAGCACGACTCACGCCCGGTACTCACAGCTTTACTTCTGCCAGTACCGCGAAAGGCAAAGGTCCCGAGTTCGATTCTCGGTCGGGCACACAGTTTTAATCTGCCAGGAACTTTCATATCAGCGCACACTCCGCTGCAGAGTGAAAATCTCATTCTGGAAACGTCTCCCAGGCTGTGGCTAAGCCATGTCTCCTCAATATCCTTTCTTTCAGGAGTGCTAGTTCTGCAAGGTTCGCAGGAGAGCTTCTGTAAAGTTTGGAAGGTAGGAGACGAGGTACTGGCAGAAGTAACCCTGTGAGTACCGGGCGTGAGTCGTGCTTCGGTAGCTCAGTTGGTAGAGCACTTTCCCGCGAAAGGCAAAGGTCCCGAGTTCGAGTCTCGGTCGGGCACACAGTTTTAATCTGCCAGGAAGTTTAATATCATAAATCCACTGTTTAAACTTCTCTACAATTATCAGTTTTCCTTAGCAACTGTAATAGTTCAATTTTTTCCTAATAGGTGGACAATATGATGGGGACCCATAAACTAATATAGTTTCACTAGTCAACACTCTTTGATTACTACATCAGAAAAGATTAATTCAAAAAGCTAATCATTCAATCATTCACTTCGCTTGGAGTAGTTCACAGTTTACTTTGCAAGACAATAAAATACAGCACTGCGCTTAAATAACTTCAAAAAAGGAACCATTCATGATAGGAATTAAAACCACACTAACTTTGAAAATAAGCTTATCTTATTTGCCTTTTTATCAGCTGTGAAGCAGGTATTTTAGACAATAATATTTATACAATCTTGCACAGTAATTCTACAAAACGATATTTTTTAATAAACTGAGGATACTTTAGCAAAAGCTTATCCAACTTCACTTTGTGTTTCTAACTTTAACTTTTACTACTGCTTTTACATTAGACAAAAATCACTTTTAAACACTTGTTCATTTAAATCAGGATACTCGGTTTTAGTAGCACTCCGGTGAGGACCCTGCATAGGTTCATGATTAGGATAGAAAATATGGTTCCAAACATGAATTAATGTTTTTGTGATTATTATTAAAACAACACACAAAAGTAAATGGTCCATGTCCATATACATTACTGAGTGTATGAAGTTAGTGAAGAAGTGGCAAAGGTTAGTGGCAAGCGACATGGCGGCTAACTGTACTCACGGCTCTTGATGTTCAAATGCTCTATAAAATCTCTTCTTGGCGTCGCGTTTTCCACATATATCAGAGCCATTCCTTTATGCCGAGAATAACAAATAATAGCGATTCACATGCGAGGCAAATCCTTCATATAGCAGCTTCCAACAGCCTCTCTTAACACCGTCGAAGTTTACCGTGCTACGGCTGGCCACATACTGCGTGGCGTTCACACAAAGTAGCTGCACAGTTCGGTCGCCAACCCCACCTTTTACACTGCGCCGTGTCACTTCCGTTGCGGAGGGGCTTCCTTCCCTACAGGTGTTACATGTTACAAATACAAGTGCCCTAAGCATGGACCAGCTTCCAATAAACATTTTCTTTTTATGAACATACACATATTATAATAATTTATCATTGTAACATATCGTTTTGATTTCTTCATATATAAATTACAAAATTCTAATTTTCTTGCCAAAGATCAAGGAGTTTAAATAACACAGAATACACTTAATAGCAGCAGATACACAGTTACATAATATGCACCTACTTGTAATCAACATAAGTGTTACATAGAGACTGATGACATCATTGTCCCGTCGTCGTTGGGCCTGTATTGCTTCCAGACGTGGTCACATCCCATACTGAGCACATTAACCAGTTGTCGGAGTATGTCTGCAAATACGTTAAATTGGAAAAAACGAAGAACATTTTTGTCCACCTTTATACATGTGTCAGTTGTTTACTTTCCGTATTCCTTACATTGTTTCTACATTGCTGTCACCTATTTGTACTGTTTTGTGGCAAAATGAACGCAACCTTGCAAAATTACCGTTTGGTGCTTTAATTTTGGGCACCAGTGTATATGAAGCACTCCGTCTTCAGGCCGCAAGTGGCCCATCGGGACCATCCAAAAGCTGAGGAAGCGGACAGGAGGGGCGAGTGGTCAGCACACAGCTCTCCAGGTCGTTAAGACGGTTTTCTTTGACCGGAGCCGATATTATTCGGTTGAGTAACTCCTCAATTGGCATCACAAGGATTAGTGCACCCCAAAAAATGGCAACAGCGCATGGCAGCCTGGATGGTCACCCATCGAACTGCCGGCCACGCCCTACAGCGCTTAACTTCGGTGATCACCAGTGTATATACTGTATTTCCGTATTGGTCGGCTTAAACGGAGCGCCATTCTCCCGTTTGTAAGAGTAACGCTGATTGGCGGACTATTTCTTACACAATGAGCTGGAGGAATGAGGGAAAGACAGCAGACGATATACCCTATCGGTTTTTGCCTGGAGAGGGGTCGTTCCCTTGTCGCTCTTGAAGTGGGAACACATAGCGGGAGCGAGTGCACTAGCGCGTGTATCCAGAGAGCGAGGAACAAAGTCTCTACTCAGTACTGCACTGAGAGAGGAGCACGTCTGTCACTAGCGAATCGGAGTGGTACTCTATAATGAGCCCTCGCGATTAAGCATTTGTTCACTGTGTTGGCCATGACACTTAACGTGCGGTGTGAACACAGACAGAGTGTTAATTAGCGCTTGCGAGGGAAAATTGAGTGGCATTGCAGTGGACTGGTTATCTGAGCGGTCGATAGCTAGACTAGGAGCAGATAGGAGTCCTTGGCTTCATCAAAGCGTAGTCAGAGTCTGTTTGCCAAAGGTCAATCCACATAGATAGAGATAGTTTTGTTATTTTTCAGCGGCGAACGAGGCAGGCAGCAGTCGTCGCAGCTGACGGTATTGTGCGCTACAGCGTATGAGAGCCCCAGCCTTCCTCCGTTAGAAATAGCGTACTTCATTCACGTCACTCCACTACATTTCTCACGCAACAGCCTCGACTGTAGTTAGAAAAATTCAATCGGATAATTATTCAAGTTGAGTAGGCGCGGCTCTCAGCCATTCTGCTGAGTAAATACCATTCGTAAACAAAGGGGATAAAAGACATTTCCCACACTTTGTATATAAATTTCATTAACAGTTCCTATCCATAAGAGGTAACCGCCTAATACGACAAAGAGCCCAGAAATTTGTGTATCAGTTGATAAATAGAAGTTTCACTTGATTTTTCACATTTTGCAATAAATAATATTTTCCGTTCGTTTAATGTTTTTCTTCCACTAACTAGCAATACTCCAGTACCGAAGTATCCCACTAGTTACGTAAGAAAATAGAATATTTTTGTGTCTTTTCCTTACAGTGGACGACTCCAGAAGATATTTATTGCCGAAAGTTTGTAAGAGGTCCGAGCAGATGTAATTTCGATGTATTGCTCATGCGCTGCCTGCGATATGCAAAGTCTCTGACCAGAGAGCAGTGTTGACTGCAGTAGGAACTGTGTAGCTGTAGCAGTAAGTTGTTGCTAGTCTGGAGTCTGCTCTGGTCTGGTCTGGTGTATCGTGTTGACTGGCCCGGTCGCGGTGCAGCGATGTCGGAGCCTGAGTATTATTGTATAAGGTAAAAACCAGCCTCGCGCATATGTAGCAATGTTATCTCAAGTCGCATGTAAATGTTTTAAAATCTCGTAAGAATAATCTTCCTCATAAAAAGTAACTTTTAACAACCATTCATTTCAATTTAAAGAATTTACAAATTTCTCCCATTCATGATCATCCCGATTATTGCAATAGAAGAATCAGTTGCTTTCTTTCATAAATGACAGATAGGTCGGCCAGCATTGCACAGAGCTGTGCCGGAAAAATTTATTGTAAGAGCAGATATATCTGGCGACTTCATTGAGGTAAGAATTTTTCCTTTTTTTATTCGGAATGATCTTTCAGGGCCATGACGCAGCACTGCTGTCGTCCAAAATTTACCAGGTTAAATTCACAGTGAATTATCGAAGAATCATAAGTGAGCGACAATTTAATTGAGAGGTTAGTTACATTGTTTTATTACCAGGTTACTGAATTTATTTTTTACTGGGACGTTATACTGAATGTGAACGACATAATTATAATTTTTACTGTTGAGAGGTTTAGGAATTTTTCTGTTGTGAGGTTACGCTAAATGTGAATGAATTTTGAGCTTAGATTAAATCAGAAAAAATTTTGTGTGGAGGTTACAAATGAGAAAAGAATTTTGTGGTCACGTTAAATGGGAAAGAAATTTTGTGGGGAGGTTACTAGTTTTTCAGGCATTTCTTTTTGGTACGATAGGAGACTGTCTGACTTCTGTAGTAGTGTGGGGTGGATATTACTTCTTGCAGGAACCAAAAGGTACTTGTCAGATCAATCCGTTGTGCAACTCATCAACATGACGCCCACACACTTACATTGTATAAAAATGACTTTAATGGAAGATGGATTTTACTTACTTATATTTGGCAGATATGTCTCCAGTAATCAACAGACAAAATTACTATTATTTTAACTTCAGAAAATTACATAAAACTTCTTGTCATATTAAGCAAAAATTTTCGTAAAAAGCTTTATTGGCTTATAACGCAGAAAATTTTAAATTAGCGTTACACGGTGCATCGGTCAACAGGCAACATGACTCGGCGTCGTCGTAATTTGTAAAGCAAATTTCAGTTCTCGTTGATAGTTTCTGCGAAACAATTGTCTGCAGTTACTGTTCACTCAGGTTTGCAACTCACTTAATATCCCCAATAATTATTAAGTTGCTTTTGCTGGAGCTTGAGTGTTAACAACGAAGATGAAACTGAATTAATAATAGTAGTGTTTGAAACTTGATGTTAAACTGTGTGAACTCAGAATAAATGAGTTTGAAAACAAAACAGTGAATAGAAGTCTCAGCGACACGACAAAAAATGAATAGGTCTTGTTGGTTCCCACAAGTGTAAATGAAATATTTTTAGATTTATAGGTTCGGGAAGTCGTCCTGTTTCTGTATCTTAATACATCCATTTCAACTTGTCGTATGTTGCACCCATGTGCGAAACAAAGCGAGGCTAGATGGTGAAAAAAATTGATTGTTGTTAGTGTAACACCACCTGCACAAATTTTTCATTCCCATTCGGGTATGATGAGGAGCATGAAGCGTTTCCGGATTTGACGTCTCATTTTTAATAAGTAAGTGTAATCAACCTTCGTTTAAAGTCATGTTTAGAGCTATCAACGCTTAAAAATTCGCGTTATGAGATTAACAACAGTAATCCTAAAGTAAAAGCTATTTTTTAATCTCCACATGCTAACTGGGTTTCTGTGCATGTAATGGTTGATTTTTCGTCTGTCTTAGATCAGGTTTTGGAAAGCTAGCAGTTAGACAGACCAGCGGATGCAAGCCGAGATGCCGCTCCGTGTTACTGTCTAGGGACCTCACCTGTGAAGAGCTCCCCAAGCAGGAGATGAGGTGTTGACAGGCATAGCAGGTAGGCTGCTGGTCTGTATTGCTCTAATGTGGCGCTACTCTGACACCCATAGCGAACTTTTACCTTGTGCCTTAGAAAACAGAGCACCACGACAAAAAATTCAAGAAGTTAGATTTAATACTGGGGATTACCGGCAATCATTCTTCCCACGCGCCAATCACGAGTGGAACAGGGAAAGGGAGGATTACCAAATGGCATAAGAAGTACCCTCTGCTATATACCGTCAGGTGGATTGCGGAGTATTGATGTAGATCTAAATGTAGCTGCAAAAGTGTCCTACAGTACGCTAAAAACAGTGACTCATGGGGAATAGCCCCAGCATATAAATGGCCATTTTACAGCTGGGCTCTTCCACGAAAGCACCTTCAGCTGCCATTTTACGTTACCCAATGAGTTCTCTGAAGGCGCGGAAGACGGACTAGACTGTTGACATTTATAAAAATATAGGGAAGCCGATAGCGATATTAAAAAAAACATCATTACCGGCCATCGATATATCCACAAAAGTAATCGACATGTTGAAGGAAAAAATATCGACATATCGGCCGATAGAAATATCGTCTGTACCCTGTAAATATACTGCAGGTTTTAGAGTTATATATAATTAAGTATTGTTTTATTATTAGATATACTGTACATAAAGAAGCTAGCAGCCTGCCTCTCTCCCTTGGATCAAACACTAAAAGAAGAACAATCTGAGAATTTGTAAGACAATAATGGTACTTTGTACTGATGAAAAGCTTGTATGACTATAATTTTTTGGTCGACTGTTGTGTTGTAAATTGACAACTGTGTTCGTGGTGCATTGTCATGCAATATTTAATTAAAGTTTACCTCTAATGCCTTATTTTCTTAATTTGTCATTGGCTTCTTGTCGAAATAAACCTTGTTTCACGCTGATGTAGGAGAATTGCGTCGTGAAGCGAAACGCTGCAGTATCTGTTGGCAGCACTGTGCGCCGATTACGTCAGCATTTCTTCCTCACACGCCTCCACCAGCCGCAAAGACCAATCTTGTCATTTAGATTGTTGTTCATCATTTTCAGCAACTATATTTGAAGAACGCCGCTGTGACTAAATAGCACAATAGTTGCGTTAAAAATTTCTTCACATCGGAAATCTTGTTATTCCATTCACACCGCCACCCCTCGGTGCAATCGACCTTCTTCATTTGTGCCACCTGTACTTGCTTCACACAGTCAAAGAGAAAGCCTGGACGTGATGAAAGCCAGGAATTAGTAAGACTCCTCCACACAGTGTAATTGAAGTTATGTTCTAGTACTATTTCAAATATTTACCGAAAATTGCAAAAAATTCATGTGTATAAAAAATAGTGCCATATTGATCCTGACATATCGATGTATCGGGGAAGAAAATATCGCCGATATATATTGATATGTTGTTGTTGTGGTCTTCAGTCCTGAGATTGGTTTGACGCAACTCTCCACGCTACTCTGTCCTGTGCAAGCTTCTTCATCTCCCAGTACCTACTGCAGTCTACATCCTTCTGAATCTGCTTAGTGTATTCATCGCTTGGTCGCCCTCTACGATTGTTACCCTCCACGCTGCCCTCCAATGCTAAATTTGTAATCCCTTGATGCCTCAGGACATGTCCTACCAATCGGTCCCTTCTTCTTGTCAAGTTGTGCCACAAACTCGTCTTCTCCCCAATTCTATTCAATACCTCCTCATTAGCTATGTGATCTACCCATCTAATCTTCAGCATTCTTCTATAGCACCACATTTCGAAAGCTTCTGTTCTTTTCTTGTCCATGTTTCACTTCCATACATGGCTACATTGCATACAAATACTTTCAGAAACGACATCTTGACACTTAAATTTGTACTCGATGTTAACAAATTTCTCTTCTTCAGAAACGCTTTCCTTGCCATTGCCAGTCTACATTTTATATTCTCTCTACTTCGACCATCATCAGTTATTTTGCTCCCCAAACAGCAAAACTCCTTTACTACTTTAAGTGTCTCATTTCCTAATCTAATTCCTTCAGCATCACCCGACTTAATTCGACTACATTCCATTATCCTCGTTTTGCTTTTGTTGATGTTCATCTTATATCCTCCTTTCAAGACAATGTCCATTCCGTTCAACTGCTCTTCCAAGTCCTTTGCTGTCTCTGACAGAATTACAATGTCATCGGCGAACCTCAACGTTTTTGTTTCTTCTCCATGGATTTTAATACCTACTACGAATTTTTCTTTTATTTCCTTCACTGCTTGCTCAATGTACAGATTGAATAGCATCGGGGAGAGGCTACAAGCCTGTCTCACTCCCTTCCCAACCACTGCTTCCCTTTCGTGTCCCTCGACTCTTATAACTGCCATCTGGTGTCTGTACAAATTGTAAATAGTATTTCGCTCCCTGTATTTTACCCCTCCTACCTTCAGAATTTGAAAGAGAGTTTTGCAGTCAACATTGTCATAAGCTTTCTCTAAGTCTACAAAAGCTAGAGACGTATGTTTGCCTTTTCTTAATCTAGCTTCTAAGATAAGCCGTATGGTCAGTATTGCCTCATGTGTTCCAACATTTCTACGGAATCCAAACTGATCCTTCCCGAGGTGGGCTTCTACCAGTTTCTCTATTCGTCTGTTAAGAATTCGCGTAAGTATTTTGCAGCCGTGACTTATTAAACTGATTGTTCGGTAATTTTCACATCTGTCAACACCTGCTTTCTTTGGGATTGGAATTATTATATTCTTCTTGAAGTCTGAGGGCATTTCGCCTGTCTCATACATTTTGCTCACCAGATGGTAGAGATTTGTCAGGACTGGCTATCCAAAGGCCGTCAGTAGTTCTAATGGAATGTTGTCTACTCCTGGGGCCTTATTTGGACTTGGGTCTTTCAGTGCTCTGTCAAATTCTTCACACATTATCATATCTCCCATTTCATCTTCATATACATCCTCTTCCATTTCCATAATATTGCCCTCAAGTACATCGCCCTTGTATAGACCCTCTAGGTACTCCTTGCACCTTTCTGCTTTCCCTTCTTTGCTTAGAATTGGGTTTCCATCTGAGCTCTTGATATTCATATTCATATATTGACACATTCAGGGGGAAGTATCGATATTTTATTAACAGTCCTAAGAGGGACCATTTGAACAGAACGCTATCTGCCTGCGTCTCCCGCAAGCAGCCGAGGTATTGAAACTCATTCCCTGTGTTTTTTACCATCTGACGAAAGGGCGTTGTGACAAACAGACGCCAAGACCTGTTGGGATGAGAGATATTTTGTTGCAACCACGGGCAAGAAATAAGCGCGGCCGATGTTCTTAGAAGGCGCTAGAGTGGGAGGTAAGGAGCCGTTTTCTGAATTTCTGAACCTGGCAAGGCTGTACATTAATAAAATAAAGAAGTGAGACGATGACGTAGGCTCGTAAGTGGGAAATTCTCTGAATAGTGGAGGCGGAAAGTCGGCTGACTGGAGAACTATTATTACGCAATTTTTGGTGGTAGAAAAACAGTAACGTAACAATTACCCCATTCGTTAGTGCAAGGCGAACTTTTCTCATTTGTGAGCGAGTTTTAGACGCAGAGACTGAGCAGAGCTACCGCGAGAGACACAATTCTAACTTCGCTTCGCCGTAGGGACCCGGCGACTTCAATTTGCAGCAGAGAGATGGAGGAGGAAGACTTGCAGTTTAGACTCGGAGAAGGAGGTTGGCACTTTATACTTGTCGCTCTTTATGAGGTAGCGTGAAGTAGCGGACGAGTATCCGTTGGCATGCATCTGCACCATTCTGAGTCTGCTCGCCAACACAACAATTAAAATATCTAGCGCGTATCGGCTGGTTAATTCAGATCTAAATTAGGGGTTTTTCAGTACCTTAGTAAATTCACGTAGGCTCATCCATGACCAGGCTGACACACATAGTTCTATGTTTCATTTCATTTCTGTTTCGGTGTGATCAGACAATCGCTGTAATGCATCCACAGCTATGTGTGCTGAATTAATTAATACGATGCTGATTACCACCAGCTCCCTTTGTACGTCAGATATCATTGCCATACTTATCAGTGTTTTTTCTAGTTTATGTCTCAGTTAATTGTTGTTTGTCATGTGCTCCTTAAATTCAATGTTATGTCATTAATTTGTGACAGTTGAACATATTGTAATAAAAATTGGGTTCAAGTGAGACAAGGTTTTGATTCCGTAGTCAGTGAATCCCTTTGTTATCTAACTCATTAATACTGAATGCTTAGAGTACGAGTGTTAGGGCCACACATTTTTCTTATTAGCATTCGCAATATTTCTTTTGAATACATGAGTTCTTTGTGCAGCCATCAACCGAACTAATGTACATCATTATACCGTTCCAGAAGGAATGTTCAGCACGATTTGCACATCGCATGCATTTCGGCGTTAAAAGAACCTGCGAGACGTTCTTTTGATAGCAATAATGTCTTATGCAACGTTTATTTGTCATTACGCTAGCGTGCTACTTTATTCCCAAACGGTGTTCTTTTATAACGTGATCCCTGTTGCACAGGACGGAAAGCGCAAATGTAAAGACTTGCGCTGACACACGACACCCCGGCGCTCTGGGCGTGAAGCACAACGTGGGCACAGGTTCTCGGGGCATCGGCCTCAGTGCGGGCGGCTTCAGTTTGGAATTCATGCCATCCGTAACGTCGCGTGGGGGGCCATAAATGGATTCCCACACCAACTGATCCATGGCTCATCTCCTTCCTCTGTGGGGGCCTGCATTATACCAAGAGCATCCAACTAAATAGCAGGTGGAAAAATGAGATTGCTCTTGGCTGCTTGACGTTCTCTATTATTGTCATTATCCATGACAACATCATAAAGATTTCTATAAATCGGCGCAATAAAAGACAATCATGAACATATCATCACAACATTCCACTGATGCATTCCAAAGTACCTGCCTCTCTACATACATCATTAAGTTTGTATTAACTGCAGTTCGGTTTTAGTGACTGGGGAGATGTCACACAGGAAGTCCCACAGGGATCAATTCTGGGTCACCTCGTATTCCTTATACATGCGTATGACCTTCCACTAAACATTCAACAAGCAGAACTGGAACACTTCAAAGCCGATGCTAGTTTTATAATAAATCCCATCAGAGAGAGAGAGAGAGAGAGACCAAAAGGAGAGTGAGTAAATGATATTTTCTAAAGAACTACTCAGTGGTTATCTGAAAATGGACTCTCCCTATGTTTTGAAAAACGCACGACGTTCAGTTCTGCACGACAGTCATACCAGCAACTGATGAACCACACGAGCGTGATGAGTAAATAGGGTAGGATGCTAAAAATTTTTAATTGTACTTATTTCATAAATCTTGAACAGGGGGAACCACATTACTGGGTACATCAAACAATTACGTCCAGGCACTTTTGCTCTTCACGTAATTACTAATCTTTGAAACATATTTTGCGTATTTCCGCTCACTGATGTCTTATGGAATAATATTTGGGCGGTAACTCATCACTCAGAAAAAAGTATCGATTGCACAAAAGCGAGCAGTGAGAATAGTATGTTGTGTTCACCCAAGGACGTCATGTAGATATCTCATCAAGCAAATAGGCATTTTAACATTGCCTTCACAAAACATATAATCGCTAGCGAAATTTGCTATAAATAATCCATCACATTTTGAGAAGGACAAAGAACCTAGGTACAAAATTAAAAGTGAATCTTTGATCATTCCAGAATGTGTCAACGTATCGTCGGTAATGGATTTAGTTACACGTTTTGTGGATATTTCTTTGCTTTTGCATGACTCAGTCCATCAGGACGGAAGGCGATGATGCCGCCAGAGACCGTGGAGAGACTGACATCAGGGAAGGCTAGGTAAGCTAGTCGCCTGTTCTCTTTGAAGGAATCATCCCGGCATTTATCTTAAGCGATGTGGGAAATCGCGGAAATACAAAATCTGGATAGTCGGACGTGGATTTACACCACCGTCGTTCCGAAATGTGGCCATTGTCTTGCCACTGAGTCACTTCTCCCGATCAATGCATAGAATTATTTTGGCCTTACATTATTTTGAAGCTGAAATAGCGGACAACGGGTTTTAGTTGTATCTATGCATTTATCTTAATGTTTTATTGGAGTATTTTTGAGTCGTCCATATTCCTTCAGATGTTCCTACATTACTCCATAACCCAAACTGAATTTCTAGATCTATAGCTACATCTGCATCTTTATCTATACTCCACGTGCCACATCCCAGCGTGTGGCGGAGGTTATTTTGTGTACCACTTTCACTTTTCCGTTTCTTGTTCCATTTGCGTGAAGTTCGCGGGAAGAGCGAGTGCTGGTAAGCCTCCGATTGACATGGTGTCTCTCGCCATTCTTCTAAAGCAATTTGTGTCAGTATTTCGTAGCTATGAGTTATGGAACAGATACTTCGGTGATATTCACACCTGGGAGCCCATGCGTTCTGGGAAATTGGATTTATTAGATAATTTTTGAAGCCTTGTAGCGTCGCGAGTTAATCCACGATCGCCGTTTTTGGAGTAAGTTTTGTTACGTTATGACAAACTGTATTGGAAGCTTGCAGTATAGTAGCATCCGGAGGCGTCCGACTTGTGGCATTCCGATTGCGTTTACATCTACATCTACATCTACATGGATACTCTGAAAATCGCATTTAAGTGCCTGGCAGAGGGTTCATCGAACCACCTTCCCAATTCTCTATTATTCCAATCTCGTATAGCGCCCGGAAAGAATGAAAAACTATATCTTTCCGTACGAGCTCTGACTGCCCTTATTTTATCGTGGTGATCGTTCCGCCCTATGTAGGTCAGTGTCAACAAAATATTTTCCCATTCGCAGGAAAATGTTGGTGACTGGAATTTCGTGAGAAGATTCCGTCGCAACGAAAAACGCCTTTCTTTTAATGATTTCCAGCCCAAACCCTGTATCATTTCTGTGACACTCTCTCCCATATTTCGCGATAATACAAGACGTCCTGCCTTTCTTTGAACTTTTTCGATATACTCCGTCAGTATTATCTGGTAAGGATCCCTCACCGCGCAGCAGTATTCTAAAAGAGGACGGAGAAGCGTAGTGTAGGCAGTCTCCTTAGTAGGTCTGTTACATTTTCTAAGTGTCCTCCCAATGAAACGCAGCCTTTGGTTAGCCTTCCCCACATTTTCTATGTGTTCTTTCCAATTTAAGTTGTTCGTGATTGTAATACCTAGGTATTTAGTTGAATTTACGGCTTTTAGATTAGACTGATTTATCGTGTAACCGAATTTTAACGAGTTCCTTTTAGCACTCATGTGGATGACCTCACACGTTTCGTTATTTAGGGTCAACTGCCACTTTTCGCAACATTGAGATACTTTTTATAAATCGTTTTGCAGTTTGTTTTGATCTTCTGATGACTTTATAAGTCGATAAACAACAGCGTCATCTGCAAACAACCGAAGACGGCTGCTCAGATTGTCTCCCAAATCGTTTATATAGATAAGGTCGTTTATATAGGTAAGGAACAGTAAAGGGCCTATAACGCTACCTTGGGGAACGCCTGGAATCACTTCTGTTTTACTCGATGGCTTTCCGTCAGTTACTATGAACTGTGACCTCTCTGACAGGAAATCGCAAATCCAGTCACATAACTGAGACGATATTCCATAAGCACGAAATTTTACTACGAGCCGCTTGTGTTGTACAGTGTCAAAAGCCTTCCAGAAATCCAGGAATACGGAATCGATCTAAAATCCCTTGTCAATAGCACTCAGCACTTCAAATGAATAAAGAGCTAGTTGTGTGTCACAGGAACGATGTTTTCTAAAGCCATGTTGTCTGTGTGTCGATAGACTGTTTTCATCGTGGTAATTCATAATGTTTGAACACAACATATGTTCCAGAATCCTACTGCATATCGACGTTAACGATATGAGCCTGTAATTTAGTGAATTACTCCTACCTTTCTTGAATACTGGCGTGACCTGCGCAGCTTTCCAGTCTTTGGGTCATCAGCCACCTGCCCTGCTGGCCGAGCGTGGGAATGGTTTTGTGTGCCACGTATGAAGTCCACTTACTCACCTCACCTAAGAAACTAAATGTTGTTGTTGTTGTGGTCTTCAGTCCTGAGACTGGTTTGATGCAGCTCTCCATGCTACTCTATCCTGTGCAAGCTTCTTCATCTCCCAGTACCTACTGCAACCTACATCCTTCTGAATCTGCTTAGTGTATTCATCTCTTGGTCTCCCCCTATGATTTTTACCCTCCACGCTGCCCTCCAATACTAAATTGGTGATCCCTTGATGCCTCAGAACATGTCCTACCAACCGATCCCTTCTTCTGGTCAAGTTGTGCCACAAACTTCTCTTCTCCCCAATCCTATTCAATACTTCCTCATTAGTTATGTGATCTACCCATCTAATCTTCAGCATTCTTCTGTAGCACCACATTTCGAAAGCTTCTATTCTCTTCTTGTCAAGAAACTAAATAACTATGTTAAATATTATCTGTTTTATTCCAAAAGTGGTACAGGACCTTTTGTTTTCAGACGAACAGTGTGTCAAAATTTGATACTTCTACCTATAATAGTTTCGGAGATATAAAAAACCCATTACAAAGTACTTGACCGAAACTTAAAAAAGTAACTTCAGATAGGAACCATAACAGTTTCTAGTTCTTTTGTTATCTGAAAACAGTAATAGCACTCTCAGTGTGCCGATTTATCTTATAAAGATTTTCAATTCTGAACTTTCGAAAATTTTTCTTTCGTAATGAACGTAACAGTTTAAAAGTTAATACTTATATTTTGTGTTAGGGTGGGAGTAAATGAGAGTGAATGTGAGTGCGTATGGGAGACATAAGTCTAATTTCAAATTTATATGCTAATACATCTTACGTCACTAGCAAGTGTTACGCCACCAGGGTGTCGTGAAAATTGTAAATCCCCATAAATATCGAGTGACGTACGTCTATGAGTGTTTGCTTATGTAATAAAGCAGCCAGAAAGTCGGCAACGATATAATCAGTTTTCTAAAGTTATCTCAAGATTAATTTTAGTTTAGTTTCAATTCATAAACATTATAGTAATAATTTGCTTGTCGAAGTGACGCTAATTAATCTGATATAGTGATTGGCTTAGAACAGTTTTGGCGCGAGTAAGATCTAAAAGGTGCGATCGGATTGGCTGGCCTTTTCGAACAGCCCATATGAAGTCAGTATAGTTCCCGCGCACTGCGAGATACTTAGGTTGCATCAGAAGCTGGAGGGGAGGAGTCGTGGACTAGCTTTTCGGTCGGGAAGGTCATGTTAAACGTGCCCGTCCGTAAAATGTGTAAGATGAAGAAATATTCGATCCTTTACGTTCAGATGGATTTGAAATGGTAGCTTTTGTTGCTACGAACATTTTGTAAAGCCGGCCGCGGTGGCCGAGCGGTTCTAGGCGCTACAGTCTGGAACCGCGCGACCGCTACGGTCGCAGGTTCGAATCTTGCCTCGGGCATGGGTGTGTGTGATGTCCTTAGATTAGTTAGGTTTAAGTAGTTCTAAGTTCTAGGGGACTGATGACCTCAGCAGTTAAGTCTCATAGTGCTCAGAGCCATTTCAACCATTTTTGAACATTTTGTAAAGGTTTGAGAGTTGTCGGATACTTTGTTTGGGAGATGCACCCGTGTGACTTAGAAAATTCCGGATGGCGATGTTCTGTGTTCTACTACAGAATATATTCGGTGAGAAATCTTCGTGAAAGAAATCCACTGAATGACTTAGGTAAGAAATCAACGTTATGTGTAGGAAGTGACTGTATATTCGTATGATTATTTTGGGAATGGACTTAGGAGGATTCTGCCTGCTTTACATGTGACAAACTGGGACCTTATAATAGCAGTTTTGCATATTAGATGTGGGCTGATGACACATGTCAAACAAAATAAAACCTACTTTTACAATATTTCCGAACTTTCAATGAAGATCAGGACTCCGTTTTTTCACCCGAAAATTTATTATGGATATTTACAGGAACAATCATGAGATTTACACGGCCTCAGTAATTGTAGATATTAGGTGCTGTTTTCATCAACGCTGCTTTTTCACCACCTTGTAAGTGTCTACGGTGCAGAGTGAAGAGACACTGAGCAGACGTCGATCTGAGGTAGGTGAATATCAATTTGCAGCTTGCTTCAGTGGCAGTGGGCTAAGAGACAGTTCCGTCGCAGCCTCTCTCACAAACTGTGCGTAGTAGGTGGAACTGTCTTACAACTCTGGTTCGCAACCTTTCTTAGACCATTACCCCAAACGTTACCTTCCTCCCCTCCAGCCATTTGTTGCACCATGATTACCAACTTAAGCACCTAACTACACTGTAGAATGAAAGACTCTTCATGGAATACCTTGATTTTTAAAATGATGAAAGATGAATGACATTTTGTTTGTTTGTGTATTAGAATGAATGACGAGAGAATTTGTAGTGCATCACAAGTGCTACACACAGCCCCTTCCCAACCAACAGAGCTAACTATCCACAGTGAGTGTAGACACTTGTTACAGAACGTGGTTCCCCGGCATTACCACTCTCCATTACGTCACTTGCTTGACCTGCACGCTGCAACCGCATTTAAACTCAACCAAGTTGAAATGTGCGCACTATAGTCACTGTCATAAATCACTTCATTGCTGTCCGCCTGCTTAGCTGGGTGGTGCCGTGCTCGCCTCCCATAGAAGCGGGCCCGGGTTCGAATCCCGGGCGGGTTGCAGATTTTCTCCGCTCGTGGATTGGGTTGTTGTGTTGTCCTCATCATCATTTCATCCTCATCCCGGCGCGCAAGTCGCCCAGTGTGGCGTCGAATGAAATAACACTTGCACTTGGCGGCCGAATAGGGACCTCCCGGCCAGCGATGCCTTACGCTCATTTCCGTTTCCACTTAATTGCTGCACTCCATACTTCTGAAGTGGCAGAGACTGGGCGACTTGAGGCTTTTAATGCCTTGTGTCTGACCATCTAACAACAATAATAACAGTAATAACAATAATAATAAAATTGTGACACCACTGTAGTATTCCTTATGTAGTTACTGCTCTGTCGCGCTGAAAATCACATCATTTATCTGCTCCAAAGCGAGTAGTGAAGCAATTTCTGGACTACTGCAGGTACTGTCTACAACTTTGAGAAGACAGCTTCTTGAGATACACTCCTGGAAATTGAAATAAGAACACCGTGAATTCATTGTCCCAGGAAGGGGAAACTTTATTGACACATTCCTGGGGTCAGATACATCACATGATCACACTGACAGAACTACAGGCACATAGACACAGGCAACAGAGCATGCACAATGTCGGCACTAGTACAGTGTATATCCACCTTTCGCAGCAATGCAGGCTGCTATTCTCTCATGGAGACGATCGTAGAGATGCTGGATGTAGTCCTGTGGAACGGCTTGCCATGCCATTTCCACCTGGCGCCTCAGTTGGACCAGCGTTCGTGCTGGACGTGCAGACCGCGTCAGACGACGCTTCATCCAGTCCCAAACATGCTCAATGGGGGACAGATCCGGAGATCTTGCTGGCCATGGTAGTTGACTTACACCTTCTAGAGCACGTTGGGTGGCACGGGATACATGCGGACGTGCATTGTCCTGTTGGAACAGCAAGTTCCCTTGCCGGTGTAGGAATGGTAGAACGATGGGTTCGATGACGGTTTGGATGTACCGTGCACTATTCAGTGTCCCCTCGACGATCACCAGTGGTGTACAGCCAGTGTAGGAGATCGTTCCCCACACCATGATGCCGGGTGTTGGCCCTGTGTGCCTCGGTCGTATGCAGTCCTGATTGTGGCGCTCACCTGCACGGCGCCAAACACGCATACGACCATCATTGGCACCAAGGCAGAAGCGACTCTCATCGCTGAAGACGACACGTCTCCATTCGTCCCTCCATTCACGCCTGTCGCGACACCACTGGAGGCGGGCTGCACGATGTTGGGGCGTGAGCGGAAGACGGCCTAACGGTGTGCGGGACCGTAGCCCAGCTTCATGGAGACGGTTGCGAATGGTCCTCGCCGATACCCCAGGAGCAACAGTGTCCCTAATTTGCTGGGAAGTGGCGGTGCGGTCCCCTACGGCACTGCGTAGGATCCTACGGTCTTGGCGTGCATCCGTGCGTCGCTGCGGTCCGGTCCCAGGTCGACGGGCACGTGCACCTTCCGTCGACCACTGGCGACAACATCGATGTACTGTGGAGACCTCACGCCCCACGTGTTGAGCAATTCGGCGGTACGTCCACCCGGCCTCCCGCATGCCCACTATACGCCCTCGCTCAAAGTCCGTCAACTGCACATACGGTTCACGTCCACGCTGTCGCGGCATGCTACCAGTGTTAAGGACTGCGATGGAGCTCCGTATGCCACGGCAAACTGGCTGACACTGACGGCGGCGGTGCACAAATGCTGCGCAGCTAGCGCCATTCGACGGCCAACACCGCGGTTCCTGGTGTGTCCGCTGTGCCGTGCGTGTGATCATTGCTTGTACAGCCCTCTCGCAGTGTCCGGAGCAAGTATGGTGGGTCTGACACACCGGTGTCAATGTGTTCTTTTTTCCATTTCCAGGAGTGTATTTAGCATTTGTTACGTATCTGTCTCAGTTTTATCATCGGCGATGTACGGGACAAAGAATAACATACGTGTCTAGTGGGTTGACTACGTGAGGAACCTGTAACCACAACGGGATTAATGCTACTAATTGAGAAAAAGTAATTACTGATACATTACATAATCAATATTACAGTCTTACAAAACTTTGGTAATGGTAATTATCTTTTGAGAATAATTCAGTTTCGTGACTGAAACAGAATCGAGTCGTTTAGTTTTTATCCGTCTCAAAATTTCATTTTACACCTCAGAGGGTAATTACCCCCTGGTTAGAAACCACTGTCTTAGAAGGCAATGCTTTATTAATATCATTTGTGCATTTACAGAAAGCTTTTGACAATGTTGACTGTAATACACTATGAAATTGCGAAAGAAACGGTGATAGAATACAGGCAACGAAAATCTCTGCACGACTTATTCGGAAACCAAATAGAAATTCTAAGAGCCGAAGAATGTGAAAGGCAGGTAGTAGCTGAGAAAGGAGCAAGAGAGGATAGGACTTTATGAAAGATGTTACTCAGTCTGTACATTAAGCAAGCAGCAAAGGAAACCAAGGAGAAATTCCTGAAAGGGAGCTAAAGCTTTGGAAAAGAAACAAAGACTTCAGTAGGTAATGATGACGCTGTAATTCTGTCAGTGGACTTTGAAAAACAGCTTAACGGAATGGATAGCGTCTTAAAAGGACATTTTTAGATGAACATCAACAACAGTAAAACAAAGGATAATGAAATATAGTGGAATTGAATCAAGTGATGCTGAGCGACTTAGATTATTAAATGAGAAACGAAGGGAGGTACATGCGTTTTGCTATTTGTGCAGCAAATTAACGTAATGGGCGCACCACAGAAAATATAAAACGTATACTGGCAGAAACGAAAGCAGCGTTCCTTAAAAAGAGGATCTATTATATTGAACATGAATTTAAGCGTTTTGAGGTCTTTTCTGAAGGAAATTTATCCGAAGTGCAACCACGGACGCATGTCAAACGTGGACGATAAACAGTTCAGACAAGATGAGAAGCGATTTCAGCGGTCTTCAGGTGGAGTGGTGCGGCTACGTCGTGATGGACTAGCTACAGAGCTGATATTTCTGCAGTGTGGGGCATTTTCGAGTTCGCCGTACCAGCTAGAAAACCAATTTTTCCGCTGTTTTTCTCAATTCCCAGACCAGAGCTGCACACCAATACGCCTGTAGATGCATCAAAAGTAATCTAGTCACGTCTGTCAGAACGAACACTGCAGTTCAGATGCATCGGAGTGCAAATTACATTGAATCATACATTCGAAGCGTTCCATACTTTTTTGCGATTTCGAGTAATTCGTAATTCAGTTGTACGCAAACTGATTCCCTTGACATAAATATCCATTGTGCTATTACCAGCTCGAATATCTCATGTTTACAGAAACCTATGTTGTGGAAAATTTAGAAGAGGGATTGTTCAGCGTTTACCAGACGAAGTAACTCTTTTGTACAGTATGTTTATATAGAACTACGTTAAATAACATTTTGAGAGAATTGTGCGATCATGACTCTTTCGAGTGTCTCACATACCACCTGAATATACAGTAAATTCAGCCGACATGTCATTTTCGTAAAATGGTACGAACTGACAGCGAGCAATGTCAATATGAGCACAAAATGCAAATAAAAATGTTAGACTTCTAACCGCTTTGTTCTGAAAGCTTTTTACGGCAGTAATTTTAATTTTCAACAGTATTTCTTATGCATAGGGGCGCCGCTGGATTCAGTTTCTTAGTGAAGGTCAGTTTCCTGAGTAGGCTCTATCTTCATTTGAACTGACCACGATATTGAGATAAATCACACGAAAAATTATGTTACACTGACAGCATGTTACGATACGCTCTAGTATGGCAAAAACAAACATATTACGGCAGGCATGAGAGCCAAGTTGAGAAATTAGCTAATCGTTAATAAAATGTGAAGAATTTATTAAAAATGAAAAGCGACAGCCTAAACTGAAAAAAGACTTGTTTTAAGGAATTTTAATTTTACTCATACTGATAAGTTGTGCATTTTGTTCGCACTAGATATAAGAAGGACCTAGTTTTTACCATGCTTTTCTCAAAATAAAAGAGAACTTGTACATCTACGTGACTACTCTGTAATTCACAATTAAGTGCCTGGCAGACACGCTGTATCAGTTTGTGGCCAGACACTTGTATGATGTGTCCAAGGCGGAGAACAAGAGCACTGGGCGCCACCAGCTGCAGTCACGGGTTCACAAGATCCACAATGGACAATGGTAGGACTGGATGCCACCAGCTGCAGCAGTGGGTTCGCCAGGTGCACACTGGGCAGCAAGAGACCTGGCTGTCACTAGCTGCAGCAGTGGATTATCTGGGTCCACGTCAGGTAACGAGAGGACTTAACACATCAAGCTGCAGCAGTTGGCTCACTGGGTCTGTAACCTCCCCCTCACTTATCGACGTTAATGACAGTGAAAAATTAAACTGCGTGTACCTAACGGGAATTTGGGAAAAGCAATCGTCACCGAAGTTAATCTGTCGGTGAAGAGGCAGGAAAGGGTTACATCTAAATGAAAGGAAAAATGCAAATGAAACTGGTGGAAATCAATTTTGAAAAGACGTAAAGTTAATAAAGAAAGTAAATGTGCGGCCGTTACGTTAACAATTTACTAGCGGTAATTAGATATTTGAGATTTGGGGGAAACTACGGTCGCCAGTCCTAAGGACAATTACTATACTAACTGAAAAAGAAAGGTTATTACACATATAATTAGCACTAGAAGCGTGGCAACTGAAGGTTGACACGTGTAGTGTGAAAACTGAAAGTTTCTCAAAATTAATGAATTTTGCTACACTCTGACTTAATTTAGCAAAAGAATTAATAAAACAGGAAAATCGAAAGTTAATTTAGTGACTGAAGTTAATAGTGAGCTTTCTTTCTGAAGCACGTCGAAATTCTGTAAAATACGGTTAGTCTTGAACTTGAATTAAATGATTCTGAACAATTAACAATCGTAAAATTTAGTACGTACCAAGCTGAGCTGCAGTCACAGGTAAGCTAAAATATGGTAACAAAACTAGCACTCTTAATTTGTGCTTGTGTAATCTAAGTATTGTAGCCAGCTATGAATACTGTAACTGAACTTTGAAATTAAAGCAGTGAAATAAAATGATGCTGGCGTTTGAATCTCAACGACACTCGGGTTCATTCCGGAAAAGGAAGGGACCCTGCTTGGTAATGCAACTGGGACAATGAGCAACAAAGGTTCATGCTAAGTTGCTGTAATTTTGCGAGGAAAATGGAGCAATTTTAAAAGCTGAGGTCTGCCATACAGTTCTAAAACTTTACGTGCTTCCAGTCTTCCTTGTTGGTTGATTGATGGTTTGAAGCCGTCGATCGAGGAGGTGCCGACAGTCACTCATTGTCGGCCGTCGCTGCTGCAGAAGCTGGATGTTGGCGCGCCTTCTTCTCGACACGGTCACCAGGCGAAACGGGCTCTTGATGTGCGCCAGCTAATGCTTCCCGTCCGCGACACCATGTCAGAAACTATCATCGCGAGTCGAGGGCAATTACATGCTGCCAAACCCCGAAAGCGCGGCAACTCGCGGGAGCTTCACACAACGCACCTGCTCCACTCGCTACTCCAGCCAGACACCCTCTCTCTGCTCAGCCCGCGCTCCACGCGACAGAGTTAACACTACCAAAGATCCTACACAGTTTGATTCTTCACACGACCTATCGATGTAAGCGTTCGATAGCAGTTCTCCCTAGGCAAGACCCAGCGTAAAAATACAAATAATATTTACGAAACAAACCAATTATACATCGACATAAATGGATATATATATATATATATATATACAAATAGTAAAACAATTACAATATACGAAGACACAGAAATGTTGTATATTCAGGTAACAAAAATAAGGAAAACAAATTTATAGTACAATAAATGGAAATAGCAGGATATGCATTTCCGGCGTTACAGGTCCATGTCGGTCAAAGTGAGGACTGGGTGCTGCCAGCTGCAGCAGTTTCATCGGCTTCACGCTGGACAATGAGAGCGGTGGGCGCCATCGGCTACAGTATTGAGTTTCCCCACGTCGGACAACAAGAAATCTGGGTGCCACCAGCTGAAATCATGGCATCACAGCGAGAGGACTGGACGCCACGAGGTTCCCATGTTCACGACCGACAACGAGAGCACTGCCAAGTGAGACACTGGACGTGCCAGGTCCAACTGGTAATGTCAGGACTGGGAACCAGCAGCTGGTGCCGTGGATTCGAGACAAGGGCAGGTCAGATGTCACCAACAGCCAGCATCGAGCCTCCTTGTGATACTTACGAGGGAACCTCCCCATCGCACCCCCCCTCAGATTTAGTTATAAGTTGGCGCAGTGGATAGGCCTTGAAAAACTGAATATAGATCAATCGAGAAGACAGGAAGAAGTTGTGTGGAACTATGAAAAAATAAGCAAAACATACAAACTGAATAGCCCATGCGCAAGATAAGCAACATCAAGGATTGTGTGAACTCAGGAGCGCCGTGGTCCCGTGGGTAGCGTGAGCAGCTGCGGAACGAAAGGTCCTTGGTTCAAGTCTTCCCTAGAGTGAAAAGTTTACTTTCTTCATTTTTGCAAAGTTATGATCTGTCCGTTCGTTCATTGACGTCTCTGTTCACTGTAATAAGTTTAGTGTCTGTGTTTTGCGACCGCACCGCAAAACCGTGCGATTAGTAGACGAAAAGACGTGCCTCTCCAATGGGAACCGAAAACAGTTGATCGCAAGGTCATAGGTCAACCGATTCCTCCACAGGAAAACTTCTGATATATTCTATACGACACTGGTGACGGCATGTGCGTCACATGACAGGAATATGTTGTCGACCCACCTAACTTATACACTTCGCGAATGGGTAAAAAGATTCTTCTACCTTGCCCGATTTAGGTTTTCTTGTGGATGTGATAATCACTCCCAAAAAAGTACCAAGCGAGGTGGCGCAGTGGTTAGCACACTGGACTCGCATTCGAGAGGACGACGGTTCAATCCCGCGTCCGGCCATCCTGATTTAGGTTTTCCGTGATTTCCCTAAACCGCACCAGGCAAATGCTGGGATGGTTCCTTTCAAAGGGCACGGCCGACTTCCTTCCCCGTCCTTCCCTAATCCAATGAGACCGATGACCTCGCTGTTTGGTCTCTTCCCCCCAAACAACCCAACCCAAAAAGTGATGAAAGCATAAGAGTTTGTCATGTAAACCGAAAATAAAAAATTAAAATTTTCACTCGAGGGAAGCCTTGAACCAAGACCCTCTCGTTCCGCTGCTGCTCACGCTAACCACGGGACCACGGCGCTCCTCAGCTCACATTATCCTTGATGTTGCCTATCTGCCGCATGGACTACTCAGTTTGTATATTTTGATTATTTTTTCATAGTTCCACAAAACTTCTTCCTGTTTTCTCGATTGATCTGTGTTCAGTTTTTCCAGGCCTATCCACTGTGCCAACTTATAACTAAATCTGAGGGGGGTGCGATGGGGAGGTTCCCTTGTTAGTGCCCCAGCGCCGCTGTCCTACTATCCACCATCCACACTTGCCACCATACAATTCCTGCCAAAGGCAATTCGGTGATGTCCCGTGCACAGCAGCCTTCCTTCGTGTGCACGATCGACGCCGTCGGTCCTGAGTAAGCTGAGTGCGGGGTTCTGCCTATTGTGTTGGCGTAAGAGCCAACACCGTGTTGCTAGAGGAGGCCGAAATGCACGCTTTTAAGCTCACGCAGGCTGGCGTGAGGTCTGGAAAATGACAATGTAATTAATATAGCCAATAAGGTACGTTGCTGCTGGAATACTTAACTTTAATCCATAATTGGTGTACATCGATCTTGACTGTAAAGTTTTTACAATCTCAATATTAACTGGTAATGGCGCCTTGCTAGGTCGTAGCAAATGACGTAGCTGAAGGCTATGCTAACTATCGTCTCGGCAAGTGAGAGCGTAGTTGTCAGTGAACCATCGCTAGCAAAGTCAGCTGTACAACTGGGGCGGGTGCTAGGACGTCTCTCTAGACCTGCCGTGTGGCGGCGCTCGGTCTGCAATCACTGACAGTGGCGACACGCGGGTCCGTCGTATACCAGCGGACCGCGGCCGATTTAAAAGGCTACCACCTAGCAAGTGTGGTGTCTGGCGGTGACACCACACTGCCAATGCAGGACGCTGTAGCATCTTAACACGGAACGTTAACGACGTCAAGGCTGCGACCCACTGTCACCCCGTCAGCCGCCACTCTGACGTCAGCTTCATGGGGCGCTGACACTGTTCCCTCTCGTGATATCAGCGAGCCTTCTCCGGCCTGGGTCGCTGAGTGTGGCGAATCTGTCGCACACTGTTTATGACGTAATGTGTACTGAATCTAATTAAATAATGTTTCTCCGTCATCACTGTATGTACTGGTTACCACTGGCCCGCAACCACACCATTCACCCTCTTAAGTGCTGCTGGTATTCATCAGTTACCAGACTGTGATTTAACACATACTTTTACAAGTTATATTGTGTTTGCGTGGCCACTGGGTCATGTGTAAACAATATATGATCATAATTTAAATTTTTAAGTACTTGTGTGTCACAGTTCGTTACTTTAGTGGACATAAACTTGCTTGTTGCACGCTGCACTTCACCTTGCTGCTGACTGAACACCGAGGGGTCGCACCTGGTGGCCGGGCGGTCTCGGGCGCCTTGCCACGGTTCGCGCCACTGTCCCCGTCGGAGGTTCGAGTCCTCTCTAAGGCATGGGTGTGTGTGTTGTCCTTAGCGTGAGTTAATTTAAGTTAGGTTAATTTGTGTGTAAGCATAGGGACTGATGACCTCAGCAGTTTGGTTTCATAGGAACTTAACACAAATTTCCAAACACTGGGGGATTGAGGCAACTGTAGAGGGTGTCTCTGAAGTAGGGTGTTGCGGAGGGGAAGAAGAATGCTCAGTGACAAAACAATGACGTGATAGTGGGTGATAAATACATGCAAATGAGAGGGAGCGGGCACACACACACACACATACACACACACACACACACACACACACACACACAGAATTCCCACACCAACACATCCTTTTTGATCACTGTATTTCTTCTCTATTTTCCTCAACATCCTACTTCACTGATATCCTCTACAGTTTCGAAGACCAATGACTTAAGTGAGCAGCGAGTTAAAAGTGCTGTGTACAGCTAGCAAGATTATCCCCATTGGACTGCCTAATTGTGACATCAGTCATTTTTAAAATTACACAAGATCCAATGGAGAAGTGGAGAGAATGGGAGGCAAAAAATTAACAGCTAAATAGCAGACATAGAACTGTAAACAAATATTAAAAATATTTCCTGTAAACTGTGCTACTCATCTCTAATTTATTTAAAAACTGGGAACTACCAAAAGGTGGAAAAAATGTAGCACATTGGTCAGATAATATGCTGCGAAATGGAATGGTCTATCGATTTTTAAACTTAGTAGCTGATGGAGAAATCTGTAACATAGTGGATATATATGTATGTGATGAGTTCTGCAACTGATAATGTAATGTTCTTCCATGACTTGGAAATGAGCATTGAGCAGAACTAATTGTCTGTGAATTAATTCACATTAGAGTACATTCTCATGGTTTCCACAACGCAATTTTTAAATCTAAACACTACACTGATCTAAATGTGCCCTCAGGAAGCAATACAAAATACAAATTATTTGTAGTTGAACAATCACACTGTTGTAAATCATTGACGATGCCTAACACGTCTCGGTGAAACAAGTTAGGCTGTAAACTATGATAAACATTCAGTTGCATAAGACGAACGATATTCATTCTTATTGGCGTGATAGACGCAACTGCAAAGATTTCATTCAAGTATGCCGCCGCTGAAGACTTCGAGAACCTTGTGTCGTTCACCCTCTAGAAACAGCAGACGTACCAGGTGCACACCAGCACGCTGTTTCATCAGCCACTCGAGAATACCGCAACAAAATAACTCACTGATGCTCTGTTGCATGCAATATGTGTCTACTCTCACTGTTACCAGACGCCCTGAATTTTGTGTGTGTGCCGCAAACTACCACTTCTGGTAACATTTTTCCTCAATTAGAGCATTAAGTAGCCATGAAATTACGTAACTGCTAATTTCCGTGCTCTTGAGGACCGATGACCATAGCAACATGTGTTGCTGCTATGCATCCGACTAGGTAGCAGAATTTGGCAACAATGGCTGATCATTGGTTGTTCCTTTTTCTTAATTTTAATTTTCTTTAATTACTTTTAGCCGGCCGGGGTGGCCGAGCGGTTCTAGGCGCTATAGTCTGGAACCGCGCGACCGCTACGGTCGCAGGTTCGAATCCTGCTTCGGGCATGGATGTGTGTGATGTCTTTATGTTAGTTAAGTTTAAGTAGTTCTAAGTTATAGGGGACTGATGACCTTAGAAGTTAAGTCCCATAGTGCTCAGAGCCATTTGAACCATTTTTTTAATTACTTTTGGCATCATCCACAGAGTCCGCCTCAGAATGTGAATCATAAAACATCAATAATTATCCATTACATTCATCTAAGTTGATTTAAGAACATGACCTTAAGAAATATAAAATAGGCTACGTTCATTATTATGAAGGGATGGTTATAACACAAGTTATACATAGTGTTGTACTACACTCCTGGAAATTGAAATAAGAACACTGTGAATTCATTGTCCCAGGAAGGGGAAACTTTATTGACACATTCCTGGGGTCAGATACATCACATGATCACACTGACAGAACCACAGGCACATAGACACAGGCAACAGAGCATGCACAATGTCGGCACTAGTACAGTGTATATCCACCTTTCGCAGCAATGCAGGCTGCTATTCTCCCATGGAGACGATCGTAGAGATGCTGGATGTAGTCCTGTGGAACGGCTTGCCATGCCATTTCCACCTGGCACCTCAGTTGGACCAGCGTTCGTGCTGGACGTGCAGACCGCGTGAGACGACGCTTCATCCAGTCCCAAACATGCTCAATGGGGGACAGATCCGGAGATCTTGCTGGCCAGGGTAGTTGACTTACACCTTCTAGAGCACGTTGGGTGGCACGGGATACATGCGGACGTGCATTGTCCTGTTGGAACAGCAAGTTCCCTTGCCGGTCTAGGAATGGTAGAACGATGGGTTCGATGACGGTTTGGATGTACCGTGCACTATTCAGTGTCCCCTCGACGATCACCAGTGGTGTACGGCCAGTGTAGGAGATCGCTCCCCACACCATGATGCCGGGCGTTGGTCCTGTGTGCCTCGGTCGTATGCAGTCCTGATTGTGGCGCTCACCTGCACGGCGCCAAACACGCATACGACCATCATTGGCACCAAGGGAGAAGCGAGTCTCATCGCTGAAGACGACACGTCTCCATTCGTCCCTCCATTCACGCCTGTCGCGACACCACTGGAGGCGGGCTGCACGATGTTGGGGCGTGAGCGGAAGACGGCCTAACGGTGTGCGGGACCGTAGTCCAGCTTCATGGAGACGGTTGCGAATGGTCCTCGCCGATACCCCAGGAGCAACAGTGTCCCTAATTTGCTGGGAAGTGGCGGTGCGGTCCCCTACGGCACTGCATAGGATCCTACGGTCTTGGCGTGCATCCGTGCGTCGCTGCGGTCCGGTCTCAGGTCGACGGGCACGTGCACCTTCCGCCGACCACTGGCGACAACATCGATGTACTGTGGAGACCTCACGCCCCACGTGTTGAGCAATTCGGCGGTACGTCCACCCGGCCTCCCGCATGCCCACTATACGCCCTCCCTCAAAGTCCGTCAACTGCACATACGGTTCACGTCCACGCTGTCGCGGCATGCTACCAGTGTTAAAGACTGCGATGGAGCTCCGTATGCCACGGCAAACTGGCTGACACTGACGGCGGCGGTGCACAAATGCTGCGCAGCTAGCGCCATTCGACGGCCAACACCGCGGTTCCTGGTGTGTCCGCTGTGCCGTGCGTGTGATCATTGCTTGTACAGCCCTCTCGCAGTGTCCGGAGCAAGTATGGTGGGTCTGACACACCGGTGTCAATTTGTTCTTTTTTCCATTTCCAGGAGTGTATATTCCAGTGGCTAAACATTATCGAATAAATAGACTTTTTTTAAAGAAAATCGATTGCCCTGTATTCTGATTTGTCCATCAACAAAGATATTCACTGAGGTGACGAAATCCACAGGACAGCGACGTGCAAGAATACAGATGGTGGTAGCACCGCTTACACAATTAATTAAACGACAGTGCACCGGCGGAACTGTCACTTGTACACAGGCGACTCATGTGAAGAGCTTTACAACGTGATTAAGGCCTTACGGCGGGAACTAACAGACTTTGAACTCGGTATGGTAATTGGAGCCAGGCGCATAGGGCAGTCCATTTCGGAAATCGTTAGGGAATTCAATATTCTGAGATTCACAGCGGTGACAGTGGGCCGTGAAGACCAAATTTCAAGCATTACCTGTCACCACAATAGTGTTGAGTGGTACTTAAGTAAATTAATTAGTGAAATCAAAGTGAAGTAGAAATTAGAATATTAATGAAAAACTTGGTTTAGTTTAGAGAGTTACATGCTGGCAAACAGCGGGCAGAACAGCAGAACAGAAGAGACAATGACCGTGAAGTCAGCAAGCTCCACATAAGCGGGCGTTGTCGATTCAGACGTCAGGGCATCGCCCGACCTGCTCACGTGTTTCTCAGTTGTCGCATGTGAGCAAAGGCCCTCGCCTACATCCCAAGAGCCAATGACCGACGCTAAGAAGATTCTTCGAGAAGGTTTTCAACGTGACAGAAGAGGCAATGACCGTGAAGTCGTTCACCTCCAGTAAATTGAAGTGAATAAATACCCGAGACGCAGTGGGCCCGAGAGACGAAGACGAGAGACGAAGAAGACGAAGAAGTGAAGAAGCGTAGCAGAGGTATTCAGTCAGTTTCGGTGCTGAAGACCGTCATGCAAGAAGAGACTGCATCATGCACAGACGCACCAAGTCCGTCGCTGTAATGGAATAGCAAGCAGCAGCCGCGGCGCCAGAAGACAGATGTTAAAAGGTATTTGAAGTCTGATTTTTACGTACCCGGGTGACTCGTGAGGACGGGAAGTGTGAGCTGGTATGAAGATCTGACAGCCGAAAACTGGCAAGCGGAAGTCCGTTGTTCGAGTCCGGGACACTGGCCTTCCCCCGCCGCGCCGCGCCGCTGGCCGACGCGCAACACACGCGGCCGCTTAGAGAAGAGAAACACTGGGACGCCACATCCAAGGTATCACCATCCGATGCACGACTTCGCTCGCAATAATTAAACGGGCCACCTCGCGCTGTGCGTCTCCAGTCAGCTGGGCGAGACGGCGACACGAGATACACACTGCCACGCGTAATCAGACGCCGCCGCTGCCGCAGCAGAAGGCTACGCAAACGACACAGCTGCCATTCTCCGAACCAGAACATCCAGTAAGATACAGTTGTACGAACCTTTCAGTAAAAATTATCTTATGTAAAAATGCTGTTTCATTCTACCTCATACCCAAGCCAAGGAAGACCCCACCCTGCCCACATGTTGTTAAGAGAGAAAAATTAATTTATCTAGTATTTTCACCCTCACATATTGCTTTAGAATGCTCATCTTGACAATTAACTAGCATCAAAAGAGAAAACTCAGTTACATTTAGTATCAGAACTGTTACAATACAGTGGCCGACAGCCTTCACTTAACGACTGAGAGCAGCATCTCTGGGTTAGATAACGGCAGAAATCAACGTGGGACGTACTACCAATGTATCCGTTAGAGCAGTGCGGGGAAATATGGTGTTACCGGGCAATGGCAGCAGCGACAAACAGCACGGCATCGCCTGCAGCGCATCTCCTAGGCTTGTGGCCATATTGGTTGGACCCAAGGCGACTGGCAAAGAGTTGCCCTGTCAGACGAGTTCAGATTTCAGTTTGTAAGAGCTGTTGGTGGGATTGGAATGTAAGGCAGGCCCCACGAAGCAGTGGATCCAAGCTGTCAACAATGAAGTGTGCAAGCTGGTGGTGGTTCCATAATTGTGTGCACTGGAATAGATTTGGTTTTCTTGTCAAACAGGTCAATTGGCCATTTCAGTCGTTGTTGGCGATGTCGTGGTGTCAACATTGGCACATGCATGGCTCGTCACCTGCGGGGACCCGTCGTTGGGAGTGTTCGGTGCACCGCGTGTTCAGACACACCTGTACCCTGCCCAACATCAAAACCTTGTGGTGAGTTGCACCACAGTTCGCCACCTGTCCTGTTTTACCAGCCTAAGACCTCTGGCATCTGTTAGGCCAGTATTACACCATCAAATTTCTTTGTCAAATATCTTTGTCCAAAATCTTTGTCAAAGATATTTGATGGTGTAATAGGAACTTTGTCAAATGTCGTCCAATATTTGATCAAATCTAGGGCCTCGCTGTAGATTTGATCATAAAAATCGCTTGTCTTCTGTTCACTGCAATGTAACATGTTACCACATGGAGCGCTAGCATCGCTGCAGCGTTCTGTCGTCTGTAGTGTTTTTATAAACATTGCCGGTAAATACAATTGGAGTGTGCCGACAACTACAAAATTAATAGAGATGTATGAAGCTGATGAGGCGCTTTACAACGTGAGGAACCCTGAATACAAAAATAAAATAAGAAGATTGGAGACGAGACCTGACCTGACCTGACGTAACCTAACCTAACATAACGTAACGCTCTCCTGTAACAAGAAATCGGAGTGTTACATTGAGCCTGTCTTCTGCAGGTGTAGCAGCTCTTCAGTGAATATTGTGCTTTGTGATATGACGATACACTTCACTGAGGACATACAGGAATGTATGCTCATCCATTCTTAAGTAATTGATGTACCACTTGACGTCTTCCACTGTAAGCTCACGTAAGAAGTTTTGTTGAATGCTTTTATCGTGTCGTCGTAAAACCCACGGCTTCACCCAGATTAGATTAGTTTTTCGTTCCATAGATCCGTGCTGAGGAGATCCTCGTGGATGTGGAACATGTCAATTTTTTAAGCTGAAATAACAATACTAATAGTATGAATAAATACAATACATCATTTGTTTCTATTAAAAATTTCGTCAGTGGAGTAGGAGTTGGGCACTAGTAAGTCTTTCAGGCTCCTTTTAAACTGATCTTTATTTGTAACTAAATTTTTTATGTTTGCTGGCAAATTATTGAAGATGAGTGTTCCTGAGTGGTGGACCTCTTTTTGAATTAAAGTAAGTGCTTTTAAGTCCTTGTGTAGATCATTTTTGTTCCTGGTATTGTATGTATGAACTGAGTTGTTTGTTGGAAAAAGAGATATATTATTTACGACAAATTTCATTAAGGAGTTAATACACTGAGAGGCAGTAGTTAGTATACCCAGTTCTTTGAAGAGGTTTCTACAGGACGTCCGTGAATTTACTCCACAAATAATACGTATTACACGTTTTTGGACTCTGAAAACTTCTGGCCGGCCGCGGTGGTCTAGCGGTTCTGGCGCTGTAGTCCGGAACCGCGGGACTGCTACGGTCGCAGGTTCGAATCCTGCCTCGGGCATGGGTGTGTGTGATGTCCTTAGGTTAGTTAGGTTTAAGTAATTCTAAGTTCTAGGGGACTTATGACCTAAGATGATGAGTCCCATAGTGCTCAGAGCCATTTGAACCATTTTTGAAAACTTCTGTTTGACTTGACGATTTACCCCAAAATATTATATCATATGACATTATGGAATGAAAGTATGCAAGCTTTTTCATTTTTATGTTGCCTATGACTGCTAACACTCGAATTGCAAACAGATCTGTTAAGGCGTTTCTGCAGTTCTGGGATGTGCTCCTCCCAACTGAATTTATTATCAAGTTGTAATCCCAGGACTTTTAAGACTGTCAGCCTCGTATGTATGGTTCCATTTCCCCCCCCCCCCCCCACTTCTTTTCCGCATGTGCACACAATGCAATTGGGGTACGTGCAACTGCTGCGGTTAATAACAAGTTGTTGTCAGCCATCGTGGACGAAAAATTTGATGACAGTGTAATACCCCTTCTAGCGCTACGTCAAAGATCTTTGTCAAATATATTTGACGGAATGTTTGATCACATCTTTGATTAAATCTTTGACAAAGAAATTTGATAGTGTGATACCGGCTTAATGAGGGGCGGCCGCCCAAACCCACGGTGTACGGACCTCGGTTTCTTTCGCCAGTGTTGAAGACACTCACCACAGCATCCCTCGAACACCACACAAGAAGTGCGGTTTCCGCAATGCTCGAGCCTAGCCTCGGGGCCATCACAGCCTGCCCTCGGTCGAGCCTTCCTCATTCTACAGACGGATAGCACGCTCAGTGACACCACATGCGCTGTGCGTCTGACTGACCGGCAGTCACTGCTCGCAAGGTGCCGCTGCTGTTGGTTGGTTGGTTTGGGGAAGGAGAGCAGACAGCGAGGTCTTCGGTCGCATCGGATGAGGGAAGGACGGGGAAGGAAGTCGGCCGTGCCCTTTTGAAAGGAACCATCCCGGCATTTGCCTGGAGTGATTTAGGGAAATCACGGAAAACCTAAATCAGGACGGCCGGACGCGGGATTGAACCGCGCCGTCCTCCCGAATGCGAGTCCAGGCCGCTGCTGTCGCCTGGGCGGGTTTACATCGGTAGCAGGTCAGTGATCGTAATGTTCTGGCTGAACAGTATAGATTGACGACGTACTTTATATTATAATTTGATAACAGTGTATGTTCCTGGTTTTTTTTTTTAGTTTATTGTTATTTTAATACCTGTACAAATCAGGTAGGCTGTCAGCAGCAAACTACGCCGCTCTTCAGCCATAGTGTTGACAATAGTACAAGAACGGAGAATGATAATGAACATAGTGACAGGCAAAAGAGAGAGGTCACAGAGACACAAAAAACACGGAGTCGTTCACACGCGACGATAGCAACACTGGAAACACGTTGACACGGCGCACAGAACACTGATGAATCCGACGGCACAAGTGAACATTGTAGCGGGACGGCGGACACTAAAAACACTAAACGACGTCTCACACACGAGACACAGAAGGCGATGATCTCCGGCGCGCGAATGTTCACTATGCGTGTGCGAGTCCGGGGACCTGCCAAGAGAGGAGGAGGAGGAAGGGGAGTGGGAGAGCGAGAGGGGAGAGCAGGGATGCCACGGGCAGGGGAGATAGGGGGAGGGAGGAAGGGGGAGAGGAAGCCCGGGGGAAGAGGGGTGGAGGGAGGGGCCGGGGAAAAGGAAAAAGAAGGGAAGAGAAGAGAAGGGAGGGAGGGTGCCGAAAGGAAAGGACACCGGAAGTGGGGGGTGAGGCAGGGTCAAAGGTGATAGGAGGGGTAGATGGAGGGGACGAGGACATCATCAGGGAGGGGGAGCTGGCGGAAGCCACCTTGGAAGCGGGTAAGGAGGGTGGAGAGATGGAGACCGGGTGGGACATGGGAGTACAGGCGCGGCAGCGGGCGGGGGTTGGAGAGGAGCGGGGAGAGGAGCGGGTGAGGAGGATCGAGTTTGCGGGAGGTGTACAGGATCCGTATCCTTTCAAGGAAAAGGAGGAGGTGGGGGAAGGGGATGAGATTGTACAGGATCCGCTTGGGGGAGGGGAGACGGATGCGATAGGCGAGGCGGAGAGCATGGCGTTCAAGGATTTGGAGGGATTTATAAAAGGTAGGGGGGGCAGAGACCCAGGCTGGATGGGCGTAACAAAGGATAGGGCGGATGAGGGATTTATAGGTGTGGAGGATTGTGGAGGGGTCCAGACCCCATGTACGGCCGGAAAGGAGCTTGAGGAGACGGAGTCGGGAACGTGCCTTGGCTTGGATTGTCCAGAGATGGGGAGTCCAGGAGAGGCGACGGTCGAGGGTGACGCCAAAGTACTTAAGGGTGGGAGTGAGGGCGATAGGACGGCCATAGACGGTGAGATAGAAATCAAGGAGGCGGAAGGAAGGGGTGGTTTTGCCTACAATGATCGCCTGGGTTTTGGAGGGATTGGTTTTATCACCTGACCATAACTATTTTACGTTTCACCTAACATGATGTCGGGAATACTTTTATGAACCTGATTATGATCAGATGACTGAAACTGATAGTAGGCCTGTAAATAATTTTACCAGCAGCTCAAGGCTGTAACCTGACATTTTTCAAATAAATAAGCGCTTTGGGACTGAAAACACAGCAGCAGATCGTCGGTGTGCAGCCCAAGTGTCGTACTGCACAAATGTGTTGTCCCGCCACCTGGCACAGTAGACGGTGCTGTGAGACTGTACGGCCGAGCCACCGCTTCAGACCGTGCTCGCCCAAAGCGGGGCAGCCGTCAGTGTGTGTGTGTGTGTGTGTGTGTGTGTGTGTCAGGTGGCCCGCCCGCCTGCTGTACCGCCGGTATTGGGGACGCTGGTGGCCGGCTCGCAGGCTGGCGGTACGGCCGCATGTGACGTGGCGGTGTTCTGGTCAGCTGCTCGCTCCAAGGCTTCCACGACCCTTTTGCAACAGCTGTGGCAGCGCTGCTATTTCAGTCCGTACCACCGAAAAACTAGCGATGGCACTATGCTTCGCTGAATGTGTGACACACCTCCGAAATGTTCTTTGTTTTCCCTGTGGTGTACTCAGCGTGATATCTCGAGAGCTCAACGGTGACTACGCGGAATTTCGAGTAATACTGAACCAGGGCTAAAAAAAACCATCATTGCTCTTTTTATTACATAGTTTTACTGGCCATTAAATTTAACGATGTACTCGGTGATTAGAAATCTTTGTGCAAAATGGTCACTAAACAATTTGACGATGTACAGAGATTTTGCGTGCAGTAAGTTAACATGGAAGGCACTTAAGAAAGTAGGACATCAAACGGGCCGACTTGGAGCGGGAGAGGCACCACAGGACATTTTAATTTCCACTGTCTATACTTTTACAAATAAATTCATAAAGCTTTGTCACCAGGACCAGGAAGGATTCAGTATTCACACTCATCGCAGTGGAAGTTCAAAAACCTAAGAAAATAAATTTTTTTGCGTATGAAATTTTATCATTTTTTTCACTTACTATTGACTGGATTTGTTGCTGTATGTACACTTTTCTTCTTAAGTTAGAGAGACTCGTCCATCAATTTTGCATAGCATACAAACCATAGTTACAGATGTACGAAACTCTAGAATTTTCCCAATCTATTAAAAACTGTGATAAAAATTGAGACAATTAACTATAAAGTTTGAGTATTCTCTAAACATGAAGTTTAAAATCAAACAGCTCATTCATTGTTTCATAAATTGAACAAATTCTAGAGTTTTAGGCGCCTGTAAGCCTGGTTTGTATTCTGTGCAAAATTCGTCGAAGAATCTCTCTTACTTCTGAAGGAAAGTGTACCTATAGCAACAAATGCAGCCAATAGTAACTGAAAAAATGATGACATTTCATATCTAAAAAAATTATTTTGTTATATTTTTGAACTTCTACTGCTATGAGTGTAAATCCTGGATTCTTCCTGATCATGCTGACAAAGTTTTATGAATTTATTTGTAAAAGTACAGACAGTGGAAATTAAAATGTCCTGCGGTGCCTCTCCTGCTCCAAGTCGGACCGTTCGACGTCCTACTCCCCCTTAAATCCCAATGGAAACAAACCCAATTAGTTAAGTATAATTATAATATCAAATTAATCTTTCGTAAGAACCAGGAACAGAATTTTATCATAAAGAAACAGATCTTAAGGATTCAACGCACTTACAGGACAAAGCAAGCTCTACACTTAAAATACCATAAACAGCATGGCAGAACAATTCCCAGTATACAACACTCAGCACTGCATCAATACTACATTGCCATCAGTGAACAGGATAACGAGATTGCCGATACAGCTCCCACAACGGGAATTTTAACGTACAGGAAGAACAAAGTAAATAGTGTCCCCAATAGAGGTATACAGAGTAATGCCTAAGTTCTTAATCGATCTCTTAATACATTAGGACTAGCGTGTAGTTGGGGCTCTGAGACACTAATGGCTGATGCCAAGATATCTGAAAAATATTTGTTAAGGGAATAGGTGAGAAGAGTGTACTGAAGGCCTCTAAGCCGGGGAAGATTTGTGTGGTGTGATACATGAACAAACAGGAGTAGGTTTAGAAGAGATAGGGGATGTAGTATCAGAATCAGAAATTTAAAAAAAATTTTGGAGGACATAAGATCAAATAAAGCAGAAGGGATATGTAACATTCTACCGGAATTTCTAAAATCAATGGGGGAAGTAGCAATAAAACGACTCTATAATGAAAGAATCTGGCGACATACTGAAACGTCCCCTTAGAACAATTATACGTGACTGTGCTTAAACTGACACACAATATTTTTTAGAGCAACGCAATCTGATTTTCAAAAATCCCTACAAAAGAATGGCCCTGACTAACATTAACCTATACCTTTCACAAATCACTTACCTCACAAAAGTGTTCATTACTCGAACTACTGCAATACAGCGAGCGCCACTACTGCCAGCTAAATAAAAGATTCAAACTACGGAAGGCACTAACTACTGATAGGCATAGTTAGCAAATGAAAGATTTTAATAGAGAACAAACAATGTATTTACCTTAATAGTCATTATATATATAGCAGTTCATGACATCCAGTCTTACAAATTTCTAAACTCCGCCATCTCTCCCCCCACATCCACCACTGCTGGCGGCTCACCTCCAACTGCGCAACGCTACGCGCTGTTAACATCCAGCTGCCCGACACTACAATAGCCAACAACAATGCAAACCAGCCACAGACTGCACACAGCACAGACAGTGATTTTCATACAGAGCGCGATGTGGCGTTACCAATAAAAAAACCTATACAGTCTACTTACATAGCCCTCATGCTCCCCACAAAAAATTTTACAAATTCTTTTGGGCAGTGGCCAATACCGATTTGAAAAAAATTTTTCATAATTACAATAATAAAGAAATCAAATGCACGCACTTATTAATACAATGTTGGTCAAAAGCTAAAATTTTCTCACAGTCCATAAAGACAGTCCTGATCATTCATCACAGTAAAACTGTCGTTTCTTTTCTCAAAGTCTGAGCAGTAAAAGACAATGCACACGGAAGTAGTTGATTTCCATGCAGTCTGGAAGAAGTAGTGTTTTCCTTCCAATGGAAAGACAGTGCTGACTCTTGACATGCTGACAGGTAATGGGCCACAATAGAGCAAACCCACAGCAGAGTCATTCGACGTTTTGAAGAATATTGGTAGGTAGGTCATCACAGAGCAGACCCACTGTAGTCCTGGTAGAGATTACGGTATTGGTGGGCCACCAGAAGTGCAGACCCATGCAGTCCTTGTAGAAATAATGGTACTGGTGAGTCAGCAAAGGTGTAGACCCACTGTAGTACTTGTAGAAATAATGGTATTGGTGGGTCATCAAAGATGCAGACCCACTGTAGTCCTTGTAGAGATGGCCAGCAGCCATCTGCTGCGATTGTGCAGGTGCACAATCACCATCGAAGAGTCTTGCAGACAATATAGCAAGTCCATAACCACCACTTGTGCACTCACAAAGTTTTTGGAATTTTCCTTAGAACCAGCAATGCTGTTATCCAGTCCCTTGCTGAATTATTAACACACATGTAAACACTAACAGTCCCTACTTCTCACATATTGTCCGTATACTCTGACCAACAGAAACGTGTGCAGTGAAATGGAACTTACAAGTTAATAATATGATGAACTGGAGTCAATTACAATTTTATAACATAAGAATACAATTACAAAGGTACAAAATACATCATTAAAGAACATAACAATACAGATAACATTTGTAGTACAGGCTTTACAAAAGAATCGAAATAAACATGTACATCAGTGTTACAAGAATTATGACATAAGTACATACATAAAGATCAGAATAACTTTTGAAACATCAACTTCACACATGAGCAACAAAACAGAACAGTATAAATAATGTCTAAACATCTTTACAAAAATAATAACAGTGTATTTGAAAAAGTCTACAACATAAATCGTATTAGCTAAACACATATAGACAGGAAAAATACAAATACACAAGGGTACATAAACACATAGCGGCATAATACAAAAGGAAACACAGGGTTCGTTTTCAGGGTAACATTTGGTACTGCAGTCCAACCCAAAACTTCATTCCATATATCGTCCCTCTTATTTCAACATTTGGTCCAGCCAAAAAAAAAATCCTATCCAAGCATGCTTTCTGTATTCTGTTCACATCCTATTTCAAAAATAGTTTTTCTCCACTGTGCACTACCTTTTTTTGGCCAAACTATTTTCTTATAGCTTCTTAATGCATTTCTTCCAATTCATCATAGTTAGTTTCTTATATAGTCTACCCCCTCTTAAGCTAACTTAAATCTACTGAGCTCAGATATATATACCAAGGGACGAGGCAATGCAGCAGCACATAACAAATTAACACAAACAGCAAGGACAAAAAAATACAAATTGGCAAAGTAAGCAACAATATTACAACTAATATAAGGCAATGAGCAGCAAACAAGAAAAATAAATCAGTAGTAACCTGGCTTAGCAGAGTAACACAAAGTCAAATTCAGTAACACTATGCCTGGCAAACAGCAGCAGCAAATGCAATAACTTATATCTAAACATGACAAAGCTCAAGCAGAAAAAATATTACAGTAAAAATGGCCATGATTAATACCTATGTCACATCTTAACGCTAGAGTGATGCATCACAAAAACTTACTCTACCAAAAAAAAAATTACCAAGTATTTGAAAAGAAAATTATGTATGCAGTTACTGTTATTAATCCCTTATTATTGTTCTTTCCATTTCAAGTGCAGATCTGTTGGCAGAAAGTGTTCACATTAGCAAATGCACTTAATTTTATTTTAGAAAGCCAATGCTGCAACACAGCTGGAGACCAGATACTAAACAAAATGAGCAATCTCTCAACTAGAAAGACAATAGATGTAAAATGTTGCTCATCATTTCATTAGGCATTTTAGTAAATATCATAAATTAAGAGCTCCACAGTGTAATCATATGTTTTCAAGTTTGAGCGTGTCGTATTTGCGATGCTTTCTACAAAGAAATGTCAATAGCGAGGATAATGGCCTCTCCTTTTTTTTTCTCCACCTCTGCCTCTGAAAGACACACACTAATGGCTTTTTTCCAGGCGATTGTTGCGCAGCTGGGTGCCCATGACGCATTACATGCAGGTGGTCACTTAACTTTCTTACCGAAATATTTACGACAGTAGTTTCCGCTACAGTGACAGTTTGATATACAAAATTTCACGAGTCGAGAATTTGCATTGCAAATGTATAGAAACAAAATCTTATGAATATAACAGTGTCCAAAAAATTTTCGCCGGCATTGTGATACATTCACGCATTTACACACATTTCATAACTCTTAAAGCACCATTCTTGGTTTCCAACATCCTTTTTCACAAGTCAGAGTCCCTAACCACTACTCATTATTCCTTACCTTATTACACATATATATTCGTCGACACGTCAATCTTGCGACGACACTTCAATATTTCACCATAATAAATACATAGCATAATCAAATTCCTCATATAGCATCAGCTTATTGATCATAAACCTACCTCAACTGCATAATACACATCGTCGTCATAAAAATAACATCAAAACACCTCAGTCAAATCTCAAAATCGTCGTAGCTTTCTGCAATAATTTCAAAACCTAAAAAAAATTCTCTACTCATTTCAGTAGTGTCATCTACCTCAAACGTACTTTAAAAATCATGATATCATACCAAATACATCATTCAAAGCTCTCATAGTATCACAATGGTTCCGAAAGAATATGAACAGTTCACAAAGTACAGACAAAATACAATTTCATAAGTGTGAAGTTATCCAACGGTGTAATTACGTAAACATTTGTCACTGATGTAATAAAAAAATGTTTATCTCTCAGTTAAATTATTAGATAGCTGTGTAATTTGTGTGTTAGAGGAATATGGTACCGATGTGTAAAGTTTTATAAGCAAATACCATATTAGCTAGGGATCCTTGTGCTTGCCACACACATGGTGCACAAAGTAGGCGTGTACCAACCTGAGGATTAATGTAATTATACCCTCAGGTGTTACAGATTACAACAATGGAATGAAATGTATTACGGAAAATCTTTGTATCAGTGTACTTCAAATATCTATAAAAATAAATGATTTAAGTGCAAAATTAATCATTCAAATACGTGTCCTGTAGCGCTAAATGTGCGTCTTGCTGTAAGATAATCTCTGTGGAAGTGTCGTAATTATCGTCCTCCGAAAGCTAAGTTCTGCAGAAGCCAATATTAAATGATTCTGAAAAAGCATACTAGTAATGTAAAGTGAAAAATTTTATAGCAAAGACTAAGTTAAAAAGCAGATTATCTATCAATAAATGATTTTACATGTGAAATGTGGTGTAAACCTTTACTCTTCCTAGTACGCAGTGTTTCAACTTCGACGCAATTATCATGTGATATACGTCGGTAAAGAATACTGGAATTTTTCTCAATGTTAGCGTCTATGTTATTTTTCTCTGAGCCAGCCGGCGCACATGGCTGCCTGCGATGCGAGTCATTGTCTGTTTCTTTGTTGGTGTGCGTCGTTGTTGGGATTTGGAGGTCTAACTTAAATTCACCTTGCCCAGAGGGCCCAGCCCTGTTTAAATCCCGCCAGTTCTGATGAAATTCAGGTCTGTCGTTACAATCATATCGTCTGCCGTCATGTCGGTAGATTCCACAGTTTCTTTCTTGCCGGTCACGTGGTGGAGAATTTCTCCCTGAATCGTAACTGCGTGCTGAAATGTTGCGTCTGATGTTATTCTGTCTCCCGTGATAATAATAGTTCTGGTTGCCAAATTGTCTGTTTCTATGATTGTCTCTGTCATATTCATTACTACGGAAATGCGATCTTTCTCTGTAACTATTACTCTTCCAGTGGTTGTCATACGGGTGGTGTCTGTTTTGGTCACGATGTACGCTGTGAGAATAGACTTGTCGTGTCCAGTTATTGTTTCTGTCATCACAGAATTGTGACGGATGTGACCTGTAATTGTTTTGGTCCTGTTTTCGCGTTCCGAGATAGTCAGTGTCAATTTCTAATTCTTGTAAGAGCCCCTGAAAAGCTTCAATGTCGTCTTTGCAACGTCCTGCTAAAATAATATGTCGTAAATGTTCAGGTAATTTGATTAAGCAAATACGGATGATTTCTGAGGGGCTGTATGGGTTTGACAGGTACTGATTCTTGTGCAACATGTCTTCAGAATATTTCACAAGACCGGAAAATTCTGATTGTTCGAAATGTTTCATCATAATTATGCTATGTTTTACTCGGTCTTGTGTAGTTTGAGACCAATATGCTGAGAGGAAGGCATGATAAAATTGTCCTTCACTGTGGCAATCGTGAATGACCGATCGCATTCTTACAGCTGGTTCATTTTCTAAATAGCCACACACAAATTCTAATCTGTGCTCTAATGACCAGTTGGGAGGAAAACAATGAGAGAATTGATGGAGCCACGCTTGTGGATGAATGTCGTTGCCAGAATTCTTAAATGTTTTAAATTTACGTGTAGTAATGAACAGCTTATAGTCAAAATCATCATGTTGGCGAGTCGCGTATCGGTCATTGTTACGTCGTTTCGGCGGTTCCATATCAAAATTCGGTGCACCTTGCCAATTTCTTTCATAATTTCCGAAATGCCCTGTGTTATTATTTTGTGGCTTTTCCGTATTTCTATGTCCCTTTTCCTGTATTGGGGCGCGAGTGTCCTCTGAAATACGTAATTCTTGTATTACCTGTGTCAGCGGATCTTGTACTTCCCGGATTTCTCTTTGGTGTTGCGTATTTATTTGATTCTGATTTTGTTTGAAATTCCTAATTTGTTCGCACTCTTCTGTGTCATTAAAGACTACCAGTTTTGTGTCATTCAAATTATCATCTACCTTCGTAGATTAATTATTTAGCTGATCCGAAACTTCAACTACTTTCTCTGATAATGAACTAATTTCCTCCATGTGTCTTTCTGAACCAATTTTCAGAGTATCTACTGTGTCCTTTAAGTTATCCTGAGTTTTTGCAAGTTGCGCAACCGAATCGGTAGATGCAACTGAGTCAATTTTAGTTTGCAAGGTCTCATGATTTTCATGAACAATAGTTTGCAGTTCTTTTATGGCTGCTTCGTGATTCTGTAATGCATTTTCATGACGGGAAATAATAGGCTGGAAATGCTCACAAATTTGTGTTTTTACGTCATTACAGACTTTTTGACATTTCGATTCTATGTTATGTAACTCAGCAGTTAAATCTTCACGTGTTTGTTCGAGAGTTTGTTCCAATGAGTCTAACTTTTGAAGCTTTTGCTGTGTTTGTCTTTGATTTTGTTCCATTGTGTGTAACTGTTGCTGTGTTTGTCTCTGGTGTTGTTCCATTATGTCTAACTTTTGAAGATTTTGTTCCATTGTGTCTAACTTTTGAAGCTTTTGTCCCATTTGTTGCATTAATTGTAATAACAATGCACAGGTGTCTGAAACATGTTCCTCAGAGCTATTCGGCAATGCATTTGAACCGCCAATGTTCGCATTTTGAAAAGCAGAAAATGTGTCTTGACTTATTTGAGAAAACAGCGAGGACGCAAAACCTGAATCTACAGTATTTGCAAGATTGTGTCCTGTCATTTCGGATTCCTGAGGCAAGCTGTTGCCGACCGATCGATCGATAATGCTTCCCTGGTCACTAATTGTTTCACTGCCTACACCATTATTTGCAGCCCACTCCATTTCCCTATGTACAATTACCAAATTACTACTTTGAACATTAGTTAATTCATTACACAGTGGCGCTAACACACTGCTTTCGTCTTCAGTGTCATTTCTCAGTTTACTTTGGAGCCTAGTATTACGTTTTTCACACGCCATTATTGTCACAATATTTCACACGACAACACAGAAAAGCACAATTTTAAGAGCAAAAATAAGAGAACACATTAACATAGCACTGAAAATAATATCTAGTTAATTGCAGCTGCGAAATACTTGGTGCAAATCTACATGCATGCCACAACTGTTTTACTGTACAACAATGAAAGACTGCAACTACAAAGGAGATTTTCTCTACAATTACGTGCTAGCAATAAACACAAGCTACACTAATTACACAAACTACAAGAAAAAATCAGAAGATTCGAGGTTCGAATCCTGGTGGGGTCGCCATATGAAATGTCTCCTTAGAACAATTATACTTGACTGTGCTTAAACTGACACACAATATTTTTTAGCCAACGCAATCTGACTTTCAATAATCCCTACAAAAGAATGGCCCTGACTAACATTAACCTATACCTTTCACAAATCACTTACCTCACAAAAACTTCGTTACTCGAACTACTGCAATACAGCGAGCACCACTACTGCCAGCTAAATAAAAGATTCAAACTACGGAAGGCACTAACTACTGATAGGCATAGTTAGCAAATGAAAGATTTTACTAGAGAACAAACAATGTATTTATCTTAATAGTCATAATATATATATAGCAGTTCATGACATCCAGTCTTACAAATTTCTAAACTCCGCCATCTCTCCCCCCACATCCACCACTGCTGGTGGCTCACCTCCAACTGCGCAATGCTATGCGCTGTTAACATCCAGCTGCCCAACACTATAATAGCCAACAACAATGCAAGCCAGCCACAGACTGCACACAGCACAGACAGTGACTTTCATACAGAGCGCTATGTGGTGTTACCAATAAAAAAACCTATACAGTCTACTTACAATACCATCTGACTTTTAGAAGAATACCATTCACACAATTCCAAAGACTGCTAGATCTGACAAGTGCGAGAATTATCGCATAATCAGCTTAACAGCTCAAGCAACCAAGTTGCTGACAAGAATAATATGCTGAAGAAAATCGATGATGTGTTAGATGGCGAGCAGTTTGACTTTACAAAATGTAAAGGCACTAAAGAGGCAATTCTGACATAATGGAAGCAAGACTAAAGAATAATCAAGAGACGTTCAAAGGATCTGTTTACCTAGAGAAAGCGTTCGACAGTGTAAAATGATGAAAGATGTTCGAAATTCTGAGAAAAATAGGGGTAATCTGTAGGGAGACACGGATAATATACGATATTTACAAGAGCCAAGAGGCGTAATAAGAGTGGACGACGAAGATCGGAGTTCTCGGATTAAGAAGGGTAAGACATGGATGTAGTCTTTCGCCCCTACTGTTCAGTCCATATGTCGATGAAGCTGTGATGGAAATAAAAGAGAGTTTCAGGAGTGGGATTAAAATTCAAGGTGAAAGGATATCAGTGATATGATTCACTGATGACATTTCTATTCTGACTGAAAGTGAAGAAGAATTACAGGATCTGCTGAATGGAATGAACAATCTAATGTCGAAGTCGATGAAAGACGAATGTAATGAGAAGTAGCAGAAATGAGAACAGCGAGAAACTTAACGCCACGACTGATGGTCACGAAATAGATGAAATTAACAAATTCTATTGCCTAGGCAGCAAAATTACTAATGACGGACGGAGCAAAGAGGACACCGGAAAAAAGGGCATTCCTGGCCAAGAGAAGTCTACTGGTATGAAACATCGGCCTTCTTTTGAAGAAGAAATTTCTGAGAATGTACAGTCTTAGACATAAAAACTGACCGCCGGCCGGCCGCCACAGAGACTAAGTCCGAGTCGTTCACTAAAGGTGGCCAATAAAACTGACCGCCCCTGACAACTCTAAGTCCGGCCATCTGCACAATCTGGCAACACTGTAAGATGAGGAAGTGTTAGGAGGAAGTGTTATCTACTTCCGAGTTGATATGGCTGGAGTGAGCCCGTGGTCTTGCGGTAACCGTCGTGCATCCTAAACTTGAAGTCGCATGTTCGCGTCCACCTGTTTTTTTTTTTCGGTCTTAAGTTATGAGTCTCATTGAACATCGAAACAATTCGCTTAACATTCTACCCGCAATAACAAGTACTCCAGAAACAATTCCTCAGGACAGCTCGTGGCTGCGTCGCTATCTTAACAGCTTACGCTCCAGCGTTTCCTCGCGCTGCAGCGGCTACCGGCCACCGGCCAGACGCCACCCGCCGCCTGAAATCCGGCGCCGCCCATGTGAAGGCGGCGCCACGCTGTCAGTGTATGTATCAATGCCATTTTCGAATTTGAAGTTCTAGTTATCATCTTGCAGCTGAGCATTGGATTTTACATACTTGAATATCATGAACTACAGTTAAGCATTGTAAAATTGAGTCGCAAGTGGAAAAAGGTGTAGCATGTGCAACACAACGTTTACTTTTGGTATAACAGAGGGGTGAATGTAGAGGAGGCAGCTAGAAAGATTTGAACTGTGCGTGGAGTGAGTGCTTTTGGGAAAAATACGCCAGAAAAAGATATTCTTGTTTCAACAAAGATCGTTCTGGCATGAATGATTTTCCACATTAAGGAAGTCTCGACTATGTGACAGATTACCATTTTACCATCATGCGACATTTGCATTCAACAGGCAAAGTTCAGAAGTCTGTTGTAGGAGTACTGCATGTTCTAATTCGAAACAGCAAAAATGATGGGAGTGGCTATTATTGAACGTCATCAGGTCGCTCATTGAGCATTACGATGCAGACCTGTTACTCGTGACGTGTTATGATGCCTTTATCGTTAACTTCTTAAGAATAAATGAAAGGCTGATTCCCACCAAAAGACGTAGACTAGAGTAAAGTGTAGTTTGAATATAATATTTTACATCTGATAGCTCCAAAAGTGTGTTTTGGGCTACGAATTCTGCCCCAAGGGGTGTGTGCAACACAGCTGGAATCTGTTGTCAACAACTGAGACACCTTTCGGTCGCAGTGTAAGAAAGTCGAGCAACAAAACTACATCACCTATGCTACTGTATGATACCTCACCCTGTTGAATTGAAAAACAAAACTATCCAGGAGATTGATAAGAAAGTCGTCTCTCAGGCACTTGGATTGATAGGGAAGTACTCTCTCAAGCACTTTTCCCTCTCGTCATATATTCGTAAAATTTTACCTTTCCCGCTCCTGATCGATCAACCGTCAAGGCAATTCATTTCTAGACGAAAATACTCTTAAAACTACACTGTTTTAACGACATCGTTAGAACCAGTGGGTATCTACAGGCGTAGAATTGGCAAACAACTTTAGCATAGTCAGATCGTTGTAGATATCGTGAATGAAAATTCGGCTGCTGATTAATTTCTCTTTCATGATTAATGTTGCGATTAGTAAACTAATGGAAATTGCAATTAAAATATTCCCTGTACTAATACAAATTAAATTTAGCTTACTGCAGAAACATCACGACGGCAATCTATCTTAATGAAGCATTATTTGTCTGTAAGACGATTGAGCCTATTTTAACACATATTAGTAGAATATCACCGACTTTTGACTTCGAAAAGATCTCTATTTACTTCATTTCCAGTATCATTCTCAAGTATTATCAAAATATGGCATTTCATAGATAAAATTATGTATTCACAACAACAAAAATTATGTCGGCAGAAAACAAAAGTAGCATTATGAAATTGGCAGTACCGTAAGGTTTCCGCTCTGACAGTATAAGGGTTACTGAAAGTACCAAGACGAATTTCGCTCGAGCGCTGTCTTAACGATTTCCTTATTGAGTTTGTATCTGCCTGCTTGTAGCACTACTACAAAAGCATAAAAAATCTGGCTTTCAGCGAGTCTAGAAAGGCTTGCACCTGGTAGCCAAGCATGTTACCTGAGAAATGGTATTTTCCTAAAGTCGGAAGACGTCCTTTTGTGGTTGAATTTTTGGCAAATATCACTCAGACGTGTGCCGTTGGTCTAAGCGTTTCGGTGTGTTGAATTTGTACCAATGGTTTTTCTACAGGTTTTTTCTGTCCCAAATAGAGAGTTGAAGTCTCCCTTTAATATTTTCACGTCATCTTGGTGAATTTTGCTCATTGTATTTTCCAGTGTGTTCCAGAATTTTTCGACATTTTTGGTGTTTTTCTTATTTTCGATGTTGGTGGGGCCATGTGCATTGATGAGTGTTTATTTTTTACTGGTGCTCTGAATGAGTACAGTCATAAGTCGATTGTTGATGGTTGTGATTTCTTCGACAGAACTGATGATAGATCTGTGTTCGAGAAATGCCATGGCCAAGATTGGTACGCCTTTCGCTACCTTTTGTTGCATTTTGCTCTTGAAGATGCAATGGTTTCCGTAATTCAAGCTTTCATTGTCAGTTAGTCGTGGTTCTTGAAGAGCAATGATGTGAATTTTTGTCGGTCGATTTATTATGTTAGATTACTTAGTTTTCGTTATTTGTATCAATGTATCGATGTTTTGTTATAAAACTAAAGGTCTTATGTGTGTGAAATCTTATGGGACTTAACTGCTAGCGTCATCAGTCCCTAAGCTTACACACTACTTAACCTAAATTATCCTAAGGACAAACACACACAAACCCATGCCCGAGGGAGGACTCGAACCTCCGCCGGGACCAGCCGAACAGTCCATGATTGCTGCGACCTCGACCGCTCGGCTAATCCCGCACGGCGTGTAATTTTCAAATGCATGTTTTCTACTTGTAAGGAAATTTACAAGAGATCTTCAATATTCTCTGCCGTGATAACCTGGCCTCCCCAGAATCCGAAATTCCAACTGCCGCCTGTCGACAGTTTGCACAGTTCATGTTTGCTTGTGTTTAATTGGTTTGGCCTGGGTGATTCCAGGACCGGACAGGACCAGAGGGTGTTGAAGCCTTTGGAAGCAAACATCTTCAGCCGAGCTCATTGAGCTAGCAGACGGTGACCAGAGTAGCGGTGGTTTTCACTCAGACGTGCGTGGATTTTGAGTTCAATGGATTGAATAGCCGTTGAGGATTGTGTTAGTATTTGGTTCACCCCAAGTATTTGATTTCCTCAGTACCACCCACATGGGGGAGGGTTTCCCCTATCGCGCCCATAGGATTATTATTATTATTGTCATTATGTCATCAGCAAATCCGATATGGTGCATCTTCCCACCACTGAAATATATGTATGTGCATTGTTCGACTCAGTATTTCCATCATATAAATATGGGTTATAATTACGTTACATTGCTGCTAGTAGACATATTTCTCACTTTTTCTTGGGCAGTTGCTACCTGTTACTCCATCATAGGAATTTATGTGCCCAGCATTGTTACAATACAGACGTTCAAATTATCCGATTTCTGTAATTTCATTTCGATACCAGGTCGTTCCAATCGGATTCATCCTGTCAGGCTTAATGTGGATATCCGAATACGATTCTCATCATTTGATAGACTGGGTAAACCACATTCTTAATCGGACGGTTGAATCTAGATCACTTATTTATGACAGGGCCTGAATTCTTAAACACTGTGAAAAATAATAATACAATGTGCTTATTACTAACGTTTTATTTAAATATAAATATATGAACGAACGAGATAACAGTTTAATTACAGGAGCAGAGCCCCATCCATCATAGCAGAGCAGTGCGAGATTGGTTTCAGGGCCAAGAGAGCATAAAGCTGTTGCCGTTTCTTCCACGATCACCGAACATCAACCAGATAGAGAATATGTGGGCCGAGGTAACAAGGTCATTGCCATGTGGACCTACAAATGCAAGCGACCTTTCGACGAATATAGAAAACGTATGGTGGGAAGTAAACCATCACGCTACACTGTCGACGACTTAATGAAAACAATGGCCCTACGCCTTCGAGAAGTCTGACGTAATGATCGTGGGTGGGTTGGTTACTAAAAGTATACTCGTCCACAAAACCCATGTGGACAATTATCTGATAGTCGGTCAAGCTTTGCTTTGTCGCAGCTCTTTAGATACAAGTCCATTTACTTTCAGTCTCCTCCTTACAATTCTTGCACTGCAAGGTAATTGAAAAATCTCATCCACTCGACGCCAACTGAGGAATTGACTGGTGCATGTGTTGTTCAACACACAGTAGTGGTCACCCCCGCTGGAATCAATGACTTTTTGTGTGTGTGTGTGTGTGTGTGTGTGTGTGTGTGTTTCCGTATTCACGCACAATCAATACTATTAACATTAGACAGACAACCAACAATAAATATTGCATCAAATATGACTGTGAAGTATTTTAATGCGATGGGAAGTTACAAACAGAATTATTACCCAACCCACGACCTACATATTACGTTACGTTAAGTAAGATGTATTAACCCCTTAGTATCGTTAGCAGAGACAGTGCGCTCTTGTTGTCGAGGCTCGCGACAAGTGCAGCTAATAGCAGTGCCCAATGCCGCCGCGATTTGTTTATGTTGGTTGAGCGTGGACACTGCAGCAGACGCTTCGCCATAAACACAAAGAAATCACCTTGTCTCTGACCGCAGTGAGCGGATGTCACTGCCTGCGTGTTCTTATAGTAACCAACGTGGCACTCTTAGTCACAGGTGCCATGGAGCAATTGCAACGGGTATCATGTCATTAGTCATCAGAATATTAACTAGTGATGAAATGTCCACTCTACTTGAATCCCAAGAAAATAGGAACCTTCTCACAAAGGAATGTGAGGTGATATCAAAATTTATCCAACATACAAAAATTAACTGCAGGGCTTTCATATATGCAGTAGTAGCACACAAGGAAATATTATGTTTTGGAAGCGTATATTTCATTTCTTCTTCTCATATTAACGCCCTTGTTTTAGTATGAAGTGAGAAAAAAAAAACATGAAAAACTAAAGTTCCTGAGAAGCATATCAGTCATTTCCTCTTCTCATATCATAACTTTTATTTTAGTATGAAGTAAAAAAACAAACAGTTTAAGTTTGTGAAGCATAATATGACACAAGATTCTTATCGTAGGCGCTATCGGAAACGCTTAAAGCAGGGAACTGTCCATTCTTTTGTCCAACAGTCTGTCTTCTTTCATGCATTACTCTCGATGAGAGATTCTTATTTAAGTACTTGTGGGCATCAAATTCTTCAGCAGAACAAGTCTTATGTTATTGTGCTAATTACGGTATGGAAAAAATGCAACAACGACGATTTCCCCTAAAGCAGTGGGGATATTTGCAAATGTCTGTATTCAGCAATGACTGCCATCTGCCATAACACTTCACAGAATCCATGCGGCAGGCAACTCAACTGTGCGTGCACTTCAGACTTCATTGAGTAAGACGTCAGGAGATTGATGGAAACGTCAAATTAACGTCGCTTTCCGAGTCGTATTCAATCCAGAATGAGATGTTATTAAGGTAGTTAAGCGTTCTAGCAATTACACTTTTATAATTCGCATTGTAAGTAGGCTGTTTATGTTTTCTTATTGGCTACGTTACGTAGCGCTCTATATGAAAATCACTGGCTGTGCTGTGTGCATATGTAAGGAGGCTGTTTATGTTTTCTTATTGGCAACGTTACGTAGCGCTCTGTATGAAAATCACTGGCTGTGCTGTGTGCAGTCTGTGGCTAGTTTGCATTGTTGTCTGCCATTGTAGTGTTGGGCAGCTGGATGTGAACAGCGCTTAGCGTTGCGCAGTTGGAAGTGAGCCGCCAGCAGTGGTGGATGTGGGGAGAGAAATGGCGGAGTTTTGAAATTTGTAAAAATGGGTGTCATGAGCTGCTGTATATATTATGACCTTTGATGATTATTAAGGTAAATACATTGTTTGTTCTCTATTAAAATCTTTCATTTGCTAACTATGCCTATCAGTAGTTAGTGCCTTCAGTAGTTTGAATCTTTTATTTAGCTGGCAGTAGTGGCGCTCGCTGTATTGCAGTAGTTCGAGTAACGAGGATTTTTGGTGAGGTAAGTGATGTGTGAAACGTATAGGTTAATGTTAGTCAGGGCCATTCTTTTGTAGGGATTTTTGAAAGTCAGATTGCGTTGCGCTAAAAATATTGCGTGTCAGTTTAAGCACAGTCTTGTACAATTTTTCAAAGGGGACGTTTCAGCATTTGAGTATTCCGGTAGCCAAAAGAACCCGTTAGTGTGAAACTATCGGGAACTGCATTAATATCAAACTGCAAGAACTTGAGACAATACGTGGACTCTTCGCTAGGTGGATAGCTGTAACTGAAGAGAGACTCCAACTCGGATTATGGTTAAGAGCATAATAACTTAAATTCTGAATATATTTCTGAATGAATGTTTGTTATGTATTTTTCCGTCACCGTTTTCACTGTTATAAGTTATGTTCTACAAGGAACGCACGCCATTGGAGGCGGCAGTCTGTAATTTATTTTACCTTTATTACTACTTCAATTTTTTTCCACAATTTAAAGGTATATATGGATGCCAACATGGAATACATGGGAATAATGCAGCTGCTCAGTGACAGGTATGGGTGAGGCATTGAGGCCAGGCCTCGGATCTTCGATCCCTGCCCTCTTTGCCTCCGCATACCTGGTGCTGAAAGTCTTCTCAAACTTTAAAAAAAAATAATAGTGCAGTGATCAGCATGTCTGTCTAGTAAGCAGGAAGTCCAGGTTCGAAGCCCAGTCGGTCACAAATATTCATCTGCCGTCTTAGCTGTATTTCAACGCGCTGTGACAGTGTGGACGTCGGTCCTTCGATATTTAAGATACAATTGTTTCTTGAGGCAATAGAGGTGATTTGCGAGCATTTGTCTTGCCACCAGTGTAACGGGACTTCAACGGCATCCAACCCTTAGTCATTGCTTTGTGCCGGCGCTAACCCATGTCACATATATATGCGAATCAGATTGTAGTTCATATTTAGTCAAATAACGAATGGTCAGTATACAAGTATGCCGGCCGGGGTGGCCGAGCTGTTCTAGACGCTACAGTCTGGAACCGCGCGACCGCTACGGTCGTAGGTTCGAATCCTGTCTCGGGCATGGATGTGTCTGATGTCATTAGGTTAGTTAGGTTTAAGTAATTCTAAGTTCTAGTGGAGTGATGACCTCAGAAGTTAAGTCCCATAGTGCTCAGAGCCATTTGAACCATTTATGAAGTATACAAGTATTTAGTAACAGTAGAAGCAGGATTGCAGCGTACTGGTCCCTTAACCAAGTGCAACATAGAGTACCTGTGTAATGAGTCATTCGAGCTGCATAGCTGAGGGCTATATTTGTTAAGCAACAAATTGCAGAACTAAGGTAATACCCGCACGATGATCTCTGTAGTCATACTGTATCATTAGCAGACCGCGAATGGAGTACTATGTTCGTTAAATCGGATTACTCAAGCTGAGGCCAAATAAAGAGAAACGACGACGCCACAACACTATCTTTACTTAAGTAGGTAGTCAGCGCTAAATTATGTGCGCCACCATCAACGTTACTGTAAGCAGTTTGACAGCGTAACACCACCACAACTACTGACAACCTGAGCCATAACATCACGCAGTTGTAATTCACAGTGATTACAAGTTGCTGATGTTGGTCAAGAATAGCGGAAAGCACCTCTGAAGTTCCATTTGCATTACGTCTAGGACGGAGAGAATCCTAATTATCAGTAATAGGTCACCTAGCGAAGAGTCCACGTATTGTCTCAAGTTCTTGCAGTTTGATATTAATGCAGTTCCCGATAGTTTCACACTAACGGGTTCTTTTGGCTATCGGAATACTCATATGCGAATTATAAAAGCGTAATTGTTAGAACGCTAAACTACCTTAATAATACCTCATTCTGGATTGAATACGACTCGGAAAGCGACGTTAATTTGACGTTTCCATCCATCTCCTGACGTCTTACTCAATGAAGTCTGAAGTGCACGCACAGTTGAGTTGCCTGCCGCATGGATTCTGTGAAGTGTTATGGCAGATGGCAGTCATTGCTGAATACAGACATTTGCAAATATCCCCACTGCTTTAGGGGAAATCGTCGTTGTTGCATTTTTTCCATACCGTAATTAGCACAATAACATAAGACTTGTTCTGCTGAAGAATTTGATGCCCACAAGTACTTAAATAAGAATCTCTCATCGAGAGTAATGCATGAAAGAAGACAGACTGTTGGACAAAAGAATGGACAGTTCCCTGCTTTAAGCGTTTCCGATAGCGCCTACGATAAGAATCTTGTGTCATATTATGCTTCACAAACTTAAACTGTTTGTTTTTTTACTTCATACTAAAATAAAAGTTATGATATGAGAAGAGGAAATGACTGATATGCTTCTCAGGAACTTTAGTTTTTCATGTTTTTTTTTTCTCACTTCATACTAAAACAAGGGCGTTAATATGAGAAGAAGAAATGAAATATACGCTTCCAAAACATAATATTTCCTTGTGTGCTACTACTGCATATATGAAAGCCCTGCAGTTAATTTTTGTATGTTGGATAAATTTTGATATCACCTCACATTCCTTTGTGAGAAGGTTCCTATTTTCTTGGGATTCAAGTAGAGTGGACATTTCATCACTAGTTAATATTCTGATGACTAATGACATGATACCCGTTGCAATTGCTCCATGGCACCTGTGACTAAGAGTGCCACGTTGGTTACTATAAGAACACGCAGGCAGTGACATCCGCTCACTGCGGTCAGAGACAAGGTGATTTCTTTGTGTTTATGGCGAAGCGTCTGCTGCAGTGTCCACGCTCAACCAACATAAACAAATCGCGGCGGCATTGGGCACTGCTATTAGCTGCACTTGTCGCGAGCCTCGACAACAAGAGCGCACTGTCTCTGCTAACGATACTAAGGGGTTAATACATCTTACTTAACGTAACGTAATATGTAGGTCGTGGGTTGGGTAATAATTCTGTTTGTAACTTCCCATCGCATTAAAATACTTCACAGTCATATTTGATGCAATATTTATTGTTGGTTGTCTGTCTAATGTTAACAGTATTGATTGTGCGTGAATACGGAAACACACACACACACACACACACACACACACACAAAAAGTCATTGATTCCAGCGGGGGTGACCACTACTGTGTGTTGAACAACACATGCACCAGTCAATTCCTCAGTTGGCGTCGAGTGGATGAGATTTTTCAATTACCTTGCAGTGCAAGAATTGTAAGGAGGAGACTGAAAGTAAATGGACTTGTATCTAAAGAGCTGCGACAAAGCAAAGCTTGACCGACTATCAGATAATTGTCCACATGGGTTTTGTGGACGAGTATACTTTTAGTAACCAACCCACCCACGATCATTACGTCAGACTTCTCGAAGGCGTAGGGCCATTGTTTTCATTAAGTCGTCGACAGTGTAGCGTGATGGTTTACTTCCCACCATACGTTTTCTATATTCGTCGAAAGGTCGCTTGCATTTGTAGGTCCACATGGCAATGACCTTGTTACCTCGGCCCACATATTCTCTATCTGGTTGATGTTCGGTGATCGTGGAAGAAACGGCAACAGCTTTATGCTCTCTTGGCCCTGAAACCAATCTCGCACTGCTCTGCTATGATGGATGGGGCTCTGCTCCTGTAAATAAACTGTTATCTCGTTCGTTCATATATTTATATTTAAATAAAACGTTAGTAATAAGCACATTGTATTATTATTTTTCACAGTGTTTAAGAATTCAGGCCCTGTCATAAATAAGTGATCTAGATTCAACCGTCCGATTAAGAATGTGGTTTACCCAGTCTATCAAATGATGAGAATCGTATTCGGATATCCACATTAAGCCTGACAGGATGAATCCGATTGGAACGACCTGGTATCGAAATGAAATTACAGAAATCGGATAATTTGAACGTCTGTATTGTAACAATGCTGGGCACATAAATTCCTATGATGGAGTAACAGGTAGCAACTGCCCAAGAAAAAGTGAGAAATATGTCTACTAGCAGCAATGTAACGTAATTATAACCCATATTTATATGATGGAAATACTGAGTCGAACAATGCACATACATATATTTCAGTGGTGGGAAGATGCACCATATCGGATTTGCTGATGACATAATGACAATAATAATAATAATCCTATGGGCGCGATAGGGGAAACCCTCCCCCATGTGGGTGGTACTGAGGAAATCAAATACTTGGGGTGAACCAAATACTAACACAATCCTCAACGGCTATTCAATCCATTGAACTCAAAATCCACGCACGTCTGAGTGAAAACCACCGCTACTCTGGTCACCGTCTGCTAGCTCAATGAGCTCGGCTGAAGATGTTTGCTTCCAAAGGCTTCAACACCCTCTGGTCCTGTCCGGTCCTGGAATCACCCAGGCCAAACCAATTAAACACAAGCAAACATGAACTGTGCAAACTGTCGACAGGCGGCAGTTGGAATTTCGGATTCTGGGGAGGCCAGGTTATCACGGCAGAGAATATTGAAGATCTCTTGTAAATTTCCTTACAAGTAGAAAACATGCATTTGAAAATTACACGCCGTGCGGGATTAGCCGAGCGGTCGAGGTCGCAGCAATCATGGACTGTTCGGCTGGTCCCGGCGGAGGTTCGAGTCCTCCCTCGGGCATGGGTTTGTGTGTGTTTGTCCTTAGGATAATTTAGGTTAAGTAGTGTGTAAGCTTAGGGACTGATGACGCTAGCAGTTAAGTCCCATAAGATTTCACACACATAAGACCTTTAGTTTTATAACAAAACATCGATACATTGATACAAATAACGAAAACTAAGTAATCTAACATAATAAATCGACCGACAAAAATTCACATCATTGCTCTTCAAGAACCACGACTAACTGACAATGAAAGCTTGAATTACGGAAACCATTGCATCTTCAAGAGCAAAATGCAACAAAAGGTAGCGAAAGGCGTACCAATCTTGGCCATGGCATTTCTCGAACACAGATCTATCATCAGTTCTGTCGAAGAAATCACAACCATCAACAATCGACTTATGACTGTACTCATTCAGAGCACCAGTAAAAAATAAACACTCATCAATGCACATGGCCCCACCAACATCGAAAATAAGAAAAACACCAAAAATGTCGAAAAATTCTGGAACACACTGGAAAATACAATGAGCAAAATTCACCAAGATGACGTGAAAATATTAAAGGGAGACTTCAACTCTCTATTTGGGACAGAAAAAACCTGTAGAAAAACCATTGGTACAAATTCAACACACCGAAACGCTTAGACCAACGGCACACGTCTGAGTGATATTTGCCAACAATTCAACCACAAAAGGACGTCTTCCCACATTAGGAAAATACCATTTCTCAGGTAACATGCTTGGCTACCAGGTGCAAGCCTTTCTAGACTCGCTGAAAGCCAGATTTTTTATTCTTTTGTAGTAGAGCTACAAGCAGGCAGATACAAACTCAATAAGGAAATCGTAAGACAGCGCTCGAGCAAAATTCGTCTTGGTACTTTCAGTAACCCTTATTCTGCCAGAGCGAAAACCTTACGGTACTGCCAATTTCATAATGCCATTTTTGTTTTCTGCCGACATAATTTTTGTTGTTGTGAATACATAATTTTATCTATGAAATGCCATATTTTGATAATACTTGAGAATGATACAGGAAATGAAGTAAATACAGATCTTTTCGAAGTCAAAAGTCGGTGATATTCTACTAATTTGTGTTAAAATAGGCTCAATCGTCTTACAGACAAATAATGCTTCATTAAGATAGATTGCCGTCGTGATGTTTCTGCAGTAAGCTAAATTTAATTTGTATTAGTATAGGGAATATTTTAATTGCATTTTTCATTAGTTTACTAATCGCAACATTAATCATGAAAGAGAAATTAATCAGCAGCCGAATTTTCATTCACGATATCTACAACGATCTGACTATGCTAAAGTTGTTTGCCAATTCTACGCCTGTAGATACCCACTGGTTCTAACGATGTCGTTAAAACAGTGTAGTTTTAAGAGTATTTTCGTCTAGAAATGAATTGCCTTGACGGTTGATCGATCAGGAGCGGGAAAGGTAAAATTTTACGAATATATGACGAGAGGGAAAAGTGCTTGAGAGAGTACTTCCCTATCAATCCAAGTGCCTGAGAGACGACTTTCTTATCAATCTCCTGGATAGTTTTGTTTCTCAATTCAACAGGGTGAGGTATCATGCAGTAGCATAGGTGATGTAGTTTTGTTGCTCGACTTTCTTACACTGCGACCGAAAGGTGTCCCAGTTGTTGACAACAAATTCCAGCTGTGTTGCACACACCCCTTGGGGCAGAATTCGTAGCCCAAAACACACTTTTGGAGCTATCAGATGTAAAATATTATGTTCAAACTACACTTTACTCTAGTCTACGTCTTTTGGTGGGGCTCAGCCTTTCATTTATTCTTAGGAAGTTAACGATAAAGGCATCATAACACCTCACCAGTAACAGGTCTGCATCGTAATGCTCTATGAGCGACCTGATGACGTTCAATAATAGCCACTCCCTTGATTTTTGTTGTTTCGAATTAGAACATGCAGTACTCCTACAACAGACTTCTGAACTTTGCCTGTTGAATGCAAATGTCGCATGATGGTAAAATGGTAATCTGTCACATAGTCGAGACTTCCTTAATGTGGAAAATCATTCATGCCAGAACGATCTTTGTTGAAACAAGAATATCTTTTTCTGGCGTATTTTTCCCAAAAGCACTCACTCCACGCACAGTTCAAATCTTTCTAGCTGCCTCCTCTACATTCACCCCTCTGTTATACCAAAAGTAAACGATGTGTTGCACATGCTACACCTTTTTCCGCTTGCGACTCAATTTTACAATGCTTAACTGTAGTTCATGATATCTAAGTATGTAAAATCCAATGCTCAGCTGCAAGATGATAACTAGAACTTCAAATTCGAAAATGGCATTGATACATACACTGACAGCGTGGCGCCGCCTTCACATGGGCGGCGCCGGATTTCAGGCGGCGGGTGGCGTCTGGCCGGTGGCCGGTAGCCGCTGCAGCGCGAGGAAACGCTGGAGCGTAAGCTGTTAAGATAGCGACGCAGCCACGAGCTGTCCTGAGGAATTGTTTCTGGAGTACTTGTTATTGCGGGTAGAATGTTAAGCGAATTGTTTCGATGTTCAATGAGACTCATAACTTAAGACCGAAAAAAAAAAAACAGGTGGACGCGAACATGCGACTTCAAGTTTAGGATGCACGACGGTTACCGCAAGACCACGGGCTCACTCCAGCCATATCAACTCGGAAGTAGATAACACTTCCTCCTAACACTTCCTCATCTTACAGTGTTGCCAGATTGTGCAGATGGCCGGACTTAGAGTTGTCAGGGGCGGTCAGTTTTATTGGCCACCTTAAGTGAACAATTCGGACTTAGTCTCTGTGGCGGCCGGCCGGCGGTCAGTTTATATGTCTAAGACTGTACGTTTGGAGCACAGCATCATATGGTAGTGAAATAAAGATTGTGGGAAAACTGGAAGAGGAGAGAATAGAAGCAGTTGAGATGTGGAGCTACATAGGAATGTTGAAAATTAGGAGTACTGATCAGGTAAGGTATGAGGGTGTTCTGCGCAGAATCGGAGAGGAAAGGAATATGTGGAAAACACTGACAAGGGGTAGGGTCAGTATGGCAGAAGATAAGACATCATGGAATGACTTCCATGGTACTAGAGGGAGCTGTAGGGGGCAAAAGCTGTAGAGCATGACAGAGATTGGAATAGACAGAATGAGATTTTCACTCTGCAGTGGAGTGTGCGCTGGCAGATTCCACCGTAGAGTGAAAATCTCATTCTGGAAACATCCCCCAGGCTGTGGCTAAGCCATGTCTCCGCAATATCCTTTCTTTCAGAAGTACTAGTTCTGCAAGGTTTGCTGAAGAGCTTCTGTAAAGTTTGGAAGGTAGGGGAAGAGATACTGGCAGGAGTAAAGCTGTGAGGACGGGGCTTGAGTCATGCTTGGGTAGCTGAGATAGTAGAGCACTTGCCCGCGAAAGGCAAAGGTCCCGAGTTCGCATCTTGACCTTGAGGACGAAGGTTGCAAGTGCTACTCTGAGATGAAGAGGTTTGCGCAGGAATTCGTGGAGGGTGGCAGACCAGTCAGAAGACTGATGACTGTAAAAAAAAAAAAAAAGAAAAGGGAGTGGCTTAGTCCCAAGTTTCGAAACCGAACACAGGACCTCGGAACTTCTAGCGCGGGCATAACTCGTCCACGTCATAGTCAGATTCCTTTAGGCCGGCCACGAATGACCAAACAGGAAAGGAAATGCACTGAGAAATTTGATCCGAAGATGCGCAGCCAGTAGACCAGGCTACGACTAACGTAATCGTCAAGCGGTTACCTCGCATCCAAACCACATTTAAATAATAAGGTTAAAGATAGCATACAAAGATCAGATATAACAAACAAGAACTCAGTAGGCTATTTATAATATGATTCAGCTGCCTCGGGCATGGATGTGTGGGAGACCCTTAGGTTAGTTACGTTTAAGTAGTTCTAAATTCTAGGGGACTGATGACCTCAGCAGTTAAGTCCCATAGTGCTTAGAGCCATTTGAACCATATGATTCAGCGCCTTCGGCTACTCTGACCCACTGACTTATAACCGATCATAAATTCAAACTGAAACCTGAGAAGCAATATCTGCTTATACATGAACACACAAGAACCATAGTATAGTTAACAGCAAGGCCTACTTCCGCGCTAAGTTGAACGGAAAAAACAATTATGCACTCCTGGATATTGAAATAAGAACATCGTGAATTCATTGTCCCAGGAAGGGGAAACTTTATTGACACATTCCTGGGGTCAGATACATCACATGATCACACTGACAGAACCACAGGCACATAGACACAGGCAACAGAGCATGCACAATGTCGGCACTAGTACAGTGTATATCCACCTTTCGCAGCAATGCAGGCTGCTATTCTCCCATGGAGACGATCGTAGAGATGCTGGATGTAGTCCTGTGGAACGGCTTGCCATGCCATTTCCACCTGGCACCTCAGTTGGACCAGCGTTCGTGCTGGACGTGCAGACCGCGTGAGACGACGCTTCATCCAGTCCCAAACATGCTCAATGGGGGACAGATCCGGAGATCTTGCTGGCCAGGGTAGTTGACTTACACCTTCTAGAGCACGTTTGGTGGCACGGGATACATGCGGACGTGCATTGTCCTGTTGGAACAGCAAGTTCCCTTGCCGGTCTAGGAATGGTAGAACGATGGGTTCGATGACGGTTTGGATGTACCGTGCACTATTCAGTGTCCCCTCGACGATCACCAGTGGTGTACGGCCAGTGTAGGAGATCGCTCCCCACACCATGATGCCGGATGTTGACCCTGTGTGCCTCGGTCGTATGCAGTCCTGATTGTGGCGCTCACCTGCACGGCGCCAAACACGCATACGACCATCATTGGCACCAAGGCAGAAGCGACTCTCATCGCTGAAGACGACACGTCTCCATTCGTCCCTCCATTCACGCCTGTCGCGACACCACTGGAGGCGGGCTGCACGATGTTGGGGCGTGAGCGGAAGACGGCCTAACGGTGTGCGGGACCGTAGCCCAGCTTCATGGAGACGGTTGCGAATGGTCCTCGCCGATACCCCAGGAGCAACAGTGTCCCTAATTTGCTGGGAAGTGGCGGTGCGGTCCCCTACGGCACTGCGTAGGATCCTACGGTCTTGGCGTGGATCCGTGCGTCGCTGCGGTCCGGTCCCAGGTCGACGGGCACGTGCACCTTCCGCCGACCACTGGCGACAACATCGATGTACTGTGGAGACCTCACGCCCCACGTGTTGAGCAATTCGACGGTACGTCCACCCGGCCTCCCGCATGCCCACTATACGCCCTCCCTCAAAGTCCGTCAACTGCACATACGGTTCACGTCCACGCTGTCGCGGCATGCTACCAGTGTTAAAGACTGCGATGGAGCTCCGTATGCCACGGCAAACTGGCTGACACTGACGGCGGCGGTGCACAAATGCTGCGCAGCTAGCGCCATTCGACGGCCAACACCGCGGTTCCTTGTGTGCCCGCTGTGCCGTGCGTGTGATCATTGCTTGTACAGCCCTCTCGCAGTGTCCGGAGCAAGTATGGTGGGTCTGACACACCGGTGTCAATGTGTTCTTTTTTCCATTTCCAGGAGTGTATATTGTCAAGGCTGTACGTCAGCGCCGGCACGCCAGTCGGGAACGACAGGGAAGAGAAGGCTGCGAGAAGAAGTCAGCCAATCGCACGCTGACCGACCTCCTTCCAAGACGACAACGCGACACCAGCGGTCCCTACGTGAAGACAACGTAAGAACCGAGCCCGACTGGTGGGACCCACTGCGATAGCAGCGTCAACGTCAGCCACTTCCTTATGAGTCTCTATGTAGGACAGACTCGTACTTTCCTATTCTGAAGTAGGCTGGTTATTTTGTACGTCGCCCCTTGATTGCGACACATCTATCAAAGTTAAGTATTGTATTTTTTCTGTTGTAATAAAACTCATTGATACGAGAACATATTTTGTGTTCAGACACAATGACTTTTCTAGACTGTGAGAAGCTCATCTGCAGAAGCCAGCATGGTTTTAGGAAACGGCGATCATACGAGACACAGCTGGCTCTCTTTGTGCATAATATACAACAGGCTCTAGATACCGGCTCCCAGGTTGATGCCATGAAAGGCGTTCGACTCAGTTCCGCACTGTCGCTTGCTCCAAAAAGTGCGCACTTACGGTCTGTCCGATGACATATGCGGTTGGATAGAAAGTTTTCTAACAGACAGAGTGCAGTATGTCGTCCTGAATGGGGTGACTTTAACAGAAACAAGTGTAACATCAGGTGTGCCCCAGGGTAGCGTAATTGGTCCGCTGCTTTTTACGATTTACATAAACGATCTGGTTGATGCTATTGACAGCGGCATTAGACTGTTTGCCGATGATGCTGTAGTCTACAGGAAAGTAGTATCACACGATAGTTGTGAACAAAGCAACGAGGATTTACAGAAAATAAATTCGTGTTGTAATGACTGGCAGTTATCTCTCAGTACTAGTAAGTGTAACCTACTGCGTACAACATGGCGAAAATCCCCATGTACGAGTACAAAATAAATGTCCAGTCTTTGGAAGCACTAACATCCGTCAGGTATCTGCGTGTGACTATTCGAAATGATCTCAAATGGAATGATCAGATTACACAAGTAACGGGCAAGGTGAACTCTAGATTGTGGTTTATTGGTAGAATCCTGAAGCGATGCAGCCCTTGAGCAAAGAGAATTGCTTACAAAACGTTAGTTCGTCCAGTCTTAGAGTATTGTTCGTCTATATGGGACCCTTACCAGTTGGGTCCGATTCAAGAGATTGAGAAGGTCCAAAGAAGAGCGGCAAGATTTGTGACTGGTACATTTAGCCATCGCGAGAGCGTTACAAATCTCGTAGAAAGTTTGAAGTGGGACACACTTGCAGATAGACGACGCGCTAAACAGGAGCTGCTCACTAAATTCCGAAATCCGATCTTCGCCGAGGATGTAGAACAGGGCCGCACAAACACGCAAAACCGCACGCGTGCAAAGCGAGGTGCAGCGACTGCCTGCACAGTGCATCGGTTCAACTCGGCACACTTCGATTCAACTCGGCTTGCTAGGTGTGGCCGACGCTGTGCGCTGCCGAATGCGCTGCCAGACGGCTTAGTCAACGTTGGAATACGTAAGCGCAAGACAATTGCCGGAATAATGGAACCATCTGCTCCAAAAAAAGGGAAAATTGCCGAAAGTCAATTTAAACCGGAATGGGAACTCTTGTTGTGCGTTGTGACGATAAAGCCAAATGTCTAATCTGCGGTACACTAATTACGTGTGTCAGAAAATCGTCTATTGAAAGGCACTACAAGCAAATTGCATTCAGAAAAGTATAGTGATATAACAGAGGATGCCAGAGAGGAAGAATTACGGAAGTTGCAAACTCTTGCAGAAGAGAATTCTGTATCTACAAACGAGGTTTGTTGCAAGTACTTTAGCATGTATATTTTGGTTAAAGGTCATGCGAAACGAAATAACATTTGTTTAGATTACTTAGTTTTCGTTTTCGCATAAATTATTTCTAACATAGGTTTTTTTCTCTACTTTAGGGTGAAGAAGATGAGGTTGTGTTGCGAAAGGACTCTCAGAGCTAGTTACAAAGTTGCTCTACGTTTAGCAAGAGCTGGGAGGCCATTTGTGGACGGGCCATTAATAAAAAACATTATGTTGGACGTAGTAGAGACAATGAATCCCACATTAGCTCCCGCGTACAGCAGAATACCACTTTCCAGAATGACAATACATCGGATAATCAACGACATTGCTGAGAATTTGCGTGAACAACTGGCAGCCAAAATTGAAAGCTTCCTAGCGTACTCCATCGCACTTGATGAGTCCACGGATATTAACGACACGGCCCAGTCAGCAATATTTTTGCGTGGCGTGGACGACGACCTACATGTAACGGAAGAGCTCCTGGATATGATTTCGTTGAAGGACACTTTTACAGGGGCGGATATCTTAGCAGCTATTGAAATGGCAGCTGAAGGAATAGGACTGCCTTGGGAAAAGCTGTTTTCCGTAACCACAGACGGGGCACCAGCAATGTGCGGTAAAGCAAAATGGTTTATTGGCCTACTGCGGAAAAAACTTAACATGCCGAATTTACCTTCCGTTCACTGTTTTGCACACCAAGAGGCTCTTTGTGCGAAAGTTATCGGTATTCAAGATGTGATGAAGGTAGTGGTGCGTATCGTGAACAACATTCGTTCTCATGGACTCACTCATCGTCATACCACGCTGAGGTGCGCTGCCTGAGCAAAGGGAAACTGATTTCCCGAATTTTTCACACTGTGGCTCAGTTTTTGGAGAGCAAAGGACGTCCGGAGCCACTTTTTCATGACCCTGAATGGGTGGCTGATTTAGGATTTTTAGCAGACATTATGGCTCTCCTAAATGATTTAAGTCTGAAACTCCAAAAAGAAAACAATCTCATCAACGATACGATCAGCAAAATAAAGGGTTTCCAGTATAAACTGAAGCTCCTCAAAAACAACCTTTCAGAGAAGTATACGCAACACTTTCCTGAACTAGGTAAGCGAGATATAAATTGTACCTTTATTAAAACAGCCTGATTTTTATAACCGCTCTAATCAAAACGGTACTACGTTTTTGTCTGACAGCATCTGTGCAGGAAGGAGCGCGCTTTGAAAAATACGTCGAGGTGTGTACAATCCCTTGAAAATGCGTTTAACGACCGATTCCAGGTAATGTGCCGGTATGTGACATACAGCTAAATAAAGGAGATTGCGTTACATATGCAAGTGTAACATTACATTAAAACCAATAGTACACATTACATGTTTTTTAAAATCTATCGCATTTTAGTACTTCGAAACAACGGCTTACATTACTTTCATTTATTAACATTGGCTTTGTTATTGTTTCAGGAAATTACCTACGTGCAGCCAATTCTCGATGTTTTTGTGAAAACTTTTTCGATGGATATTGAAAGTGCGCCTTCAGATTTACATTTCGAACTAATTGATTTGCAAAGCGATGTTCACCGAAAGGATGTGTTTTACAATACAAAAGGTTTGCTCCAATTCTACCAGAATTTGCCGAAGGAAGAATTTCCCAAGTTACACAGAGAAACAGCGAAGATTATTTCTATGTTTAGTTCCACTTGCGTATGTGAAAGGTTTTTTTTCTGTTTTGTCTTGTACAAATACTAGATTTCGTGCGAGTATTTCTAATTGTAATTTAAAAAGTTCTCTCAGAATTGCTGTCTGCCAATCTCTTGTTCCAGATCTTAGTAGCATAATTGCAAATAAAATAAAAAGCACATGGGAAGATACAGGATGTTTCAAAAATGAACGGTATATTTGAAACGGCAATAAAAACTAAACTAGCAGCGATAGAAATACACCGTTTGTTGCAATATGCTTGGGACAACAGTACATTTTCAGGCGGACAAACTTTCGAAATTACAGTAGTTACAATTTTCAACAACAGATGGCGCTGCAAGTGATGTGAAAGATATAGAAGACAACGCAGTCTGTGGGTGCACCATTCTGTACGTCGTCTTTCTGCTGTAAGCGTGTGCTATTCACAACGTGCAAGTGTGCTGTAGACAACATGGTTTATTCCTTAGAACAGAGGATTTTTCTGGTGTTGGAATTCCACCGCCTAGAACACAGTGTTGTTGCAACAAGACGAAGTTTTCAACGGAGGTTTAATGTAACCAAAGGACCGAAAAGCGATACAATAAAGGATCTGTTTGAAACATTTCAATGGACTGGGAACGTGACGGATGAACGTGCTGGAATGGTAGGGCGACCACGTACGGCAACCACAGAGGGCAACGCTCAGCTAGTGCAGCAGGTGATCCAACAGCGGCCTCGGGTTTCCGTTCGCCATGTTGCAGCTGCGGTCCAAATGACGCCAACGTCCACGTATCGTCTCATGCGCCAGAGTTTACACCTCTATCCATACAAAATTCAAACACGGCAACCCCTCAGCGCCGCTACCATTGCTGCACGAGAGACATTCGCTAACGGTATAGTGCACAGGATTGATGACGGCAATATGCATGTGGGCAGCATTTGGTTTACTGACGAAGCTTATTTTTACCTGGACGGCTTCGTCAATAAACAGAACTGGCGCATATGGGAACCAAAAAGCCCCATGTTGCAGTCCCATCGTCCCTGCATCCTCAAAAAGTACTGGTCTGGGCCGCCATTTCTTCCAAAGGAATCATTGGCCCATTTTTCAGATCCGAAACGATTACTGCATCACGCTATCTGGACATTATTCGTGAATTTGTGGCGGTACAAACTGCCTTAGACGACACTGCGAACACCTCGTGGTTTATGCAAGATGGTGCCCGGCCACATCTCACGGCCGACGTCTTTAATTTCCTGAATGAATATTTCGATGATCGAGTGATTGCTTTGGGCTACCCGAAACATACAGGAGGCGGCGTGGATTGGCCTCCCTATTCGCCAGACATGAACCCCTGTGACTTCTTTCTGTGGGGACACTTGAAAGACCAGGTGTACCGCCAGAATCCAGAAACAATTGAACAACTGAAGCAGTACATCTAATCTGCATGTGAAGCCATTCCGCCAGACACGTTGTCAAAGGTTTAGGGTAATTTCATTCAGAGACTACGCCATATTATTGCTACGCATGGTGGATATGTGGAAAATATCGTACTATAGAGTTTCCCAGACCGCAGCGCCATCTGTTGTTGACGATTGTAACTACTGTAATTTCGAAAGTTTGTCTGCCTGAAAATGTACTGTTGTCCCAAGCATATTGCAACAAACGGTGTATTTCTATCGCTGCTCGTTTAGTTTTTATTGCCGTTTCAAATATACCGGTCATTTTTGAAACACCCTGTACATTTGTGTTGAAACCAAATTTAAAATTGTTACCATTACAGTTATTATATAAATCTCTTCTGTACCGGTACACCAAACTAAGCTCTCCACCTAGTGTACATTAGTATTTGGCAATGAGGAAGACGACAGGGTGGAAGCTTTGAAACAGGTCGAGACAGGCGGCGCGAGCGACACAAGCTAAGGAAGTGACAGGCAGCGCTGTTGCGCAAAGCCGTGGAGTGGGGGGTCTGCACCGTCGTCAACATAGCGCAGCCGTCTTCTGCACTCTGCACTGTTCAAATGGCTCTGAGCACTATGGCACTTAACTTCTAAGGTCATCAGTCCCCTAGAACTTAGAACTACTTAAACCTAACTAACCTAAGGACATCACACACATACATGTCCGAGGCAGGATTCGAACCTGCGACCGTAGCGGTTGCGCGGTTCCAGACTGTAGTGCCTAGAACCGCTCGGCCACCTCGGCCGGAAATAGCTGCCTCTGTCATGATTGTCAGATTCGGTGTTAACGAATTTATTGCTTGAAGTGCAATGTCCGAATTCCTGAAATATGTTTTTATCTTGCCTATCATCATGAGAGGCGCTATATGTTTAATATAGAGCATGCTTGGCTAACCTTGTATATTTTATGTAAGACTGCATTTCATGGGTTTTCATTTAAATGGTTATTTTAGTATATAAAGTTGCCACCCTTCGACCGTAAGAGTCTTTTTTTAAACAAACCAAGTTGCACCTTCGGTGGCAAGTTAATCTTTTAATGCTAGTGTTTGGTACTATTTCCATCCCTCCTACGGGGTGCACAGCACTCCCGGTTGGCCGTGCGGTCTGACGCACGGCTTTCCGGGCGGGAAGGAGCGCCTGGTCCCCGGCACGAATCCTCCCGGCGGATCTGTGTCGTGGTCTGGTTGAACCGGCCAGTCTGTGGATGGTTTTTAGGCGGTTTTCGATCTGCCTCTTCGAATGCGGTCTGGTTCCCCATATTCCGCCTCTGTTACACTATGTCGGCGATTGCTGCGCAAACAAGTTCTCCACGTACGCGTACACCACCATTACTCTACCACACAAACATAGGGGTTACACTCGTCTGGTGTGAGACGTTCCCTGGGGGGTCCACCGGGGGCCGAACCGCGGTGTGGGGCGGCGGAGGGGTGAAGTGGACTGCGGTAATCGTCGTGGTTTTGTGGACCACTACGGCTGCGGCGGGGACAGAACCTCCCCGTCGATTCTAGGTGCCCGGTTAACATACAATACAACACAATACGGGGTGCATAGTTAATGTGCTTGGGTGAGTTGTTGAAATTTTTAGTTTAAAGTAGTCTGGTGCGTTGCAGAATTGTACCAGTGCAGTCTTTCAGAGGTTGTTGCGAGCAGTCGTGTATACGGCCGGTTCAAAAGGGAATAAATTGATATTTAGAGGGTGCTTTCTGATTATAATTTTAAATCTGTTTCTAAAAAAAAAAGGGTGTTTTAGGGATAAAATTTCCATTTGTTGAAAGAAATTTGATTCGTTTTCATCAGTTACCCACTGGCAACTACTTCCATACTCACACAGTGTGATTAAATGTTTTAATGTTTTTGATGAATCGCTAGTAAATAAAGTAAATTCTTAAGAAAATGTTTTGAAAGTAAATTCACGGTTCAGTCATGTAAAAATACAAATATGAATTTCAAACCAAACTTCGAAAACACTTAAAAGACCACATTTGATCATTATCCCAGCTTACTGCAGAGTCACACGAATGCCAGGATTTGTGAACTAGGACTAATTGAATGCATACAGCACTTAAATTGTCATATCAAATGTTACATGCGATAATTCCCCGCAAGGGGAGATATCATAGTCAAATATTTTCAGCCTCCGAGCACGAGAAACTTAAGAAATATATGAACTGCTTCCCTGTGCACAAAGTAGCCTGCAACAGACTAAACCAAGATTTTAGGGGAAAAACACTTTAAGAAAAATTAGTATAAATGGCATGATATGACAGAAATTTAATAGCGCGACAAATCACTTGGCGACACTGGTCGGAAACACACTCACGGACCAATCACTTCTTGTAACCGTCGAAACATACAACTAACGGTCTATTCAAAACGTTGCAGATACGTTAGAGACAAGTTCACTGCGGTTGGAAGTACAGAGACGAGAACATATATCACTAGAAACAGGAGCAATTGCCATCACCCAAACGTGTGACTTCGGCTCCACATGTAACGATCTTGCTGAAATCAACAGCAGTCCTATGTAAGGTGCCAACCACATGAGCTACCCTGCGGGACTCACCGTAGTTAAGCTGCTCCCCTTCCGCTCTCTCCTCTCTCGGCTACAGAGCGATCCGCTTCGCTTCCGCGCCGATTGCCAACTCTCGTCTCCGTCGCGACAGGGGCTAACTTTTAGCTCCTCCCCCGTGCCTCATCACCCCGCCAATCGCCACCAGAGAGAGCCAACACTCATCTACCACGCCCTCGTGTACAAACCATGCACTTTGGTGAAGAACTGATACTCAGAGAGCCGCAATGGCTCAAGATGTAAGTACAAAAAAAAAAAAAAAAGAAAGTATGGGAAAACCAAGAAGTGACAGCAGCAGGGGAGGTGGCGGTGAGGCGGGTAGTGGGGAAACGCACTGGTGGCGTGAGTTGGAGGCTCTGCTGCCCTATTCTGGGGACCTCGTCCTAGTGACAGTAGTAGTCACTGACAAAATCCAACATTGGCTTCGGCGTAAGCTGGTCTGTAAGAAAGTTCCTGTATGCATGCGAAGAAAGCTCTGCAGATAGAGAGAGAGGGAGAGAAAATAGGCTGTCCTTGGGTACTAAAGACCCAGAGCAGTGTTCATCAAATGCTCTGGAGCTAATGCTAACATCGTGGAACACCACCGTGGGCCGCATATATACCGAACTTATTATTAATTCTTAACCTATTCACATAAATTTGATCACCGCCAGTGTTCGACGTCAAAGTGCAATAATCTCTCACAGACTGGAGGTGGCAGCACATCCAGTGGAGTGTGTGTAAAGCGTCTGTTGGAGAGGTGGAGGGAGGGGGGAGGAGGTGAGAGAGTGCAACACTGCAGTTATCGTAAAGCGGAGAGATTTATCTGACGTGATAAATGGCGTGAGCATAGGTTTTAGGGCCAAGGGTACAAGCATTTCTGAAACGACCAAGTTTGTAAATTGTTCGCGTGCCGCTGCGGTTAATGCAAATTGTGAATGGAAAATGGCGCTATCCAAAACGTGTCGAGGCAACTCTGGTGGTCGCAGGACATAGATGACAGAGGGTAAACGACGGCGGCGAAGATGTGTACGGGCGAAGAATAGACGTTCAACTGCTCGGCAGCTGACCACCCAGGTGAACCAAGGGTCGTCTCCTCAACGGTCGTTCAGCGAACGTTGTGCGTACGACCCTGCACAGGAGGTGTCCAGTTCAAGCACCCGTGCCGATAGCTGTTCATCGGCGACGAAGGCTGGAATTTGAACGCGAAAACCGCAACAAGGCGTCCACTGGGGGGCGACGGGTGGCCTTTACAGACCAATCAGGTTTTATCCTACACTGGACACCTCTGTATCGATCGTGGTAAGGTTCCAGGTGCGAGGAGGGAGGATTGTGGTCCGGGTAATGTACTCGTCGCATTCCTTGGATGATCTCGTCATTGTGGAAGGCACAATGAAACAAGTCAAGTAACCATCTTACCTTGGGGACCATGGCCACCCCTACATGCAGTTAGTTTTTCCTCGGCACGAAGGCGTCTACCAGCATGACAAAGCAACGTGTCGCATAGCTGGCAGTATTCGTGCTTAGTTCCAAGAGCACCGGGATTAGTTTACCGTAATCCCTGGCTGCCAAACGTTCTGGATTTAAGCGCAGTCGAGAATCTGTGGGACCACCACAATCGGCCTGTATGCGTCATGGGTCCTCAACAGAGAAACCCAGCGCAGCTCGCCACGGCACTGTGGTCGGCATCGCTCCACATCCCTGTCGGTATCTTCCAGAACCTCATTGACAGCCTCCCTGCACGTCTCGCAATAATTCACACTGCAAAAGGTTGTTATTCGGGCTTCTGACTGGTGGCCACATTAACGTGAATAGACAATGCAGCATGATATGAGCCGATAATAGAAAGGCCACAGTATGGGCGCGATGAGTTGGACGCCAGCTCCCAGCTACTGGCTGTTAAAAGTCGGCTACATTCGGAACACTTCGTGTCGACTGTTCTCTGTTCCAGATTGCTGCCATCCTCAACGACCCCAATGTGTAACGCTGTAATTGTCTGACTTCATACAGTTACATTATTTTATTTGTTGTTGTGTTTTGTTTTGTGTTGGTGTGTTGGAATGTTATCTGGACGAGATTATGGTTTATATTGTCGGCTTTCAAGTGATGTAGTGTTAACTAAACTCGTCGTTTGCGTAATATGTTGAGTGACGAAATATTGGCAAAGCGCTGTTAGCGCTATTTAATTGCGAGTTCTTGAGTCTACAAAGAACTGCCGCGTGGTTGCAGATTCACTCGTTAGATCTCCAAATGTGCGTCGATGAAGATATCTGGAACACTCTAGATAATTGTGACGACTTAACTGTAGAAGAATAATTAATTTCCAGACTCACCTATTAATCACTTGTGATGAGCTCTTTTATTTCTTCTGCTGCAGTACAATCTATCGATAGAACAGTAGTAGTTTCAACATAATCTTAACGAGAACAGTAGTCCGAAGAAAAATAGAATAATTAACATTCCAGATAACGACAAAAATTATATATAAATCAGAAATGACAGTGTTGGTCATACCTCTATGCAAGGTTATACACACATCAAACAGTGTCAAAACAGTCATTTCACTGATAAAATTGCTCACATTAAATTGTAACATTACAATATTGTTGTGTTGTTTGTGTGAGCAAATGATTAATTCATTAATAACAAGTAATTGTACTTACGTTTAAATTCGTTGTGCAATGTAAGAGACGATCACAAATGTTTACGGTTTATAATTTATATAAAAAACAGCTACCAGCCACATGTATGGTTTAAAAAGGTTTATTATCTTCAGACCATGACCGGTTTCGGATTTATCTTTACAAATCCATCTTCAGATGGCAGATTACAAGCGTTCTTAGTTGGACCTAGTTTTGTTTATGTTATTCATTTGCTGCACTGGGAAAGAAAAGAAATATTTTTGTTGTCATATCGGTAATGGTATTTTTACGACAGATTTACTTCTTTTACAAGATCAAATTGCTCAGATATGGTTTTTATAAACATTAGTGAACTTGCAGGTTAGTGTACTTACGAGCTGTGTAGTTCTGCCTGACGAAATATTCGTGCGTTTATGTTTTCGAACGCAAGCTTGAGACATTTTTCAATATGCACTATGTGAGTGCTATTCCAGTCTATGGATGTCAAATGTTTACCACAACCTCTGATTGTTATTTTTCTTACACTCACTGCGTTTTACTACAACGGCCCTAATTTAATTTCATAGTCCTTGCTGCAAACAAGTACCACATTTGAAAATGATAGTGTCTGTAATGCGCATTCGCGAACCCATGTTTCTTCCATATCAAAGTTTAAGCCGTAGCAGCCCAACATTACCAGTTTCACGCCCGTGAGTTGTCAGTACTGGAAGACAAACAATAAAACATTCTCGCCCCCCCCCCCTCTCACATCTTCTAAACCCGCTGTGTCTGCGCTACTTTCCCCTCTGTTCCTCGGATAAGCGACCAAGTTTACTTAGCTCAAGGCCGAATTCACCAATGTCAGTTAAAATTAAACACGCGTTAAAATATTACTGTATCTGACAGCATTTTTGTTTCATACCGACCAGGAAAACTAAACTGTTAAGAAGCTCATAACATTAATTGGCGTTTCTAGATTCTGTTGTTATTTGCTAGATGCCTATTCCGCGAGGAGTTCAGTAGATAATCCAACACACTTTTTGTGAAAGCAGGTTCGTGTTACTCAGGTTTCCAATGTACCATATTATTCCTCACTCTTTTAGCTAAAAAACAAACCCCATTTTTCAACATAACCTCCACTGACTGCGAGGGCCTAACACTACCTTACTGGGCGGGCATGTATGTCCATATGGCGCCACTCTACTGGATCGAACGACTTGCTGCATCAATAACCTCCACATCGCATTATTCATTGGGCCAGACAGATGGAAGTCGAAAGTTGCGAGATACGGACTATAGGGTGGATGAGGAAAAATACTTGTTTCGATGTAGATAGATGCCTCATCCAATGACCCACCGTGCTTTTCTTCGCTGCCAAGTCTCTGTAGACATTCTGTAAGCGCCTCTGAACATCTGTGAGGCTCTGGTTTTCTGCAAAAAGAAAGTCAATTACAGCTCACTGCTCGGAACACACCTCTACTACAGACATCATTTTGAAGGCCACATAAAGTGGCGCCACTTATCAGAAGTTCATGAAACTGTGAGGCTAGTGCGAAAAACTCCATGATGTCCCACAAAAATTCTGCATTTTTTAACCCTAAATTGATGGGAAAAATATGTTGCATTACGTATTGAATGCTCCTCGCATTATAAAATACGGGCTGTGAACAGCGGGTGACAAGTATGCTTTAGTCAGACTGCACTTTGAGGACCATTTCACTTTCATAGCCCTGTCATCCTCAGTTACGTGTAATATTTCGGTATGTTGATAATATTTATTTTTGTGCCGTTTAACTACAACTGAATGGAAAATAATTTTCGTGCCATACATGTTTCGACCTCTTAAAGACATCTTCAGTGATAGGTTCAGTGAATGATTTTCTACATGTTGTGTTTATGTGCTGGCGTATGCTGCCGCCAGCACCCCAGTCGGCAAGGAGGTTGCAAGAAGATCGATAATAGGCCCTTCATTCAAGCACGCCTATCAGGGGAGAGGTCAGAGACAGGCTCGCAAGCAACGTGCCGCCAACGCCCTCTCGACTGCCAGTATTTAGATCGCCGCCACGAACCAGAGGGCTGTGTCAGTCACAGACATTCAGCCCAGTCGCAGACAGAGTCAGTGGCAGTCGCAGTCAGAGTCACCGTCCCTAGCTCAGAGTTAGTCAGTAGCTAGCGACCAGAGTAGTGTACATACATAGTGGGACTTGTACTTCACCAGCAGTGGGGCTAACATGGGCTGTTATGGAAGAGCTTTTACCACAACAGCTTGCTTAAAGCTAGTAGCTTCCTGTTTAAGTAAGTAATGAACCCTGTTAATACACGTCTGCAGTTTTGTTGCAGAAAGAGGATACCAGCCATCAAACAACATCCTCTTCCTGGCTTCCCCTGGTACAAGACTCTACAGTGTCAACTACGACACATAAGTTTTTGTTCCACTTTTGTCGCTGTTCTTTTTCTTATCACTGCCATTTGGGTTTTTGTTTTCCACACTTCACAGCGCTAGGAACTGAAACAAAAAACAAGTGTTCAGTTCCCAGTGCTGTGTAGTGTGGAAAACAAAAACCCAAATGGCAATTATAAGAAGAAGAACACCGCAGAAAATGGAACAAAAACACAACATGCAGTAAATCATCCACGGAACCTGTCACTGCAGATGTCTTGCAAAGTATAAGGGCGAAACGCGTATGGCACGAAAATGTGTTTCATTTACTTTAGTTAGACTCTACAAAGGTAAACATTATCAACATACCGTTAAAAAAAGCGATACTTGTACCAGAAAAGCAACAGTTTGCACTGATTCTGCCGGCCACGGTGGCCGAGCGGTTCTAGGCGCTTCAGTCCGGAACCGCGCGACTGCTACGGTTGCAGGTTCGAATTCTGCCTCGGGCATGGATGTCCTTAGGTTAGTTAGGTTTAAGTAGTTCTAAGTTGTAGGGAACTGATGACCTCAGATGTTGAGTCCCATAGCGCTCAGAGTCATTTTTTGGACTGATTCTAGGTAGCCGAAAGTGATCGCTTGGATACCAACGACTTGTTGATCTGACTCGCACATGAGAACCCTGGCGTGTGCACCTGAAGAAAGAGACATCGACTAGGAGCCGAGTGCACAAAGGAACTCTCTATTTTTGTGTAGAATACGATATCTGGGTGCAGTATCCGAAAAAACTGGCTGACGTATGAGGCCTAACAACATTATCCCAGCGTATTTTACATTTTCGGATCCAGGTAGAAACTCAGGCACAAGCAAAAAGCTGTAGTGAATAAATATGATAAGCCGGTATATATTGCATTACATGCGTTGATTGCCCTAACAGATACGTAGGGCAAACTGATATGTTATTTCGAATAAGATTCTAGGAACACCTTAACTAACCCGATCCTCATTAACAGTGCACTACGCGAAGAGGGGCAAAGCACCACAAGACATTCACAAATTTTAAAAATGAAAAAAGCCATATTTTAAATATATTAAAGTAAGTAAAAAATTTTTAGGTATTAAAATTAAATTGCACAGTTCACCTCGAATAACAAACTGGAATTAAAGCACCATAGCATTCTGGCTGATTGTTTATACTGTTAGGTGTTAGTACGTAATAGAGTTCTATGTTATTCTCGCTTGTAAAGGTAGCTACTCTGCGCTCCTAGTCATGAGTACATAGCGTCACACTGTCCATATGAGTAGCTTCCGTTCCGCCAGCCAGCTAGCCTCTCTTTGTCGCTAGTGCGGGCCGCTTCTACTTTGCGCAACACCGGGTTGCCATGCAACGACACCGATGAGGCACTACCACTCGAAACATTCCATACAGTGATTTGCACAGAGCCGCGATTAATCATGTCAGCAGTGACAATTTTTTTCGCCAATCCGGCCCCTTTTTAAAAACTTCTAACGTCGCTCTCTATAAGCCGTTCTTCTTCTTCTTTTTTTAAGATGCAGGCAAATTTTAAGGAATGGAGCACGTCTTCGCTACCTTTCGCTCGCCATAGTATGACGATAATCAATGCATAGTAAAGTTTGACAAGGAGCTGTAGGTATGTCCATCATCTTTCATCGGTGCGAGTTTATTTTAGACATTCCTTCATTAATTTTAATACCCACAAAATGTGGTGATACTATACTTTGCTTTTCACCATGTATGTTGCACCTGAGGATGCAGCCTTAAGCGGCGAAACCTGTTGTGTTTTATAATCAGCTGTTTCACCAGCTGTTAGCGGAATTCTTCCTGATATCGACCGCGACACAAGCTAGCAGATGTCACTAAACCTAGGCCCATATTCGTTGAATTTGTTTCATACTGGGCGGCTGAGTGGCTTTTTGTAGGCGGCACCGTAGCTCAGCGTGTTCGGTCACAGGAATCGCCGCCGATGTGCAATAGAAAAAAAAGAAAGAACTGAGTGAAGCTCTCCACGACAGAATGTGAAACACGTCACGTGACACGCGAAAATAACCACTGACAATATAGCAACAAAAAAACGGATGGAAGAGAAGGTGGTAAAGTACCAGACTAGAAATCAAAAGGTCTCCTGTTCAGTCTCCAGTATATCCTAGAATTACTTTTAACTGTCACTGATCGCTCTTTTTTACGTTTATCAATGTTTTTTGACGTGAGTAATGCACCCTGGTTCGCAAACCACGTTAAACTGTAGGTCCTCCTAGAACTGGATGGGTAAGTCAGTTCGAAGGTCGGAGGAAGCTAACCCCTACCTCCTCCAACAGGACCGTACCTAGTAAAGCACTATGGCCTTCAAAACAGTATTCGAGCCCATGACGGCTTTCTTATTTACTTTACCAGGAAACTGGTTTGCTACAGAATTCTTGAACATATTCACAGTTCGAATATAATAAATTTCGTTGAAACGGAAAAGCTTCACTATTTTAGAAAGCATCGCCCGTGCGAAACGAAGTTTGTCCTCTTTTCACGTGACACCATGTGAACAATGGATGAAGGGCAGCAGGCAAATTCCATATTCCTGGTGTTGTTGTGGTCCTCAGTTTGAAGATTGGTTTGATGCCGTTCTCCATGCTGCTCTATCTTGAGCAAGCCTCTTCATCTCTGAATAACTACTACAACCTACACTCGTTTGAATCTGCTTTCTGTATTCGTCTTTTGGTCTGCCTCTAAGATTCCTATGCCCCACATTTCCTTTCAGTAGGCGACCCCTTGATGTCTCAGATTGTATCCTATGAACCTACCCTTCTCCTAGCCGTTGTGTGCCACATATTTCTTTTCTCCCCAATTCTGTCGAGTCATTAGGTACTGACCTACCCATCTAATCTTCAGTATTCTTTTGTAGCACCACATTTCAAAAGCTTCTATTCACTTTTTGTCTAAACTGTTTATCATCCATGTATCACATCTGTACATGGCTACACTTCATACAAATATCATCATAAAGGCTGTCTGACACTTAAATCTATTTCGATGTTAACAAATTTCTTTTCTTCAGGAACACTTTTCTTGCTATTGTCAGTCCACATTTTATATTCTCTCAAATTCGTCGATCATTAGTTATTTTGTTGCCCCAATAGAAAAACTCGTCTACCACTTTAAGTCTCTCGTTTCCTAACTTAATTTCCTCAGCATTACCTGATTTAATTCGGCTACACTCCGTTATACTATATTTTTGAAAAAGCATTTAACACGATGCCCCACTGCACACTGTTAATGACGGTACGAGGATGTGGAATACATTCTCAGATATGTGAATTTTTTGAAAATTTCTTAAGTATCATAATCCAGTAAGCTGTTCTCAACGGCGAGCCTTCATCGGAGACGAGGCTATCGTGGAAGTGTGGACCGCTGTTATTAGCCAGTCCTAAGGACAATTACTATAGTAACTGAAAAAGAAAGGTTATCACACATATAATTAGCACTAGAAGCGTGGCAACTGAAGGTTGACACGTGTAGTGTGAAAACTGAAAGTTTGTCAGAAGTAATAAATTTCGCTACACTCTGACTTAATTTAGCAAAGAATTAATAAAACGGGAAAATTGAAAGTTAATTTAGTGACTGAAGTTAATAGTGAGCTTTCTTTCTGAAGCACATCGAAATTCAGTAAAATACGGTTAGTCTTGGACTATCTCAACAATCATTTCAAAAGCTACTTGAATCTACGCAATTTAGAAAAAAAAAGAATTAACTTTGAACTTGAATTAAATGATTCTGAACAATTAACAATACTAAAATTTAGTACATACCAAGCTGAGCTGCAGTCACAGGTAAGCTAAAATACGGTAACAAAACTCGCACTCTTAATTTGTGCTTGTGTAATCTAAATATTGTAGCCAGCTATGAATACCTTAACTGAACTTTGTAGTTAAAGCAGTGACATCGAATGATGCTGGAGTTTGAATTTCAACGACACTCGGGTTCATTCCGGAAAAGGAAGGGACGCTGCTGGACAGAGTCACTTTGTTTAAATATGTAAGCGAAACGTTGCTAAACGATGTGAAATGGAACGAACATGTAAGGACTGAAGTAGTGAAGAGGAATGGCTGATTTCGGTTTTTCGGGGAATTTAAGGGGAGTGCTCTTCACCTGTAAAGGAGACCGCATATAGGACGTTAATACCACCCATTCTTGAGTAGTGCTCGAGTGTTAGGGATCAGCACCATGTCGGTTTAAAGAAACACATCGAAGTAAATCACAGGCGGGCTGTAGGTTCGAACAAAACTCAACTACACTGTGTGGTAAAAAGTATCCGAACACCCCCAAAAAACATGAGTTTGTCACATTAGTTGCATTGTGCTGCCACCTACTGCCAGGTACTCCATAACAGCGACCTCAGTAGTCATTAGACAACATGAGAGAGCAGAATGGGGCGCTCCGCGGAACTCACGGACTTCGAACGTGGTCAGGTGATTGGGTGTCACTTGTGTCATACGTCTGTACGCGAAATTTCCACACTCCTAAACATCCCTAAGTCCACTGTCTCCGATGTGACAGTGAAGTGGAAACGTGAAGGGACGCGTACAGCACAAAAGCGTGCAGGTCGACCTCGTCTGTTGACTGACGGAGACCGCCGGCAATTGAAGAGGTTCGTAATGTGTAATGGGCAGACATCCATCCAGATCATCACACAGCAATTCCAAATTGCATCAGAATCCACTGCAAGAACTACGAAAGTTAGGTGTGAGGTGAGAAAACTTGTATTTCATGGTTGAGCGGCTGCTCATAAGCCACACATCACGCCGGTAAATCCCAAATGACGCCTCGCTTGGTGTAAGGAGCGAAAACATTGGACGATTGAACAGTGGAAAAACGTGTGGAGCGACGAATCACGGTACACAGTGTGGCGATCTGATGGCAAGGTGTGGGTGTGGCGAGTGCCCTGTGAACGTCATCAGCCAGGGAGAGTGTGTAGTGCCAACAGTGAAATTCGGAGGCGGTGGTCTTATGGTGTGGTCGTGTTTCTCATGGAGAGGCTTGCACTCCTTGCTGTTTTTCCATTGATGTTTTAAGGACCTTTCTGCTTCCCACTGTGGAAGAGCAATTGGGAGATGGCGATTGCATCTTTCAACACGATCAAGCACCTGTTCGTAATGCACGACCTGTGGCGGAGTGGTTACACGACAATAACATCCCTGTAATGGACTGGCCTGCACAGAGTCCTGACCTGAATCCTACAGAACACCTTTATCTACATCTACATCTACATCCATACTCCGCAAGTCACCTGACGGTGTGTGGCGGAGGGTACCTTGAGTACCTCTATCGGTTCTCCCTTCTATTCTAGTCTCGTATTGTTCGTGGAAAGAAGGATTGTCGGTATGCCTCTGTGTGGGCTCTAATCTCTCTGATTTTATGCTCATGGTCTCTTCGCGAGATATACGTAGGAGGGAGCAATATACTGCTTGACTCTTCGGTGAAGGTATGTTCTCGAAACTTTGACAAAAGCCCGTACCGAGCTACTGAGCGTCTCTCCTGCAGAGTCTTCCACTGGAGTTTATCTATCATCTCCGTAACGCTTTCGCGATTACTAAATGATCCTGTAACGAAGCGCGCTGCTCTCCGTTGGATCTTCTCTATATCTTGGGATGTTTTGGAACGCCGACGTCGTGCCAGACCTTACCGACCGACATCGGTATCTCTCAACAGTGGAGCACTCCGTGACGAATAGGCTGCCATTCCTCAAGAAACCTTCCAGCGCCTGATTGAACGTATGCCTGCGGGAGTGGAAGCTGTCATCAAGCCTAATGGTGGGCCAACACCGTACTGAATTCCCGCTTTACCGATAGAGGGCGCCACGAAGTTGTAAGTCATTTTCAGCCAGGTCCCCGGATACTTCTGATCATATAGTGTATTACGGAGATGGTGCGTGAATTGCAATGGGAATCCTTCTAGCGAATGCGACGTTCTCTTCGAAGGTCGCTGTTGAGGAAATGTAGCGAACACGCATTTGAATCAGATTGCACAAAGATTCTGTTGCTGCCAGCATAAATTTCGAGTAAGGTCCACAGAGATACGGAACGAGAGATTAGGGCTCGTACCCAAGCATACAGACCGTCCTTTTTCCCTCACTTTGTTTGTTAGTGGAACAAGAGTGGTACGGTACCCTGCGCCACGCACCATATGGTGGCTTGCGGAGTACGTATGTAAATGTCAGTGTAGTTGAAAAAGCATCTAGTCATAAGAAGAAAGTGACCAACACTGCAGGTACTGTCACGAAACGTCCCACACTCGAAAGACTGATGTTCTTCAACGTCACCCTCTCACACTTTGGGCTTGCGTAACGCGTGGACTCAGGAACATCACAGTGGTTTGCTCATCATCATCATCATCATCATCATTTAAGACTGAATATGCCTTTCAGCGTCCAGTCTGGAGCATAGCCCCCCTTATACAGTTCCTCCATGATCCCCTATTCAGTGCTAACATTGGTGCCTCTTCTGATGTTAAACCTATTACTTCAAAATCATTCTTAACCGAATCCAGGTACCTTCTCCTCGGTCTGCCCCGACTCCTCCTACCCTCTACTGCTGAATCCATGAGTCTCTTGGGCAACCTTGCTTCTCCCATGCGTGTAACATGACCCCACCATCTAAGCCTGTTCGCCCTGACTGCTACATCTATAGAGTTCATTCCCAGTTTTTCTTTGATATCCTCATTGTGGACACCCTCCTGCCATTGTTCCCATCTACTAGTACCTGCAATCATCTTAGCTACTTTCATATCTGTAACCTCAACCTTGTTGATAAGGTAACCTGAATCAACCCAGCTTTCGCTCCCATACAACAAAGTTGGTCGAAAGATTGAACGGTGCACAGATAACTTAGTCATGGTACTGACTTCCTTCTTGCAGAAGAGAGTAGATCGTAGCTGAGCGCTCACTGCATTAGCTTTGCTACAACTCGCTTCCAGTTCTTTCATTATGTTGCCATCCTGTGAGAATATGCATCCTAAGTACTTGAAACCGTCCACCTGTTCTAACTTTGTTCCTCCTATTTGGCACTCAATCCGTTTATATTTCTTTCCCACTGACATTACTTTCGTTTTGGAGATGCTAATCTTCATACCATAGTCTTTACATTTCTGATCTAGCTCTGAAATATTACTTTGCAAACTTTCAATCGAACCTGCCATCACAACTAAGTCATCTGCATATGCAAGACTGCCTATTTTGTGTTCACATATCGTAATCTCACCCAGCCAGTCTATTGTTTTCAACATATGATCCATAAATAATATGAACAACAGTGGAGACAGGTTGCAGCCTTGTCTTACCCCTGAAACTACTCTGAACCATGAACTCAATTTACCGTCAACTCTAACTGCTGCCTGACTATCCATGTAAAGACCTTTAATTTCTTGCAAAAGTTTGCCTCCTATTCCATAATCTTGTAGAACAGACAATAACTTCCTCCTAGGAACCCGGTCGTATGCATTTTCTAGATCTATAAAGCATAGATACAATTCCCTGTTCCACACATAACACTTCTCCATTATTTGCCGTAAGCTAAAGATCTGGTCCTGACAACCTCTAAGAGGCCTAAACCCACACTGATTTTCATCCAATTGGTTCTCAACTAATACTCGCACTTTCCTTTCAACAATACCTGAGAAGATTTTACCCACAACGCTGATTAAAGAGATACCTCTGTAGTTGTTACAATCTTGCTGTGGTTTGCTGAAGGAGTAAAATTTGTAACGAACGTATCTAGACTGAAAGACGTTAAATAAAACCACGCGATACAGAATGACTTGAAAGGTCTCTGTGAAGTCGTTTCATAAGACGCTTGTCAAATTCGGTGCAACTTATTCACTTCACTACCTGATTTTAGCTCAAGTCATGAACTCTTCCAAGAAGACTGAGCACTCAAATAAGGCCTATTGAATATTATATGTGTGTTTTAATGTGGGGTTTCGGTTTTGTTTTGTGGGAAACGCTGAGTTGGTCATCGTCTGCTGGGAGCAGACGATGTTGCTTCTCGTTCGAAGGAGAGCACAGGATGACCGACTTAGGTTTCCAGTACCTGAACAGAGAGGTTTAACCATCTTAGTCGAAGGCTGTGTCGAAGGCTGTTTTTGTGTGTGAGCTTGGTGACTGAGGGCTATCCCTCTGGTAGCTTCCGCTGCACAGGGAGCTAGGTAACCCCGAAAGAGAAGGCTGCACTCTTCCGTGAACGCTTGGTGAGTACGGATCGTAGCTCTTAAGGGGGGGGTTTCAGGTGATAGGAAGTAGATTCAGTTAGGACTTCGTTATGTTTAAGTGTTGAAATCCTTAAGTACTTCAGCTTAACTGAAGCGTGTGAAACAAGTATGATTTTTAATCCTCTATTTCGTGAAAGTTGCTTTTGTCTTTGTGTCGATTTTGTGCCACGTGTTTGGTAATAAATGACCCTTCTGGTCCACCACGGCACCACAATAGGCTTTATGTTTAACAGTTTGCTTCTTTAATGATCTATAATTTCTGCAAGAATATCTGTTCTTTTGCGCGCTTTCTGCAAATCAGCACAACAGTTTGTTTCTGAATGCACCACGTGCTCTAGTTCGGCCGTTTGCAAGCAGCAGACGCAGTTAGTATGTTGAATAATTATCGCACAACCTCGTGCATTGGTTAAACCTCTTTCCGGAATAGTGCATGCGCAGAATCGTATTGTGAATCTCACTGACATATTTTTATAGTATGAATGCAAAGGAGATGATAGTATCATTGTCTCACACCCCCGTTTTCTGTGTTTCTTCTTGCTGTAGTTAAATTCTGCTCTGTTACATTCTCACGTAATTCTTACTTAAATATTTCTAGTCAGGCGCCAGCTATGTGTAGTTAGGTTGTGCAACCAAATACTTAGATACAGTAAATAATGTACGTGAAAATTAAATTCTGTGGTGTTGATCTTACCCACTTACTCGGATTTCCAATCATGAATTAATCAAGTTGCTTCACGCATGACATGGAGTGCTATTTATCTGGCTACTTAAAGAAATTTGCATACTTGTAATTAAATTATTGAAGTAATTAAACTAAAAAATTTATAGCTCAGTTTTTTTCTAAATGGATAGGAAGGGCTTGTGCTGGTGGCGACCCTGAATTTCTGAATTTTTATCATAATTTGTGTAAGAGAAGCAGCTAGAAATGTGAGATAACGTATATGGCTCGATGAGAAACGGCGTAAAGATAGTAATACGTTACAGACTTTTGATTACTGCAGAATTGTACGTTTTCTCTTCTGTTATACTTCAGTGTCTTATTGACTGTTCTGCAGTATATCTACACTCCTGGAAATTGAAATAAGAACACCGTGAATTCATTGTCCCAGGAAGGGGAAACTTTATTGACACATTCCTGGGGTCAGATACATCACATGATCACACTGACAGAACCACAGGCACATACACACAGGCAACAGAGCATGCACAATGTCGGCACTAGTACAGTGTATATCCACCTTTCGCAGCAATGCAGGCTTCTATTCTCCCATGGAGACGATCGTACAGATGCTGGATGTAGTCCTGTGGAACGGCTTGCCATGCCATTTCCACCTGGCGCCTCAGTTGGACCAGCGTTCGTGCTGGACGTGCAGACCGCGTGAGACGACGCTTCATCCAGTCCCAAACATGCTCAATGGGGGACAGATCCGGAGATCTTGCTGGCCAGGGTAGTTGACTTACACCTTCTAGAGCACGTTGGGTGGCACGGGATACATGCGGACGTGCATTGTCCTGTTGGAACAGCAAGTTCCCTTGCCGGTCTAGGAATGGTAGAACGATGGGTTCGATGACGGTTTGGATGTACCGTGCACTATTCAGTGTACCCTCGACGATCACCAGTGGTATACGGCCAGTGTAGGAGATCGCTCCCCACACCATGATGCCGGGTGTTGGCCCTGTGTGCCTCGGTCGTATGCAGTCCTGATTGTGGCGCTCACCTGCACGGCGCCAAACACGCATACGACCATCATTGGCACCAAGGCAGAAGCGACTCTCATCGCTGAAGACGACACGTCTCCATTCGTCCCTCCATTCACGCCTGTCGCGACACCACTGGAGGCGGGCTGCACGATGTTGGGGCGTGAGCGGAAGACGGCCTAACGGTGTGCGGGACCGTAGCCCAGCTTCATGGAGACGGTTGCGAATGGTCCTCGCCGATACCCCAGGACCAACAGTGTCCCTAATTTGCTGGGAAGTGGCGGTGCGGTCCCCTACGGTACTGCGTAGGATCCTACGGTCTTGGCGTGCATCCGTGCGTCGCTGCGGTCCGGTCCCAGGTCGACGGGCACGTGCACCTTCCGCCGACCACTGGCGACAACATCGATGTACTGTGGAGACCTCACGCCCCACGTGTTGAGCAATTCGGCGGTACGTCCACCCGGCCTCCCGCATGCCCACTATACGCCCTCGCTCAAAGTCCGTCAACTGCACATACGGTTCACGTCCACGCTGTCGCGGCATGCTACCAGTGTTAAAGACTGCGATGGAGCTCCGTATGCCACGGCAAACTGGCTGACACTGACGGCGGCGGTGCACAAATGCTGCGCAGCTAGCGCCATTCGACGGCCAACACCGCGGTTCCTGGTGTGTCCGCTGTGCCGTGCGTGTGATCATTGCTTGTACAGCCCTCTCGCAGTGTCCGGAGCAAGTATGGTGGATCTGACACACCGGTGTCAATGTGTTCTTTTTTCCATTTCCAGGAGTGTATTAAGAAATTCTAGTTGTTGGAGATTCAGCAGTTTTTATACGAATAAATAATAACAAACCAAACTGAAATTTCTTTGGTGGAAATTCTGTTCTATTGTAACAGCCATCATTTGACCAGAACTAATTTCCTCAGAACAAGTGAGTAGTCGACCTTCGGAGCCACTGCCACCAGTTGCTCAATTGGTGATGGCGCTTCACGTGAATCTGTAATTAACAGTTGACGTATCGGTATCTCTGGGGTACCTAACGATAGTAGCATACCGCTGAAACGCCAGTGAGAAGCAAATATTTCTGCAGACGAGGAAGTGTTATTGTAAAAATCCCAACAGGAGCGTTCACAGCTGTGAAAGGATATTCTCCGTGGCAGACGACAAAATGTAGAGAAACGATCACATTCCCGTGGATAGCTACAGCGTAACAAGCGTACTATAAATGCATACCACTGCTGTATTTTTATCCATGTTCTAATCTTTTCATCTCCTTTCTTCTTCTGACTGAAAGACGTACTGTATTAGAAGAACTGGGAGGTAGTGCCGCTTCTGCGCGTGTCGATATTCTTTTGTCAGTTATCGCTCATTCAGTAATTCAAATTCGTGCCAAAGAATTTTTTCTAAGTGGCCAGTGAAATACAGAAACAAGTACATATGCGCGTAGCATGCTTTTTGGGTTTCGCAGGGGTAGTAACGCAACATTGCATTAGACGTCCCTAAATGCCGGTGGCTGTCTAAGTTTAAATCAGTCAATTTTGATCTTATCGACTCGTATCAATCAGGAAGACCGACGACCTTAGACAATGACATGTTAAGGGCGGACGTGGAAGCAATTCTGTGCCGAACAGTCGAGGAACTGCGGAACGAAAAATGGTTCAAATGGCTCTGAGCACTATGGGACTTAACATCTATGGTCATCAGTCCCCTAGAACGTAGAACTACTTAAACCTAACTAACCTAAGGACAGCACACAACACCCAGTCATCAAGAGGCAGAGAAAAATCCCTGACCCCGCCGGGAATCGAACCCGGAAACTCGGGCGTGGGAAACGAGAACGCTACCGCACGACCACGACCTGCGGACGAACTGCTGAACACTTTTAATCTATATTGCCCGATCATCCAAGAATGTTAGCAGCAGATTGGTAAAGACGAAGCTAACCGATCCGCAACAAGTAACGTACCGCTTCAGCTCCCCTGTTCAGAAGCATTTAATGTGCAACAAGATCAAGCAAGGCAGCCGTGCGCGAGACTAACCGTCGAAAAATTAATGAGTTGGAAGCTATTGCCTCACCCGCCATGCTTGCACGATATTGTGCCATCGCATTTTTATTTATTCCAATCACAACGACATTTCCTAAGAGCCAAAACATTATACAATGTGGACGATATCCAAAATACCAGCGATAAATATTTTACTCAAAAACCAATAGATTTTTGTCGATCCGGCATTGAAAATTTGAACACTAAATTGTAAAAGATTGCTGATGATGAAGATTTTTACACCACCTATTAAAAATAACGATTTGTTAACATATTATCTGCTTGAATTTAATGTTAAAAATGACATTACTTTCATGTTGCCGTAATATTTCATTTCCGGCATGCTGGACAGCTTGGCAAGTATTTCGAATTGTTGCTACGTTAATGGCGACGCCGTGGTATCTTAACAATGAGGTTGCAAACATTCATCTGTATTCATCATTTCGCAGGTGAGGTCCCAACGGCCTGCATGACGAAATGGATACATTAAATTCCTTACGAGAAACTCGCTGCTCAGAAACAGCGCGAAACCTCAAACCCTCTTAACTTGCCGCATGTAGACCCGTGCGTACGGTTCAGTGAGGCCCGGAACACGCTGTGAAGGACCTTTGTGAAATGTCTCTTATAAAGGTCATTTCATACAACCGTTGACGGTGTACTGGGTTACATTTATGATATCCTTTACAAAACTTGGAACACTGCGTCCATAAAAGATTTGTCAAAAAACTTTGACAGTGTAACACAGGGCTAACAGCAGGCGGATGTGAGTGAATACGAGTTCTGCTGGCACTTTGAAACTTTTGCTGCAGATTTCGCCATAAAGCCGTACAAGGCTGGTGGAATGGCGTCTCTCACACCTTCACTAGCTCATATGTTAAAACACAATAGTTGGCCCCCGCTCGCAGAACTGCTGGAATGAAAGGGAAAAAGCTTCATAACTTTTGGAGCTCAGCTTCGGCGAGAAACCTAGCGAATGCCGCCCACGGACTCACAGCAGAAATGGCGTCAACCTTTCTCCAGGAACTGAAATCCTAGAATGTTTGCAGCGAGACTTCTAGGAAAAGTTACAATTAAATCCAGGTGATTTCAATTGCCCAGTCTTTATACACAAAGAACGACTATACTCACTATTGCTTTATCACTAGTGATACTATACTACTGCAAGATCGAGAATGAATCTACACAAACTCAAAAAAGCATAAATTAAATTAATTTCCCTGCTTGTATTGTTGATTTCGGACTGTCGGTTTTCGTAACGACGGAGACTAATCGTGGGAAAATTGCCACGCCGGTAGGACAATTCGAAAGCATCAATTTTGTAGACGTATATTCATTTCAAATGCTCCGCTAACTAACTCTTAAGTTCAAATACAGCATTGTGTATCATAAACAGTAAAAATGAGATAAATCTAAGTGAAAAATTAACATGAATGTTCAGTCTTGTTCCGTAAGTAAACGGCCAATCTGATAGCTTTATTCAAATGGTTCAAATAGCTCTGAGCACTATGGGACTTAACATCTATGGTCATCAGTCCCCTAGAACTTAGAACTACTTAAACCTAACTAACCTAAGGACAGCACACAACACCCAGTCATCACGAGGCAGAGAAAATCCCTGACCCCGCCGGGAATCGAACCCGGGAACCCGGGCGCGGGAAGCGAGAACGCTACCGCACGACCACGAGGTGCGGACGGTAGCTTTATTATTCTCGGCCATAATGGCTATGTTTGTGAACCGTGACTGTGTGGGATAATTATTTATTTGTAATTTCTGCTACCAGACTTTTTTATTTTATACGTTTAATCTAACATAATACAACGCGTATTGAACATGTTCTGTTCATCGTCAGCCGTTTATACATACACACATACATACAGGAAATGTTACTTAAAAATAAACCGTCTTAAACTATGTAAAACCACCAGATACAAGTCTCGATGTATCTGTCATTTACAAAATTACCTGCAGCCAGTGTAATAAATATTATATTGGCCAAACAGGCAGAAACTTCAGAATCCGTTTCAAGGAACATTTAGACTGCTACTGGCTTGATAAATGCAACAAATCAGCACTAGCAACTGACATTTTAGACACAGACCACCCTTTGAGAATCGAAGACAACCTCGATATTTTACACAAAATAGGAAAACGTAAAAGAATGGATATCATAGAAGAAATGGAAATTTTCATACATAATACGAAGCACTGAAATAGCATTCTTAATGAGATAACCGAATTCAAAAACTCAAAAATTCTTCAGCAGTCTTAAGCCAGTTCTAACTCAATAGATTCCAGATGTGTCAATGTAAATAAATGACTACTCTTCTGTCATTACCAAGAATATCGATACAAAACCTCCATAATCGATACTGACTCACATGCTACAAGTCCGCCATCTCGTGTTATCTGCATAATGTTTAAATGTATGTTGTAATGTTGTTGCATTAATTTGTTCTGTAAGCGGTGCTGATATTCAAGACCATAAAAATGGGTTAAAAGCTGTGAGCTATCTGAGGAAGTTAACTTTGCATTACTGCGCAACTGTTTCACCAGGTATCCAGTCTAGCTTACCAAATTCCCAACCAGACTAACATTAATTATGATCTTTTAGTACTCATCGTACGATAACCGGTGATATATATATATATATATATATATATAAAAAGACAATTTAAATAAAAAGAAATAAATCAGTTTATATTTTGACATTTATTTTAACATTGATCATTGTTCCATTAAAATTTCAGCATATCAAACTTGATTCATAACTACACTGGTGCCTTATTTAGGATTGTGTAAATGTGAGTTTGTAATCTTACGGAACGCATCAAATAGGGAGCCAAGATTGGGAGACTACATACAACACTGCATTCATAAAATAACACACGAAGAACGTTGAAACATATGCAAGAGGAAATTAACCACAACCAACCGATTCAATTTTCACCCAAAGAAGTTAAGTTCGTAGCGCAATCCTGTCCATCATGAAATTACCAAACGCTGGTATACTAAATTCATACTAACTCTCTGTGAAATCTTCCCGAAAAGAATAGCTAAGGGCTACTTTGATGCTTACACCACATGCTTCACGTGGTCAACTTGGTTTGCAGAAAGAGTGTAACTCCACAATAATTTTGATAATTAAAATAAATTACATCGAAACGCAATTTACAAAAGAAAAACCTCGAACTGGTTACTATCGTCTCACTATTAACCTGATGGGTCGAACAATTGTATAAGCACGTGGTACTGGTCTCACAAAGTACACCCCACGTGGGTTGAACATAAAGAGAAGTTGCTATATTGAAAAGTATTGTCAAGACGAGACGTTGTAAGCTCACGCACATTCGCATTTAAGATTGATGATCTTAGAGTTACTGATCAACACGTGTTTCCACTTTGCTCACAAAGTAGTGACAAAGAAACTACCGGAAGATATTCTGAACTTCACACTCGAATTACACTGCGTTGCAATTTAAGATAACATTAGATATTTTAGAGCTAAACCTGAAATAAAGGTGATTAAATTTTCAGTTAGGTTGAACTTAAGAAATCCATTGTCCTACGGACTTAGCAGACACGCGCTTAGCTGGAGATCTTACCACTTCAGACGCTCGCCGCGGACAGACTGACCTGGGCTCCTACCGAGCGTGCTTAACAGATACAAACGGAAGTGACCAGAGAGGCAGCTTCCTATACCAACATGACAAGGAACGGACAGGACCATACTAAGAATAGAAACCTCTCTGCTTTTAGAAAGCGTAGCTACCTGTTCCGACGTTGGTCCTACCGTTCTCTAGCAGACAGGCTTGTCTGCTACCCTCAAGCATGCAACTAGAAATACATTTGCTCATTCATCCTCTCACACAGAAGGGAAGGGGGATGACAGTATCTTATCATATACAGTACATAAAAGGAAGCGGATGTAGGTTCCGTATGAGACTGTGTGACATGAATTACATATAAACTGTGTTTTAAAGTGTAGTAGCGTGACAGATCGTTCTTGTTTATGTGTAAAAGTAACACGTTTCACTGCTCAGTCTCCTCCCAGATAGTCAGAAACACCACAGTAAATTTAGAAGAGGAATTTATGCCGTAAATGACAACAGCTTTAAGAAATTAACATGAAAGGAATCCAACAGAGACCTTTCAATGTCGAAGCAATTTGTGCAGTGAATTACGTTGGAAATAAGTGGCAAAATACAATGTTCCCGCCATTCCATCAGTGATGCAAGTGAAGCTACAAGGTGATGAAATCGTAAGTGATCAACTGTCATACAAAAGCCTTTCACACTATTTTCGTAACATACAACTGATGCAAAACTGTCTGCATCCTACACAGGCTGTGATATCATACATAGTCAATCACAAGATAGAAAAAAAGCAGCAGAAGACATCACGATTTCGATTTCTGGCCATCCACTGTCCCCCTCCTCCCCTCTCCCCCCCCCCCCCCACCAAATGCCGCACCAGCCGCTACAGTAACAGACAATGGATAAAGAGTTCTAGATTAATCTAGTTTAAGACGGTTTATTTTTAAGTAACATTTCTCTGTATGTATGTATGTATAAACGCCTGAAGATGAACAGGTCATGTTCAAAACGCGTTGTATTATGTTAGATTAAACATAAAACAAAAAATAAAGAAGTGAGTGGTAGCAGAGATTACAAATAAATAATCATTCTGCTAGCGTTTTATGCTTATACATTTTTCTTCTTTTTCACTCTATACATTTTTTTTCTTTTTCACTCTTCCCAAACACCTTGAATTGTGAAATACACAATGTTCCTAGTTACATGCGCTATTCATTAAATCTACATATTGCAATGGAGACTCCCCATCGCACCCCTGTCAGATTTAGAGGCAAGAGGGCTCAGTGGACTGCTCGTCAAAAACTGATCACAGATCGAGAATGAAAACAGGAAGAAGGTGTACTTGACTGCGAAAAAAAGCAACATAGAAACAGTGAACGGTCGAAGGACAAGAAGTGTAACACAGAGCAGCGTCGATATGCTAAGGCGTCGTGGTTAAAGCGGTCATCGTGTGCGACAGTCAAGCGGGCGAGCCGTGTTCAAATCGCTCTCGGGCTAATTTATTTTTCCCCCCTTTTGGCTGTGTCTGTGTCTGTGTCGTGGTGTAACGTCCGTTAGCAACAGCAAGGTGTAAGGAAGGTACCCATAATGACAGTTGATTCTGCAGAACTACTCTGTTACCAGCCGAAAGGAAATGGCCTTCGAATGGGAACCGCAAATGTTTGATGACAAGGCAACAAGTTAACCGAATCCTCCACCGGAAAACACGTCTGTTGCTTCATACAAGTGAGATATGCCTCCTCGTCCTGTTCAGGTATTCGTGTGAATGTTAATGTGATCACTTACAAGGAAATGATGAAAACATAATAGTTTGTCACATAAGCTACAGCAAACAACGCAACAGTTTCACAGTCAGTTTCTCTGTGCTCTGTGAAAACACAAGTTTTTAGTGCTTTTGAAGTTGCGTTGTGTTTTGGAGGTTTTGACTCTAGAAATCCTTTATTGTAACATCACTTCCGTTAATTTCATGTTTTCATTTTGTGAGACGTCTGTGTGGTATCTCGCCTGCTCCCACTGTTCACCACGGTTACTTGCTGTGGTAACATATTCTTATCACATGACTCATATTCAACTAGTGTTTAGTATGGCAACTTTTAACCTCCCACTCACTTATCGACCTTAATGACAGTGAAAAATTAAACCGCGTGTACCTAATGGAAATTTGGGAAAAGCAATCGTCACCAAAGTTAATCTGTCGGTAAAGAGGGAGGAAAGGGTTACATCTAAATGAAAGGAAAAATGCAAATGAAACTGGTGGAAAATAATTTTGAAAAGGGGTAAAGTTAATAAAGAAAGTAAATGTGTGGCCGTTACGTTAATAATTAACTAGCGGTAATTAGATATTTGAGATTTGGGGGAAATTACGGTCGCCAGTCCTAAGGACAATTACTATAGTAACTGAAAAAGAAACGTTATTACACATATAATTTGCACTAGAAGCGTGGCAACTGAAGGTTGACACAAGTGTGTGAAAACTGAAAGTTTGTCAGAAGTAATAAATCTCGCTACTCTCTGACTTAATTTAGCAAAAGAATTAATAAAACCGGAAAATCGAAAGTTAATTTAGTGACCGAAGTTAGTAGTGAGCTTTCTTTCTGAAGCACATCGAAATTCAGTAAAATACGGTTAGTCTTGGACTACCTCAACAATCATTTCAAAAGCTACTTGAATCTACGCAATTTAGAAATAAGAGATTTAACTTTGAACTTGAATTTAATGATTCTGAACAATCAACGATAGTAAAATTTAGTACGTACCAAGCTGAGCTGCAGTGACAGGTAAGCTAAAATACGGTAACAAAACTCGCACTCTTAATTTGTGCTTGTGTAATCTAAATATTGTAGCCAGCTATGAATACCTTAACTGAACTTTGAAATTAAAGCAGTGACATGGAATGATATTACTTTAATGCTGGCGTTTAAATTTCAACGACACTCGGGTTCATTCCAGAAAAGGAAGGGACCCTGCTTGGTAATGCAAATGGGACAATGAGCAACAAATGTTCATGCTAAGTTGCTGTAATTTTGTGATGCAACAATTTTAAAAGTTTGAAAAGCTGAGGTCTGCCATACAGTTCTAAAACTTTACTTGCTTGTTGGTTGATTGAAGGTTTGAAGCTGTCGATCGAGGAGGTGGCGACAGTCACTCATTGTCGGCCGTCGCTGTTGCAGAAGCTGGATGTTGGCGCGCCTTCTTTTCGACACGGTCACCAGACGAAACGGGCTCTTGATGTGCGCCAGCTAATGCTTCCCGTCCGCGACACCGTGTCAGAAACTATCATCGCAAGTCGAGCGCAATTACATGCTGCCCAACCCCGAAAGCGCGGCAACTCGCGGGTGCGTCACACAACACACCTGCTCCACTGCACCACCCCAGCCAGACTCCTCCTGCTCTGCCCGCGCTCCACGCGGCAGAGTTAACACTACCAAAGGTCCTAAACACTCTGGTTCTCCACACGACCTATCGATGTATTTGTTCGATAACATAGTTTTCCCTAGGCCAGACCCAGCGTATAAACACAAATAATATTCACAAAACAAACCAATTATAAATCGACATAAATGCATATATATATACAAATAGTAAAACAATTACAATTTAAAAAGGCACAGAAATGTTATATCTTCAGGTAACAAAGTGAGGAAAAAAAATTGCAGTGCAATAGATGGAAATAGGAGGATATGCATTTCTGGCGTTACAAACTGCCTACAGAAGAGAAAAAACATTTCAGTGACCAGACGGACAGCTCATAATGTTGTGAAAAAAAAGAACTAATTGACATGAAATAGATATGAACACGGCTCATCCGCGTTACAGTCCTAACCGTGATCACTTAACCGCGACGTCGCAACTAATCTCTTTCCCACGATGGTACGCCACTCAAGCTTGGACTGTTTTGCTTCCTTTTTCGCAGTTCAGTATACCTTCTTCCTGTTCTCATGCCCAATCTGTGTTCAGTTTTTGACGGGCTATCCACTGGGCCATCTTACCACTAAATGTGAGGTGAGTGCGATGAGGAGATTGCCTTGTAACTAACATTTATATATTTTTGTAGTCTCTGTCACCAAAGTAATTACCAAAATACCACGGACTGTGGAACAGTGGGTAGGATACGTGACAAATATTTTACGGAGTATTACTAAACTGTAATTTATTTTTCATTATCCGATACTGGTATGGTAAAAGTTATATGTGCAATGCTCGGCGACAGATATGCTGCCTGTTGTACAGGAGATCTGTGAAAAACATTCAAATGGAGTTTCGAGAGGGCTGAATGATGACAAGATTATGACGACGTATCAGTGTGGAAAAACACTAGTTTTGTGTGGTGAAGAGATTGGTTTCATGCTGGTCTCTGTTCTCCTCGCTTAAGAACTACCAGTTTAGCTTAATAATAACATCTTGCATTACCAGAGGATTTTTCTATATCTGTACACAGGTATTGAAGCGTTCCTTGCCAATCTTTCCTTCCGTCGTCCTAACAGCTATAATTTTCAGTAACGACTCATGTTGTAGTAAGTGTCAACAGATTCTAACTCTTAAACTAATTATGGTCTGTACTACGCCTGTATTTATTATTGGATTATTGCGGGACGACTTTATTCCATACACAGCCAAACCATTTATGCTTGGGTACCTAAGTTTTTAGAGCACTTGCTCGCGAAAGGCAAAGATCCCGACTTCGAGTCTCGGTCCGGCACGCAGTTATAATATACCAGGAAATTTCAAACCATCTGTAGTTCAGTGGTACCCTGTAGCATTACATCTGAGGCCTTCTGTCTTCCCCGTTGTCACTGTCTCAAACCCATATTGAATTCGAGCGCCACTTACCTGTGGTTTTTGGCACAACCACTCGTTGATGATACCTCCTGCTTACGCGGCGAATGTTAAAAAGCATGATTCGCCCCTATCCGACCACAATGGCTGAATGGTCAGCGTGACGAATTGGCAACACTGGGCCTGGGTTCTATTCCCGGCCGGGTCGGGGAATTTTCTCCGCCCAGGGGCTGGGTGTAGTGCTGTCCACATCATCATCCTATCATCCTCATCGACCGCAGGTCGCCGAAGTGGCGTCAAATTGAAAGACAGGCACCCGGTGAACGGTCTGCCCGACGGTGGGCCCTAGTCATACGATTAAATAAATATATTCGCCCTTGAAGGTATGTGGCAGTCCATGCAGATATTTATTATCAGTGCTCTGTGACAATCTCTCCTATCTATGAAACACAATTAAAATGCCTTTTTTTCGAAACCTCGTATTTGTCTCCGATTGTGATACAGCAATTTCAACCTTGGCCCAAAGGTCCTTACAACCTTCCTATGTTACGATGAAAAACATGGAACCGTGTCACGTCTCCCTCGGTCTCACCGATGCTTCAAACAACAATGTGTAGACACATGTGAAAAAAGCTAAGAGCTCAGATTTTGAAGTGAGTTGTTTGGCAGGTTAATGGTGTCACACTGGCACAAAATTTCAGCACTGTTCTGCCCAACGCCACAGTGGACCTGACACACAAGGTTCTTGCACACCTTCCTACGCAAATTCCACCCCTTCTTTTGACGCCTCTGCGATGGAGTGCCAGAATCACGATTCCCAGAGCTGAAATCATGCGGTTTTCTTACGCGCTGCTGAAGACAAAATTATAGACACACCGCCTCTCAGAACCAACACGCAGGGGCTTAGGGGTGACATAAAGAGTGTTAATTAAACTCCCCGTTCCCTAGCGGCGTTAATTCGCACACATTACACTTACGAAAACGACATTTTGTGGTGATAACGTTAGAAACCGAAGAAGTGAATTAAAATTTGTCTTGCGGCCGAAATTCGATCCCGGGTCTTCTTGCTTACTAGGCAGATATGCTCACCATTACACCACCACAGCATTATGCTCAAAATAGCTGCACGAACTACCCAAGTCAAATACCCTCCCCAACACAAACTCCACTTCTTCAGCTTCCAATGTTATCGTAGATAAATTAGAGATTTAAATGTCTCAGGGAAGATTTAATTTAAGATTTTGGGTTGAGGTGTGCAAAAGAACGCTGTTCTGTACAGTGTCTGTCACTGGTGACATACCATCACCCCCCCCCCCCCTCTCCTGGACTATTCATCCTAAGGACATAAGGACATCGTGGGCCTAGAACACCACACTGAACGAGATGGCATCCCTTTGAAATGCAGTGAGACTGCAATGTTTGCTCTGGTGTGCAGGGTGTACCCACCACGGACCATTCAAAACCATTCGACGACATTTGAAGCAGAATAGTGTGCGTACGCTTTATGCAGTGTAGATTAGCATGGGGGTGGCGTGAAACAAAAAACCTGAAAAAGCATGAACAATCTCTGCTACTTCCAATCACGTTCGAATTACGTCGAATGGTTTTGAACGGTCCCTAGTGGTTCCACCCTGTATACGAAAGAAAAAAAAATTGCGGTAGCACTATTCTGCAAAAGCGTCAGATCATCTTCCGTGGCGTTTTCAACCTCGCGATGTCTTTAGAGAAGGTTGAACCGTCCAAAGGATGTCGGCAGCGTCAAAGGTTATCAAGAACATAGGTCCCATTTCTCATCGCGCTGCGAGGTGTTAATTTCGACTGCGAAGTGTCTGGGAATCGGCGCCTAAATTATTTCATTAACGCCTTTTACGCCACCTCCTATAGATTTTTCTTGTCGTTTATAACCGGCGATGTGTGTATTTTCCTCGGCCACCCGTTAGATAACCGCGCGATTGCGAAGCTCGAAGTAGCAGTTATAACCTCCAACGCAAAGACGTCAAAAGAAGGGGTGTAATGTGGGTAAGAGGGGGTGCGACGACCTTTCCACCTCGTGACAGGTCAATGGTGGCGTTGGGCAGAATTTTGGTGAAATCTGGTACCAGTGTGGCATCATTAAGCTACCTTACGTCTTAAATTTTTCGCATGTGCCGACACCTTTTTTTTTAAGCGTCGCTGAGTACTAGGGTGACCCCACAGGGCCGCCACGCTTTTGCACCCTTACAGAGGAAGTTTATAGGCACCTATGAGCTAAATTTGAAACTGCTGCGTAGCGATGGGGGACAGTTACAGGGTTTCGAAAAAGTGACCCTCTAATTGTGTTGAGCAGTCGAGTTACATAAGGGTGACATTTGTGTTTTTTCCAAAGGGGATAGAAAACGTTTGTTTACTGACAGTTAAGGAATCCAGAGTCTCAATAGTGAAGTCGAGCTACATGAGATCGCATTTCGGAAATCAATCAGACAATTTTAATGTGTTTCACTGTGTATTGTACACTGAAGCGACAAAGAAACTGGTCTAGGCATGCATATTCAAATACAGAGACGTGTAAACAGGTAGAATAGGGCGTTGCTGTCGGCAGCACCTATATAAGACAACAAGTGTCTGGCACAGGTGTTAGCTGGATTACTGCTGCTAGAAGATTTAACTGAGTTTGAACGTGGTGTAATAGAGGGCGCACGAGCGATGGGACACAGCATCTCCGTGGTAGCGATGAAGTGGGGATTTTCCCGTACGTCCATTTCACGAGTGTGCCGTGAATATCGGTGTGCGGATATTTGCCACGCCGGACATTTGCCACGATTTTACCTGCTCCGAAGGGTTGGGTCCCTTGCCTCCCCCCCCCCCCCCCCATCCTCCTCCTCCTCCTCCTCCTCCTCCTCATCGCTTACTGAGCCTTTCCGCTGGTTTACTTAACATAGAACCAGAATCTCTTTGGATTTTCCACCACATTTCTAGAGAGAATTTCGTTGTAGAAACTGTTAAATGCATCTCACGTTGAAATCGGCACCAAATTTCTAGCCTCAGTAAAACTTCGCCAATCTGGAAAGTTTTGCGTTCGTCTAAATTATATTTGCCTTTTTCGGTGCTCCTGCGGCAGCTTTCTATCGTGTTTTGTGTACCTTGGGGGATCAATTCCGTGTCTTATTAATTTATTTGGTATGAATCTCTCGGGTGCTGTTGATACTATGTCTTTGAACTTAAGCCACATATGGTCTTCATTTACATAGTTTGGGAGGATTGGAGACTGTCTCTTAGAAAGACAATTTGAATGGCCTCATGAACTAATTGCTCAAAATAATTTTTATAAAAGCATTTAGAACAATTACGGAAGTTGTTTTCTATCTACAATATGGTCTGAAAACGTATTTTTGTCAACATACGGAAGGTAGACTGAAGTCACTGCCAACTATAATTGTATGAGTAGGCTACATATTTGTGATGAGACTCAAGTTTTCTTTGAAATGTTCAGCAACTGTTTCATCTGAGACCGGGGGTCGGTAAAAGGAGCCAGTTATTAATTTATTCCGGTTGTCGAATATAACCTCTGCTCATACTAAGTCACAGGAACTATCGGCTTCAATGTCGCTTGTGAGCTGAAACACACATTACATTATTTTTCCTTAAGTTGTGCTTCTTGTTTCTGCTGTAGCGCAGATCATTACAATTACGGCTTTTGCCTCCAAAACCTAGGATGCTTTCTCTGTGACGCTGTAAATACCAGAACTAAACAATGTAGAACAACAACGTACGTACAAGCATAGCGTTCTGTATTACTTCATTTCATTATTTCTAATATTTTAAAAATATATGTCGACTTTAGATGACATGTCAATCATAGATGTTCTTATCTCTATTTAGTGAACGTGTTTTCAGTCATGTTTTGAACATAGTCCCCCTACATTTTGTTAACTAATGTTTCACTGCAAGAGGGTAAATTAATATGGAGTATGTCTTTCTTCTTTTCAAACATTGACATACCCATTTCTTCTTTCCTTATTGACTTTTGGGCATGCAGTTGTAATAATTAAAGTAGGCACAAATGCAGTGATCAAAAAGAAATGGTTAGCGTACATTCACATTCTCTTTACATCGTTCCTTTCTTGTTGCTCCCATGGCGATGGACTGTTTCTATCGCAATCGTTAAGCGGGAAAGGAAGGTACCATACAGACAGAGGAATCTATATTTACATACTGACATAATCGTCGGTATTGCTTTTGTTTTCGAAAAGTTATAAATATTTCGATTTCGGAAAAGAATCTCTGTATTTGGCCGAGATGTTGAAGAAGAAGGTCCCTTACGTACTGATTGTATCGAGTAAGATGTGGAGACGGCGGTTTGAAAGCGGACAGAGGTAGGAAGGGCGTCCCATACCTGAGGGACCGCTACCTGGTGAAGGGGCAAGTGTGGCAAATGTCCGGCGTGGCAAATGTCCGGCACGGCAAATGTCAGGAATCCTGTAAAACATCACACCTCCGACATTTCTGCCGACAGGAAAAGATCCTGCAAGAACGGAACCAAAAACGACTGAAGAGAATCGTCCAACGTAAGAGAACTATAACCCTTCCACAAATTACTGCAGATTTGATTGTTTTCCGGCCGAAGTGGCCGTGCGGTTCTAGGCGCTGCAGTCTGGAACCGCGTGACCGCTACGGTCGCAGGTTCGAATCCTGCCTCGGGCATGGGTGTGTGTGATGTCCTTAGGGTAGTTAGATTTAACTAGTTCTAAGTTCTAGGGGCTAATGACCTCAGAAGTTGAGTCCCATAGTGCTCAGAGCCAATTTTGAGCCATTTGAATGTTGGGCCACCAACAAGTGTCAGCGTGCGAACCTTTCAACGAAGGCCCACAAATCGCCTGGGCCCATCAACGCTGACACTGGACTGTTGAAGACTGGAAACGTGTTGCCTGGTCGGACAAGTCTCGCTTCAAATTGTATCGAGCGGATGGAAGTGTATGGCTATGGAAAAAACCTCATGAATCCATGGAACCTGCATGTCAACAGGGAACTGCTCAAGCTGGAGGAGGATCTGTAGTGGTGTGGGGCGTGTGCAGCTGGAGTGATATGAGACCCCTGATACGTCCAGATACGACTCTGACGGGTGACACGCACGTAAGCATCCTGTCTGATCGCCTGCGTCGAATCGTGTCCAGTGTGCATTTCGACTGACTTGGGCATTCCAGCAGGACAATGCGACACCCCAAACGTCTAGAATTGCTGGAGAGTGGCTCCAGGAACACTCTTCTCAGTTTACACACTACCGATGGCCACCAAACCCTCCAGACGTGAATATTATTCCACCCCGTATTACTCTTACGTATTAATAGACTGCCCTGCAGGATTCACGGTGTCACTTCCCTCCAGCACTGCTCCAGACACTAATCGAGTCCAAGCCACGTCGTGTTCCGGCACTTCTGCGTGCTCGCGGGGGGCCATACACGATGTTAGGCAGGTGTACCAGTCTCTTTGGCACTTCAGTGTATCTTCCTACACTCCTGCAGGTCATCAATCGTTCTCATGTTCCTTTTAAGATCAGTGTTACTTTAAATATTTCATCAGGAAATCGTGTAGAATAATGCCGTTTCTGTTACCTCCAAACAACAGGAAGTGTCCTCTTTTCCAGTATGTAGTTAGAAATGAAAATGTATCTTTCCGTCCACTAACTGGAGAGAACCTTACCAATATCCATTTTATTTCTCATCTCACTAATGCGAGTCGCTACCCGTCTTATTGCTGCTATATGAGAATACCAGTCTCAGTGCAGTGAACGGGCCCACGTAGTGCTAACTACATTAAATTAGAGTTGAAGTGAATTTTTTACTTAAAAAGTTATACTTTCTAATTTCTTTAAAATTTTTGCTATATATCTGAATTCGTTTACTTAGAGAGCTGGCTTTGATGAGATCTCCTTGGCTGGGATGAAGTAGTCGCTCCTGGGACCGCTAATACCAATTTCGTCATCCCTTTCACTCTTTGCTGCATAGTGAGTTGCTAAATTGGTCTCCTTGAAAAACACCCCCATACCGTAACACCTCTGAACCGTAAGTTTACTTTCAAAATCTTTTCTTAAAGAATTTACTTTATTTACTAGCGATTCATCAAGAACATTAACACATTCAATCACACTGGGTGAGCGTGGAAGTAGTTGACAGCAAGTAACTGATGGAAAATGAAATTACTTTTAACAAACGTGAATTTTATTCCTAAAAGCTTTTTCAAAAACAGATTTAAAATTATGAGCAGAAAAGCACCGTCGAAATATGAAGTTACAATTTTATTTAGAGGCAGAAAGAACAATATTAACAGTATGAGCCTTCAGGCTCAGAAGCTTGCCTGCTCCTTTTCAACACGGCTGTAGTCATGGCCGCTCACAACAACATCTGAAAGAGTACACTGGTGCAAATCTGCAACACACCAGATTACTTTAAACTAAACAATTTTTTAACAATTCACACAAACACGAAAACTGCGCACCCCGTAAGAGGGATGGAAATGGTACAACAATCAAATTATTTGCCACCGACAGTGCAATTTGTTTTTTTCCTTTTTTTTTTTTAAGGGCTCTTACGGTGGAAGGGTGGCAACCTTATAACCTAAAATGATTATTTAAATAAAACCCATAAAATGCAGACTTACAGAAAATGTACAACATGCACTAAATCACACATATACCACCTCGCAAGATGATAGGCAAGATAAAAACATATTTCAAGAATTGAGCCTTTAAGCGATAAATTCGTTGACACCGAATCCGACAAACATGACAGACACAGCTATTAACGTATGGCAGATTGACGGGGGGAGGGGGGTGGTGTTTACTAAACAAGCCGAACCGCAGATTGCTCTAAACCTCCCCAATACGACAAGGGAAAAACGGACCACCCAATTCACAATTAACCACCTTCCCGCGGGTGGGCAAACGGAGAAGAATGGTGGGACGACCCCAAAACAAAGCGGCTGGTGACCTCACCAAGAAAACAAGTAGAATCACTTAACTTCTAATAAATTGCGATTTCTGGCGAAGACCTGGCGCAGCACCCCCAACGCCCTCCCGAACCGTCCGCCGCCAACCGCTTCAACGGACGCAGAAAGGCGAGGACGGCGCGCCGATCTCCCGTCTCACGGCGTCGCAGCTCGCACCGGCCAGACCGATGTCGTGGTTTCGCTCCTGTTGCTCTCGTGTGAACCGCGAAGCCCCTACCCCTTTCTATACGGCGCTGCCCACTGAACTCACGTGGAGGGCTTCACACGCGCCGATGTTCAAGGCGGACAAGTCATCTCGTGTCTCAGTGCGTGACCGACCAACCGACCGATCCAACCGCCAATGACCGTTGCCCGAGCAACTCGAGCAGACTGGCCTAACGCGCAGACTCAGATGCAGGAACACAGCCCCGACCGGGCGACCACTAGCTGAGTTCTCTTACTGGCGGAGTGGCAAGACTCTCATTTTCTGGCTTTAAAGTTTGATCCAAACGACAGACATACTAGCACTCCGACGACAGACACTAACTGCCGCACAAATGCAAACGAGAGACAGACCAGCAACTGGTGACGCGAGACTGACCCAGCCTCACTCAGACTGACCCCCTTCCGAGTTTATTAAGGATGGGGCCCCTCCACGCCCACACCAACGTGGTGACCAAACCAAAAGTTCTACTGTCACCTCCGTAAACATGTTAGTTTTTGAATCAGGCGTCACAGGATGCAGGCTGTGGTATTATCCATGCGTCTGGGTAAGATTACTCATTAACATGGTCCATCAGGAGATAGAAGTGGTCGAAAACGATTAAAGGGTAGCGGTTGTAAGGGCAGAGGAAAAAAAGTGCCAAGGCCAGCGCCAAGGGAAAAAAACCTCTGCGACAGTAGGACGGGTAGTAAGGGCAGTAGCGGCTTGCTAGCTGCGACAGAGCATGCAAGGTGAGGGAAAGTTAGCGTGAGGTATCGTGCAACGTTACCTATGTGCTGCGTGGTCGTTAGCTGGGTCAGTCCGGTTGCTGCGGCTGGGCTCGCAACCCCCTTCCGAGCTCATAGCGCCCCTTAAATGCACGTGAACAGGCAACCTTTCCCCTCTCCCACCAGAGGGAGACACCAAAGCTGCGGTTGCCACAGCGGCGCCACCGCCAGAAACGGAGGGCGACTGCTTCACACAACGCGCTGCGGCGCGCCCTTGAAAACAGAATATTTTTTATTTATTTATTTTTTACCACGGCTCAATCACTTACTCCGCAATTCAGTACTGCCTGTTCACGTGATGGCTAGGAACGTTCTCCCGCGCCCAAACTCGTCTATACTATTGTCAAAGGGTGTACCTTGATTCATCACTCCGAATCACGTCTTTCCATTCATCCACGGTCCATTGTCGTCGCTCTTTACATTGCCTCATACGTCGCTTAGCACCTACTACAAAAAAGTGACGAGCTGCTCCCTACGCGTAACCACTTTGTGGCTGGACCGATGGCGGCACTGAGAAACTCACGGGTGATTCCTTCCCATTCTTAACTGACGATACAAGACTCCCCACCTCTCTATCACGAACCCTCCCACCGTTACAAATAAAAAGTCATTTTAGGAAATCATATTAGATATGGAAGTTCGTAATAACACATAAAAGCTAGAAAAAGTGTACTAATCTAGTTCTTGTAGATCTTTGCCGAAATTATGGCTCGTCCAATAATCGTGGTCTACTGTGGACGATGACTTCGTTTGTCGACAAATAAAGACTCTGCTGCGTAATTAATTTTCATTCATGCTTTTTTATTATCTTCATGTTGTAACTTAGCTATAACAAAATAAAGCCTCTGTTCGTCTGTGAAAATGGGCTCGATAAGCAACCTGAGCTATCATCACTCGGAATCTAACCTGCATAAGACTGTGTGCGTATTGTATGAGTGTCAGTTTCACTGTCATTTAAGCCCTCAACAAATCGTTACATGAAAAACTTAAAAACTATTATTTAGAAAGCTATCTGACGGCGTATTTGAATATGAATTTATAAGTGATACAATATCTGACTTGTGCAGCGGAATTTACTGAACTAGATTGCATGACATGTTGTGATGTGTCAGTATCTGTTTTGGTCCTAAGCTGTGCAGTCACCTCTTTAGATGACTGCCTTTTTTTCAAGTGGTTTACAGCAATTCGCAGGAGCATGCAACAGCAGCGGTTACAGCTTATTGTTACTAAGAATGAATTTAATAAAAAGGAGTTTGTTTGGGTCCTGCTAACTACTAAATATCTTGTAACAAGGGATTTCATAAATTAAGCCTATTTCAAAACTTCAGAAATCATCATAACCAATAATAGTTTGACAAGTATTAATAATGGCGAAATGCCTGATAATGACCTTGTAATTATCGATAATGGATGAATGCCAGAATAACAAATTATTTCAATTTCAAACTTACATTAACGTTTAATAACCAAAGCATATTTATGAATTACATGTGGAGACTAATCATTATTATTTCGAGGATAAGGAGGCTTCTTTAACTGACAAGAAAAACATGGGATTATTGCGTACTCGGACTAACAATCACGAGCCCAACTTTTCCGTTGCGCTTTACGCTATGCCTGCGAATTTTACCTTGAATTGCATCTTCAAATGCAGTTCAGCCATCTAAATCCCTCCTGGCCATATAAATGAAATCAGGCCCTGAGTGTGGTGAGATCTGCCGTCACCGAAGTGTGGGCAGCGTGCCACGTCTTCTGTCACCGAGCTCTCGACCAACACTACTGAAATTATACTCTCGCAGACAGACCTCGTCTCACAACGATGCCTAAAATAGCGCTCCCATGTTTCGCCCTCAGATTGTTACTCTTGATATCTGACTGCTTATTTATTTCCAATTTTACAGAATGCAAGGAATAGCCTTAAGTTTGCTATATTGTTTTCGATACTCAATGTAATATATAATCAATGTAATGGAGAGTTCTGACACACTCCTAACAATGTCATATTTTAAAACGTAACAAATACGATATCCATTCTTTAACATCAAAATTCCTTGATACATACCTCACAATATTTCACACTATAACACACCTGTTTCGATCGTACTACTTCCGCAACTCAATGAGACATACTTCTTAACTGACTGAATACATAGTAACTCACTGATTAATAGATCGGTCTTTACATCTAAAGAGCCTAACACAATTTGCTACCTTTGGTCCAAAGTATTTCACAGTAAATCACACAAATATGAACAATGGCAACAGTTTCAAATTATAATTACAATTTTTAAATTAATTGGCAATAAATCTTCTTTTATTTTTATGTAGTAGTTCTATTTACGGAAAATAGGATAATTTTGGTTCTTAGGCAACAAAAATCATTTCCGTTGATCTTTTCGTAAATTTAATGCGAGTGTCGTATACTACAGCCGCGCGGGATTAGCCGAGCGGTCTGAGGCGCTGCAGACATGGACTGTGCTGCTGCTCCCAGCGGAGGTTCGAGTCCTCCCTCGGGCATGCGTGTGTGTGTTTGACCTTAGGATAATTTAGGTTAAGTAGAGTGTAACCTCAGAGACTGATGACCTTAGCAGTTAAGTCCCATAAGATTTCACACACATTTGAACATTTTTCGTATACTACGACCAGAGAGATAAATATGAGCAGTGAGCAGTTCCACTAAGCTCAATAATGGCGCTTTTGCCTTTCATGACATGTAGTGCTCAATTCCGCATTACCTAGAGGTGTTCAGATACTTATGATTAAATAGTGTACTCGAAAGAAATTTTATCCCAGGTGTCCCAGGAGGAAGGGTCAATGTTCTGGGATATGATAGAAATTATCATTAACAGCAAATGCAGTATATGAATAAGTCTAATAAGCATGGACTCAAAAATTCATACCTTAGGAGCTATGAACACTTTCTCATCTTAGATGCTCTGAAACAGATCTCTTTTACTGCAAACTCTTTACTTTCCATATTTAGGGATGATGTATATGGATCAAACATAGGAAAAATTGTCAGGTAAACATGGGCTCTAAAATAAATACTTAAGATCTATGATGACTTGTTCTGTAGAAGAGAATTTGTCCCACATAAGTCTCCAGGTTATGCGTTTTAGGGTCCATGTTTGTTAGACATTTTTGGTCGATGAATTACTCCGGTTGTAACGCCGGAAATGCATATCCTTCTATTTCCATCTATTGTACTATAATTTTTTTCCTTATTTTGTCACCTGAAGATATGACATTTCTGTCTCTTTATATATTGTAATTGTTTTACTGTTTGTATATATATATATATATATATATATATATATATATATATATATATATATATATATGCATTTATGTCGATGTATAATTGGTTTGTTTTGTAAATATTATTTGTATTTTTACGCTGGGTCTTGCCTAGTGAAAACTATGCTATCGAACGAATACATCGATAGGTCGTGTGGAGAACCAAAGTGTTTACGATCTTTGGTAGTGTTAACTCTGTCGCGTGGAGCGCGGGCAGAGAGAGAGTCTGGCTGGAGTAGCGAGTGGAGCAGGTGTGTTGTGTGAAGCTCCCGCGAGTTGCCGCGCTTTCGGGTTTTGGCAGCATGTAATTGCGCTCGACTTGCTATGACAGTTTCTGACACGGTGTCGCGGACGGGAAGCATTAGCTGGCGCACATCAAGAGCCCGTTTCGCCTGCTGACAGTGTCGAGAAGAAGGCGCGCCAACATCCAGCTTCTGCAACAGCGACGGCCGACAATGAGTGACTGTCGCCACCTCCTCGATCTACGACTTCTAACCTTCAATCAACCAACAAGGAAGACTGGAAGCAAGTAAAGTTTTATAACTGTATGGCAGACCTCAGCTTTTCAAACTGTTCCATTTTCGTAACTATAATTACAGCAACTTAGCATGAACATTTGTTGCTCATTGTCCCATTTGCATTACCAAGCAGGGTCCCTTCCTTTTCCGGAATGAACCCGAGTGTCGTTGAAATTCAAACGCCAGCATTAAAGTAATATCATTCCAGTTCACTGCTTTGGTTTCAAAATTCAGATAAAGTATTGATAGCTGGCTACAATATTTAGATTACACAAGCACAAATTATGAGTGCGAGTTTTGTTACCGTATTTTAGCTTACCTGTGACTGCAGCTCAGCTTGGTACGTACTAAATATTACTACTGTTAATTGTTCAGAATCATTAAATTCAAGTTCAAAGTTAAATCTCTTATTTCTAAATTGCTTAGATTCAAATAGCTTTTGAAATGATTTTTGAGGTAGCCCAAGACTAACCGTATTTTATTGAATTTCGTAGTGCTTCAGAAACAAAGCTCACTATTAATTCCAGTCACTAAATTAACTTTCAATTTTACGGTTTTATTAATTCTTTTGCTAAATTAAGTCAGAGTGTAGTGAAATTTATTACTTCTGACAAACTTTCAGTTTTCACACAACATGTGTCAACCTTCAGTTGCCACGCTTTTAGTGCTAATTATATGTGCAATAACCTTTCATTTTCAGTTATTATAGCAGTTGTCCGTAGGACTGGCTACCGTAATTTTCCCCAGATTCAAATATCTAATTAACGCCAATTAATTGTTAACGTGACGACCGCACATTTACTTTCTTTACTAATTTTACCCTTTTTTCAAAATTAATTTACACCAATTTCATTAGGTTACACGGTCACATCCCTGAATATTTACCATTCCTTCGCGGACTGCTTGTATCTGATGATGCGTTGCTACAGCAATTAAAATACTCAATGTATTACACATTTACATGGTCTGTGTGAAGTTTGTGATTAACTCTTACATGACAATATGTTTCAGACGTTTTTATTCTTTCCACATCGTTGACGGCCACTTTACTTAGTATCTTTGGAAGGAACATTTGCACGCGACTTTTGTGGTAAATACGTAATATGTATTATTTATGGCAAGTGTCACACCCTATAGGATCTCCTCAGTGTACATCTACTGAACTGGAAGTAGATCTAATGTAATGTCGTCAAATATCGCCCATAAATATGTATTCCGTATAGTCGTAAAAAAATTATGTGGAAATAAGCGCATTCACCTTCCTTTCGACTGAATTACATATTCCCTGTTACGTTTATAATTGTCATGTCAGCACTTATGTAAGCATTTAAATTGATTCACTACGTTTGAACTGTGCCCAACGTGTAAGTGATTTCTAATTAGGAACCAAAACTAATGTCTCTAGTTGTATTTTATAGTAAACTTAATTGTACTTTCATCGTGCTAGGTTCCCTGATAGTCTCTTAAATAGTTATTTGCTTAAGGAGAATGAAACTACTGTTCGTAATTTTTTGAGTGTTCCTTCTTTTCTGTGTTGAGGAGACTTTTGGAGTCATTTGATGGCTGTCTTCACAGTGACTTGACCCGCAGTCTCCCGCTATCTAAACCTGCGGTACTACCATTGATGTCAAAAAAGACGAAAAGCCTCCATGCGCATTGGCAGCCGTGTATGATGCATTCCTGACAAATAAAAATAGAACGTAGGAGAAAGATTCTCACTTTGATCGATGTACAAAATTTAGTTCCGTATAGGTATCACATTTCCGTGATTCAGTTCGGAGTCGCCGCGTATGCAAATGGTCCGTAACGGGAAGATAAGGACTCGCGACTACCACGTGTGCCGTTTCCTTCTCTCTTCGTTCTCAAACTTTCCTCCGGGGTTGCGACGCTTGACGCTAGATTCCAGTTTCCATGAACGTCCAATGAATAGAATGTACCCATAAAGCTGCTAACGTGTGTTTACTATGGCTTCTTACATTACAAAATGATTGCTTTGTTGCTTACGGCGAACGGCATTCTGTCACACATATTCGATGCTGTTCAACTTGAACTTGAAGCTGGACACCGCCCAACATTCACTTTATTTTTATTTATTGTTTATTTGCACGTCTAGTTCGATAGAACCAAACTGAAGAGCAAATCTCCAAGGTCATGGAACGCGAGAGCAAATCTCCAAGATCATGGAACGCGTCAGTACATGAAATTACAACATACAACTAATAAAAGCTAAAATGAAGTATTTATGAAGGCAAAGAAGGCATGCCATGAGTTTAAGTAAACGAAGTGAACAATAGAACACAGGAATCAGCTTAATCTTTCGAGGGACTCCTCAGCAGAATAGAAGGAGTGACCCATGAAGAAAATCTTCAGTTTCGATTTGAAAGTGCGTGGATTACTGTTAAAATTTTTGAATTATTGAGGCAGCCTATTGAAACTGGATGCAGCAGTATACTGCACACCTCTTTGCTCAAGAGTTAGGGAATTGCTATCCAAATGCAGGTTGGATTTCTGCCTAGTATTAATTGAATGAAAGCTGCTAATTCTTGGGGCTAAGCTTATATTGTTAACAAGAAACGATAGTAAAGAACATATATCTATACTGAGAAGCCAATGTCAATGTACCCAGACTAGCGAACAGGGGTCGACAAGAGGTTCGCGAACTTATACCACTTATTGTCCGACTGCCAGTTTCTGAGCCAAAAATATCCTTTGAGAATGGGAAGAGTTAACCACAAAATATAATACCATACGACGTAAGAGAATGGAAATAAGCAAAGTACACTAATTTTCGTGTCGAACGATCACTTACTCCAGGTACCATTCGAATAATTAAAAATGGCAGCATTAAGTATTTGAACAACATCCTTAACGTGGGATTTCCACGACAGTCTACTATTTACCCGAACACCTAGAAATATGAAGTGTTCAGTTTCACTAATCATATGACCATTCTGTGAAATTAAACATCGGGCTTTGTTGAATTATGTGTTAGAAACCGTAAGAACTGTGTCTTACAGCGATTTAGCGTTAGTTTATTTTCTACACACCATGAACTTATGTCATGAACCCCACAATTTGAAACAGAGCCAATGTTGCACAAAACATTCTTTACTAACAAGCTAGTGTTATCAGCAAACAGAAATATTTTAGAGTTACCCATAATACTAGAGGGCATATCATTTATATAAATAAGGGACGGGAGTAGCCCCATCACTGATGCCTGGGCCAGCCCTCATTTGACTGTACCACACTCAGACCCCACATCACAGCCTTCCTCAACATTGTGAATAATGACCTTTTAGTGTCTGTTGTTAAAGTAAGAGGTGAACCTACTGTGAGTTACTCCATAATGATCCAGCTCCTGGAGCACTATTTTGTGATCAACACAACCAAACGCCTTAGTTAAATAAAAAAGAACGCCTAGCGTTCGAAACCTTTTGTTTAACTCATCCAGTACTTCACAGAGAAAATAAGATATAGCATTTCAATTGTTAAACGACTTCTAAATCCGAACTGTACTTTTGATAGCAAATTATGTGATATAAAATGATCAATAATCCTTACATACACAGCATTTTCAATAACTTTAGCAAACACTGATGGCATAGAAACAGGTCTAAAACTGTCTACATTATCCCTTCCTCCCTTTTTATAAAGCGGCTTTACTACTAGTACTTTAATTGTTCAGAAAACTGACCATTCTTAAAAAAAAAGTTACATAAGTGGCTAAGTACAGGGCGAACGTCACCAGCAATGCTCAGAAAAGATTGTTAAATACTGTACATATATCTGACTTATCAGTAACAGAAATATTTTTATTTTGAACTGACTTTATATCGTCGACCTTGTGCTGCTGACCAGACACTTCCATCACAACAGACCATGCGGTTTTAATTAGTTTTACTTTTATCCTGTGAATTAGCTATTCTATTTGCGTACCAGATACTCTTTGCCTTCCTAATAACATTTTTAAGCACCTTACAATACTGTTTGTAATGGTCAGCTGTAGCTAGATTGTGAATACTTCTAATATTTTGATATAATTCCCGCTTTGTTCTACATGATGTACTTATCTCACTATTCAGCCACCCAGGCTGCCTTTTACTGTTAGTACGCCGTTTATAACGTGCTCTGAAAGATCATGATCAATATGTTAAGGAAAGCATCATATTTGTCATGTATGTTATCGGTAGTATAAACATCCTGCTTCTCTTGTTCCTTAACGAGGTTTAAAAACTCTCTGTTGCGGCTGGATTAGTTTTCCCTCATAGTCTGTAAATATATGTGACATTTGTTTGAACGGCCATTCGCCCTGCTACTAACAGAAAGCCCATCTAGTAATGAAGAATGAATAAAAATATTGCCTATGGTTTTGCTATTGTTCTCCTTCTCCCTGGTTGGAAAAAACACAGTCCGCCTTAGATCATATGAGTTTATCAGATCTACCAACATCCTTTTTCTCGCACCATCATATAAAAAATCAATACTGAAGTCACCACATATAACTAAGTTTTTATACTTCCTATAAAGTGGACCAAGAACCCTCTCTAGCTTGAGCACAAATGCTCTGAAGTCGGAGTTGGGGGACCTATAAACAACAACAATTGGAAGTTAAGTTTCACTAAATTCAACTGCCTCTGCACAGCATTCAAATATCTGTTCAGTGCAGTGCCGTGGTACGTCTACGAAAACAAATGGAATTTTTTTTTTTCGTACATAACCACTCCCCAACCCGCTATGAACTCTTTGAAAAACATCAGCTAATCTGTATCCTGGTAAAGGAAGACTGTGAATTGTCAAATTATTGAAGTGGTTCTCCGATATACCAACAATATCAGTGTCAATATCTATAAGCAGTTCACTAGCTTTATCTCTAATAGCTCTTATATTTTTATGAAATGTACTAATTCCTTCTCTACTTGGAAACCTGACCACGACTGAAGGCGATTCTTTTGTTACAGCGACTTCCTTTAAGTAGGTATACCTGTCAGCTGACTTCAGTCTAAAAATGATGCAGCTCTAACACCAACTACTACAGGAATTTTTCCATGAGTGAGCCCACCACCACCCACTACACTGTCACCTACAAGCTTTGCCAGCCTTCACTTCCCATACCTACTGAGGTGCAGGCCATGCCTAGTGAAACCAGCTCTGCCGGCCGCTGTGGCCGAGCGGTTCTAGGCGTTCAGTCCGGAACCACGCGGCTGCTACGGTCGTAGGTTCGAATCCTGCCTCGGGCATGGATGTGTGTGATATCCTTAGGTTAGTTAGGTTTAAGTAGTTCTGAGTCTGGGGGACTGATGACCTCAGATGTAAAGTCTCATAGTGCTTAGAGCCACTTGAAACCAGCTCTATTAATAGACTCAAGTGGCACCACTGAAACGTGATCCATGTCCTCTGCCATCCGTGCCTTCTCCAGCCCTATGTTGACACGCCTAACGACAGCATTAAGACGAGGGCTATCACGACGCTGAAACAGTTGCACGAAGTGCGCGTTAGTGCCACCAGTTTGAGTAGCTATCTTTACCAGTCACCACCTACATCATATTGCTGTGCTAATGTTATATGTGTCAGCGACAGCATGAAATACATGTCATCTGTGTGGACAATAATTGTTACTATGCTAAATATCTGCCACGCATTACTTTTAATAAATTATCATTAATTTGTGTATGCGCTGTTGTACATGCTTCACCCCTCCTGTACACCCCAGTATCTGTTCATTGGAATGAGATGACATTAACAACATAAAAAAAAAGACAGAGAAAATGAATTAAAATGGCCTATGACCATTTAGTAACGTATAAGGACTTAATACGAGCTCTGAAACCCTCTAAAGAAAGAGGAATAATCAGTTAGACGACTGGGACAACAACGGCAATGACGAGTGACGGAAACAAAAGAGGAAATATCAGTCGAGCACAGTATTATTGCATCTGGGAAAAAAGAATTTTCGGGCGACTTATAGTGACCCATGGCGTAAATGAGTTTGCGGAGGGAACGAAGGGCAGTACAATTATAGTTATCCAATGAAAACTGCACTGATTAGAGCTGTCAGATGCATGGTGCCTCCCACAAGTGGCAGACGTCAAGTAATTCATCTGGCGTATCAGTTTCACTTGAATTCGTTCCAGTTTCATCCGCCGTGTAATTTTCCATTATCACTGCAGTCAACATGTGCTACATATTCACCTTCACTTGCCAGAACAACATTCATTATTATATTCCTTATTGCTTCATTGCATCAACTCATCTCTGAGCCAGTATCTGTTTTCAATTTATTTTACATGATCGTTAGTTATGTATTTTAGGGTAGTCAAATTAATGGAAGTAACGGTTTTCCTGCATTTCTTTATAGTGTTCCAGGTTAGTTCTATAGGATTCAAATCAAAGCGGTAAAGTGGGAGCCTCAGAACAGCAAACACCTCACACTCTTCGAAACAGCATCCGCTTTAAAAACAGGGTTTGGCTTATAGCACACAATTTATAAAAGCTCATTTCTTGTTAAGCTCAATTCAAAACTAGCTTTGTTCTGAATGAGTCATTGAGTTATGTCGTTTTTGCGAGTAGCAATAGTGAGGGATCTATTTGTCTGAACAGTATGATACGATGCATTATCACAAAAAGCAATACTCCCAACTGTTAGGTCAGAAATCATTTTCTCTGCTAACCATTTGTGATAATTATCCCCATTCATATAATCGTGATAATCTTGCGATTTAGATCTCGAATCGTATTTTAATTCTGCTCCCTTCATGAAACCCATCGTTCCTCCAGCTCGGACAACAATATAGCCCTTTGGGCTGCACCGCTTTTGGTTCGTTACGTCCGAAAATTTTTCATATTGCAAACATTTTTTCAAGGTATACTGAGTGTAATGAGTATACCACTGGTTTACTGGGCACCTTTTCATTATTTCTGTTTGCTCTCGAGTATTCTGTACGCTTTACAACAATGTGGAACGTTCTGATTGGACGGTCCTATTATTTTCAAACGTTTCAGAAACGAAATCTCATCTCTTTCAATTACCCACAGAAAATTTATCTCAGTTTTCGAAAATACAGGCAGCTTACTTATGGCTGAGATTTCCTTCTCCTGCTCATAACGCTTGAAAAATTTTCTTCGAATATTTTATGTGTCGAAGCCGCCTAGAGAAACCACATTTGTAGAACGCCTTTGTTTTCTAGGAGTTTCAACTTTTTTCTCCCGCTTCCTTAGTCTGTCAAAATTTATTTTACTGTTATTTCTGACTTCGGTACCATTTTTCCCGACCTCAAAATTTCTATCTCTAGCTGTATAATTACCTGATTCCCCTTTTTCTTTCTTCCTGGAAAATTATACAACTTTAAATGTAAGCTCTTTTTTACCTAAATGCCCATTTTCGTGACATCTTCCTCTGTTTTATTATGCATAATATCGCCATGCACTACTGATGACATTCCATGAGGACACGCTGTACTATTTGATAGTATACGGTTCACTGACCTGAAAACATTGTACATTGAGCAGACACAACTTTATTACCACCGACATACTATCGATATAAACCCGTCCAGGAGACAGCAACGTCACGTGGAGAGGAGTGAGTGCTAGTCAGATACTCGCACCGTGCATGTGGTGCGAGTCAGCGCGCTGTCCGTGTGTGGAATGGGGAGGGCGCGAGGTCGATCTGAGTTTGACCGAGGGCAGACTGTGATGGCGTGGAGGATCGGCACGAACATTTCCGAAACTGCGCGACTTGTCGGGTGTTCAAGGATTGCTGTGGTGAGTGTCTTAAAAACGTGACGAAAGTAAGGTGGAACCATATCCAGGCATCGTGCGTGTAGCGCCGGAAATGCATATCCTCCTATTTCCATCTATTGTACTATAATTTTTTTTCCTTGTTTTGTTACCTCAAGATATGACATTTCTGTCTCTTTATATATTGTAATTGTTTTACTATTTGTTGTTTTGTAAATATTATTTGTATTTATACGCTGGGTCTGGCCTAGGGAAAACTATGCTAGCGAACGAATACATCGATAGGTCGACTGGAGAACCAAAGTGTTTAGGATCTTTGGTAGTGTTAACTCTGTCGTGTGGAGCGCGGGCAGAGCAGAGTCTGGCTGGGGTGGTGCAGTGGAGCAGGTGTGTTGTGTGAAGCTCCCGCGAGTTGCCGCGCTTTCGGGGTTTGGCAGCATGTAATTGCGCTCGACTTGCGATGATAGTTCCTGGCATGGTGTCACGGACGGGAAGCATTAGCTGGCGCACATCAAGAGCCCGTTTCGTCTGGTGACCGTCGAGAAGAAGGCGCGCCAACATCCAGCTTCTGCAACAGCGACGGCCGACAATGAGTGACTGTCGCCACCTCCTCGATCGACAACTTCAAACCTTCAATCAACCAACAATGAAGACTGGAAGCACGTAAAGTTTTAGAACTGTATGGCAGACCTCAGCTTTTCAAACTTTTAAAACTGTTGCATCACAAAATTACAGCAACTTAGCATGAACGTTTGTTGCTCATTGTCCCAATTGCATTACCAAGCAGGGTCCCTTCCTCTCCGGAATGAACCAAAGTGTCGTTGAAATTCAAACGCCAGCATCATTCGATTTCACTGCTTTAATTTCAAAGTTCAGTTAAGGTATTCATAGCTGGCTACAATATTTAGATTACACAAGCACAAATTAAGAGTGCGGGTTTTGTTACCGTATTTTAGTTACCTGTGACTGCAGCTCAGCTTGGTACGTACTAAATTTTACTATTGTTAATTGTTCAGAATCATTAAATTCAAGTTCAAAGTTAAATCTCTTATTTCTCAATTGCGTAGATTCAAGTAGCTTTTGAAATGATTGTTGAGGTAGTCCAAGACTAACCGTATTTTACTGAATTTCGATGTGCTTCAGAAAGAAAGCTCACTATTAACTTCAGTCACTAAATTAACTTTCGATTTTCCCGTTTTATTAATTCTTTTGCTATATTAAGTCAGAGTGTAGCGAAATTTATTACTTCTGACAAACATTCAGTTTTCACACAACACGTGTCAACCTTCAGTTGCCACGCTTCTAGTGCTAATTATATGTGTAATAACCTTTCATTTTCAGTTACTGTAGTAATTGTCCATAGGACTGGCGACCGTAATTTCCCTCAAATCTCAAATACCTAATTACCGCTAGTTAATTGTTAACGTAACGGCCGCACTTTTACTTTCTTTATTAACTTTACCCCTTTTCAAAATTAATTTCCACCAGTTTGATTTGCATTTTTCCTTTCATTTAGATGTAGCCCTTTCCTCCCTCTTTACCGACAAATTGACTTCGGTGCTGATTGCTTTTCCCAAATTTCCATTAGGTACACGCGGTTTAATTTTTCACTGCCATTAAGGTCGATAAGTGAGGGGGAGGTTACATGCGGTTAGGAGGCCCATCCCTCATTACAGACGTCGAACGTCGTGGAGTAGGCAGACAGGTAAAACACGCCAGGCGGCGAATTGTGGCAGAACTAATATAAGACTTTAATGCTTGGCAGAGTACAAATATGTCAGAACACACAGTGCCCGAACATTCCTAAAGCCGTCGGCACACGGACCGTGCTGTCGAACGTTAACGTTGAGCGTGCCAAGTTCAACGTGCTGCTGAACGCTCAGGTGCGATGCGACTTGTGCATACGGTACGTGGGCCCCAACGAGGTATACGCGATCTCAACTCACTCCAGCGGCAGCTGAGGGATGTTTCCAGTTCGTAAATCACACTGTTTACTCAACGGGCGCACGTACGTTACCTCTATTAAAACGCCCATTCCCTCCATCGTCCACGAAAAGGAAAGTACCATGTCCAATCAGTAAGGACACAGGCTTATAAAAGTTGCATTACAAACAGTGCAGTACAAATTTGGAATACTTCTCTGCATAAGATAAACATTATTTCATGATTCCCACATTTTAGTAAAACCCCAAGGGTTGATCACTGTTCCTACCCAGTAGCAGAATCTTTGCAATATGTGAATTACGAAACGTAAAATAAAAAGGAGCAAAATACCTTTATATAAGTAGCGCAAGTTGTCCTCTAGATTAAGCCAATCGAACAAAGCTACCCCTCAAAAAAAGGTGAACTTATCTTTACATAACATCAAATATTATAGTATATATTTATATTAAACTAATAATAAAGTATCAGAACCTTAAAAAACGCTAATGTTAGGAAAAACAAGTTTTGAAATGCCAAGACGCGAACCATTGCCCCAAACATCTCTATACAGGACAAGGGACGCTACTCTCTACGCTAAACCAAAATCACACTGCACCTATCTAATCATATTGTCACCCTTCCTGAAAACCTTAATCGTAGATATGCTACTAATTGAAATTTAATTATAATTAATTGTACCAAGTACAATACGTTTTGGGTGGATCTTCAGTGTGCCGCTGCCTTAAATAGCCTACTCTCATAATACGTAAGTTACAATAATTCTTTTGTAACGAATATGATGTTTCTCATTATTTTATTGGAACGAATCACGCAGCTAACAACGGATTTTCCAGTGATTCTCAATTTTCTGTTGCTCAGAAACGGCATATATACGTATAGGCTTGAAATGAAGTGCCAATATGGCGCCTCACAACTCTGTACTGAAGGGAGACGGCGTGCTTGTGACGTAGGTGGCGTTGTGCCATCTCATTGGTCAACGCTCACAGACGCACGCTCGTAATATCTGACATGCCAGATATTGCTCTGCACGTTCGGAAAGACTCCCGAGTGTGCTATTCCACGCTGTGACGCCAGAAACTCGGCACGCTCAACGTTCGGATGCACGGTCCGTGTGCCGACGGCTTAACGATGGGTCTCCGCTGCTGACGATCCATGCATGTGCAACTACGACCGAAATAAGCACGTAACCATCGGCACTAGATCTTGGCGCAATGACAGAGCATTGCATCGTATGGCGAATCACGATACCTTGTTCATCATGCCATTGGGAAGTCGCTAATCCTTCGTCTTTCACGGTAACAACTGCTTGATACCTGCACTGATGGATGGAGACAACCTGGCGTCGGTTCCATTCTGCTCTGGGAAACATTCACAGGGGCATCCACAGATCCAGTGGAGCTCGTGCAAGGCAACATAACGGCCAAGGAGTATCTTAACACTGGTTGTTGACAATGTATACCCTGTCACGACAATCATGTTTCCAGATGGCAGTGGCATTTTTCAGCAAGATAATGCGCCATGTCACAAGGCCGGTAGTGTGATGGAGTGTCTCGAGGAATACAATGGAGAGTTCCAATTTATGTACAGCCCCCCCCCGCCCCCCAACTTTCCAGATCTGAACCCGAGCGACGCTATATGGGATGTGATTGAACGTGGCGTTAGTGCTCATTGCCTCCTTCTCCGGAATCTATGGGAATTACGTGACTTGTGTGTGCAGATGTGATGCCGACTTACTGCAGTGACCTACCCCACAAGGCCTCATTGCTTCCATGCAACGACGCATCGCTGCTGCTATCCATACCAAAAGTGGACTTACCGGCTATTGAGTGGCTGGTCATAATATTCTGGCTGTACTTCATTACTGTAAGGTCACCACGTGTTCTTTAACGGCCATGCGAGGCAAAGTGTTATAATATCGTGGTTGACTAGTGAGTAGGAAAAATGTTTGCTTATCATAACATGTCTTTCAATATAATTTGTAGCTTTGCCTCTTATTTCATTGTAAGGTTGAGAGGGTTGAATGCAAACCAGATCACGTATGTCATTAGTCCTGTTTGCTAAATAATAGTATTGTCATTATCAACATAGCAATAACAGTAGGGCACTTCAGAATAATTTCCTATGTCAGGAAAATATTTATAATTGCTTGCGATGAATCTTGCTGGCTCCTGGTTATTACAGCAATGAAAATGACACATGGTGGTCTCCTGCTTCACAAAAATTAACACTAGCCAAATTTCTAAATATTGTGCTTCTCTCCTCAGAAGGTCCAGGCGACATAAACTATGTATTCTACACTTGAGGTTATTTCTATGAGTTAGACCTACTGAAAGGCTCCTAAAAAGAATTTAAAATGCTTGAATCAGTTATTGATATGTAACCCCTTGCGCCCATTCCAAGGGGCCCGAGCCCCTCAAAAGTTCCCCCCCCCCCCTCCAATAACTTATGAAAATTAGTAGTTATAATTTGCTTTGTAAAATGACAAAATTATTTTGGAATTTTTATTTTCCTTGTTTGACGATAGTTACCTTTTAAAATACATTCAGCAATGAGTTAAAACAAATATTTATTACGGTAGTAAGCAGGCTAACTGAAAACGAGTGGGGTGAATCATGACTGCGTGTTGGTGCTGCAGGCTCACTTAGAATTTGTCCCGGTGTGCGAACCTTCGGAGGGCCAGCGCTGTTATCACGGCAACGTCAAAAGGACTGGAGGAGAAGCGCCTGGAGCCCTCACATCGCCTTGACGCCGCGGCTATATAAAGGCCACCATACTGTCGCCGTCATTCAGTGTGGATAGTTCCGTTCATTGCATGCTGCAGTTATGTTTCGTGTTCAGACTTTAGGCTCTTAGTGTATCGTGAATTAGGTTTACAATGGATAAATTTGTTACCAAAAAGGCGCGCTTGGAAGCCGATGATACTGCAAGTCAACCTCCAACAATTATTGTGTCGTCAATTGTTTCGTCGTCTTCAGGCGAGAACCGTTCACAGCCGAAACCTGGACAATCCGGTAAGGGAAGATCATTTCAGAAGTCTTGGTTAATCAAATATACATGTCTACAATGTCAGGCATCCACCGAAAAAGCTTTTTGCAAAACCTGCAAAGAGGCAAATACTAAAAATCTATTATAACTTTCTTCAAAAAAAAGAAGCTGCATTTACTTCAGTAGGGTTTTCTAACTGGAAAAAGGCTTTGGAAAAATTCTGTCTTCATGAAAATACGTTTACGCATAAAGAAAATGTTCTGAAACTAAATTCTATCACTAACCAAAGTGTGGTCTCCCAATTGAATGAAAAGTTAGATAGTGATATGAAGAAAGGCCGTTTAGCTCGTGAGAGAATTTTTACTACCGTGCCATTTCTATGCCAAGAAGGGATAGCAATTAGAGGGCACGAAGATGTAAACTCAATTTTTTCAGTTGTTGGAACTCCGAAAGAATGACGTGCCTGAGTTTAAAGATTGGTTAGGGCGTCAGGGGTATAAATGGACGTCCTACGATACTGATCCACTAGGAAAGTCTGTGTTGAGAAAGCTATTGGCTTCAATCAAGAAAACTGAACATTTTTCTATTATGGTTGACGACACAAGTGATTCTTCGATTCATGAACGTCATTTTGTATTCGTACAGTCGATTACTCCTTAATCATCAACGAAGACTTTATTTGCTTCTACGAGACCCCAACACTGAATAACAAATTATGTTTAGTATTTTAAATGACGTATTTACTCGTCTTGATTTGTCAGTGGATAACTTACGAGGACAGTGGGATGATGGTGCCTCGAATATGAGAGGTAAGTTCAAAGGACTAAAACAGTTAGTTTTGGATATACAACCAAAAGCACATTATGTGCACTGCACTGCTCACAGTTTAAGCTTGGCAGTTGTAAACATCTTACGTCTATGAGGGATATTATGGATTTGGCCAAGGACTTAATAAACACCGTAAGGAAAACCAACAAAAGGATGGGACTTTTCAGAAGCATACGCTGTGAGAGTGCCAACGACCACGGTGGTCTACGACTCCTTTGCCACACTCGATGGACTAATCGAGCCTCTAGTATCTTGAGAATATTGAAAAACTTTGAAGAACTTCTAGAGTTTTTTGAAACATTTTCTGCTGAGGAAAATACAGAGGCAGGTTACAAATGTGCAGGCTACCTTGAGTCAATGTTACAATTCAAGTTAACCCAGTAGAGGATGTCAATGAAGAAATTCACTGCCCTCATGTAAGTGTTGCTGATCTGGATAAAATATATGAGTGCTTGATTTGTATATTGAATGGAAGGCGTGATAGTTCTGAACACTTTTGGGAATTGTGTTTAAAAGAAAAACCTTCACAAGTTGATCCTTCGCTTCCTCGGAATCGAAGTATGCCAATGAAGTATGAAAACACTGAAGCCAGCTCACTGCACACTTTTAAAACCCCAAAGGAATACTACAAAGCTATTTACATAGAAGTTTGTGAAACGGTGCAATCTTGCATTATCGAGCGGTTTGCTTCAACTGGACTCACACAGTTCATTGCAGTTGAACAAGAGTGCTTACTTTTAGTAAACAAAGGTGAAACAAACTTACAAAAATCAACTGAGTTTTTCAACTGAGACCTAGACATTGACAGCCTGTGCTTACAATTTAATATGTTAGCCGATATTGCTAATAAAAAACAACTGGTCTTAAAAAACATGCGTGATGTAAGAAAGTACATTACACAAGAGCCTGCAGATGGAGAAATTTTAAGTGAAGTAGTGATGTGAATTAAGCTTCTCCAAGTAGTTCCAATCACGACGGCAACAGCAGAAAGGTCATTTAGCACCCTTAGACGTCTGAAGTCATATCTTCCATCAGCAGTGGGACAGAAGCGACTGAAAAACTTCGCTGTTCTTCATGCCTACCGAGATGTTTTGGATGAATTAGATATCCGACCAGTCATCAACGACTTCATATTCAGTGATCCAGTCAGACGGTTGACATTTGCTCCTTTCTACAGACAATCCAGCTCTAATAATGGCATTCAGAGCAATAATAAATATCTTTATAAACTAGAGAATTAAATACATACATAATGTTCAATTTTCATTTCCGAAATATTAGTACTAGTTTAGTACTGTATTACTATATTAATATAGCACTTCATAAGTTATTTTCAAATACTTAAATATTTTTAGGGTGTAAGACCCAATTAAAACCCACTATTTACATACTTTTTGACTGAAAGTATTAGGCATACAGTATTACCTTTATTGACTGAATTAAAGCATTAACTTTGAGGTACTGTTTTTGTTTAATGAACCCCGAACCTTATTCATAGTAAGCTTAGATTAGCTGTTTTTTTTCGGGTCATACTCAGTTCTTGCCCATTAGTTCTACATCTACATCTACATCTACATCTACATCCATACTCCGCAAGCCACCTGACGGTGTGTGGCGGAGGGCTCTGAGCACTATGGGTTCAAATGGTTCAAATGGCTCTGAGCACTATGGGACTAAACATCTATGGTCATCAGTCCCCTAGAACTTAGAACTACTTAAACCTAACTAACCAAGGACATCACACAACACCCAGTCATCACGAGGCAGAGAAAATCCCTGACTCCCGCCGGGAATCGAACCCGGGAACGCGGGCGTGGGAAGCGAGAACGCTACCGCACGATCACGAGCTGCGGACTTAAATTAGCTATTTCACTTATTAATCAAAGTGCTATTGCTGTGCAAAAGCTACATTTTATGTTTTATTCTTTTAATGATAGTTTAGGATTTATTTGAATATACTTTTATTCTTTTCAGAGCTATATGTTCATTGATCATATGACTCTAAAATGCTAAAAAACTTTAAAACTCCCTGTTTTTCCATCTAAAATTATAAAATTTCCCGGGGCAAGACCCCCAGTATTAACACCCCCCCTCCCCCAATATTTTTTATAAGTCGACGCCCCTCGATGTAACCCTCTTACCTGCAACTTCCTCTTCACATATAAACATGCACATAAAACCTGTTTTATTTCATTCTCACGATACATACCCGAGTCTGTCTCCATAGCTAAGTGGACAGCGCCAGGTTCGATTCCCGATGGTGCCATGGCTTTTTTATGGTGGGGAGCGGGGAGGGGCGGGTGGAGGCCTGGAACGGACTGCACTCACCCTCCTAAAGCCAACTGAGAAGCAGTAGCGACCCCAGGTGACGAAAACTGACAAATACTGGGAGAACGTTGTGTTGAGACGACGCCCCTCCACAGCGCATACAGTGATGTCACTAGTAGAGGAGGACACGGCAGTTGGTCACTACCGGTGGACCCGCAAACGATTGCAGAGGTGGTTAACGTTTGCTATCACTACGCCAGGTATACGATGGTGACAGCATAATGGTCGCACAACCTTCGTAGAATAAAGATTCTCTAAATTTAGCCGTCAGGGTTGCGTAAAAAACGTGTCGTCTTTTTTTCGTTCTTTTTAGACTTTTCTATGAGCTATGCCGAACTGTCACGGTTCTGTCATTACGTCTGTGTTTCCTGTAATGTCTGTTGTAATGATAACTTGGTAAAAACCCCAAATATATATTACAATAGCAGCACTAGCGGCTCGATTTGATTGTAGAGATGTACTGCATTATCTCACAGCTCTTCGTACAAATACACCTTCCAAAGTGATTCTAAGTAATAGTCCCATTTCATGTCGTCGGCTTCGCCCCTAAAGTTATGCAGTGTCACGTGTTACAGATGTTGACCACTAAACTTGTAATAAAATACTTTCAAGGAGAGTTGACGTACACTACATAAAGCCACTATACGATACGTTGTGGTACAGAATACTTTTTCCACTTTTCTATCCCTTTTCGGGTGATGTCTAGGTAGAAAATTGTCAGTTCCCTTTGTACAGTTCCAAATGTTTTCCAACTGTAAAGTAGTAATTCCTTACATGGGATGTATAACGTAATCAGTTGAACCAAAAATTAATCCATCGTAGAGCGAATTTCATTATCTTCGTATTTTACTTAAATGTTCCTGAACAAAGTGTGAGAGGGTTAATGTTAATGACGTGAAATATTTCGTACTTCGATTGTTTCGTTTGAGTCTGCAGTATGTATAAGCCGCTTCAAAACCTCTTCAAAACGGCTGCAGGCCGAAATCGATAGAGGATTAAATTGAATATCAAACCAGACAGTTGCCTGTCGAAATAGTCATTTCATTTAATGTGTGTCTTCACGTGGGCACACGTTGATATTTTTTTCCGGTAATAAGCAAACGGTCAGTTTCACCAATTTATTATCAGTGCATTATATAAAACGTATTGTACAAATGTATGTGTTATGCAGTGCTGTTGTACGTTCTGTTCCATTATGAATCAGATTGGTTCAGATTGTTTACTGATGTTACCCTAATTGATTACTCTATGACGTTCACAATATCGTTCTACTTCTTGTAACAAAGAATACAGGGGCATAAGTGTTATGACTCACGTCGTCAGTTGTTATGATGACTGGTGGCCAGTGCTGAATAGAAACATATATTGTAGGTTTGGCAGTGAAGTCGCTAAGGAGATGGCTGCATAGTCCGTATCTGCAACGACTGAAATAATTAGTAGTCATTGGTAAAAAAATAATATATATTGTACTTGTGTTACAGGCTTCTTCAAATACTGCATACATATAACTACAAACAGGTATCTAGACAGGCATTACTTATGCCATACTTGACCAGGCGCCTTGTTAGAGGTTGCTTCCTATCAGCTGAAGGCTATGCTACATTCCTAGTTGACGTCCCGAGCAAGAGTGGACGAGAGCCCGCTAGACACTTGTCACAAGCCGCGGAGCGGCACTAGTCGCGACTCGTAGGTCCAGCGATATCTACACTCCTGGAAATTGAAATAAGAACACCGTGAATTCATTGTCCCAGGAAGGGGAAACTTTATTGACACATTCCTGGGGTCAGATACATCACATGATCACACTGACAGAACCACAGGCACATAGACACAGGCAACAGAGCATGCACAATGTCGGCACTAGTACAGTGTATATCCACCTTTCGCAGCAATGCAGGCTGCTATTCTCCCATGGAGACGATCGTAGAGATGCTGGATGTAGTCCTGTGGAACGGCTTGCCATGCCATTTCCACCTGGCGCCTCAGTTGGACCAGCCTTCGTACTGGACGTGCAGACCGCGTGAGACGACGCTTCATCCAGTCCCAAACATGCTCAATGGGGGACAGATCCGGAGATCTTGCTGGCCAGGGTAGTTGACTTACACCTTCTAGAGCACGTTGCGTGGCACGGGATACATGCGGACGTGCATTGTCCTGTTGGAACAGCAAGTTCCCTTGCCGGTCTAGGAATGGTAGAACGATGGGTTCGATGACGGTTTGGATGTACCGTGCACTATTCAGTGTCCCCTCGACGATCACCAGTGGTGTACGGCCAGTGTAGGAGATCGCTCCCCACACCATGATGCCGGGTGTTGGCCCTGTGTGCCTCGGTCGTATGCAGTCCTGATTGTGGCGCTCACCTGCACGGCGCCAAACACGCATACGACCATCATTGGCACCAAGGCAGAAGCGACTCTCATCGCTGAAGACGACACGTCTCCATTCGTCCCTCCATTCACGCCTGTCGCGACACCACTGGAGGCGGGCTGCACGATGTTGGGGCGTGAGCGGAAGACGGCCTAACGGTGTGCGGGACCGTAGCCCAGCTTCATGGAGACGGTTGCGAATGGTCCTCGCCGATACCCCAGGAGCAACAGTGTCCCTAATTTACTGGGAAGTGGCGGTGCGGTCCCCTACGGCACTGCGTAGGATCCTAGGTCTTGGCGTGCATCCGTGCGTCGCTGCGGTCCGGTACCAGGTCGACGGGCACGTGCACCTTCCGCCGACCGCTGGCGACAACATCGATGTACTGTGGAGACCTCACGCCCCACGTGTTGAGCAATTCGGCGGTACGTCCTCCCGGCCTCCCGCATGCCCACTATACGCCCTCGCTCAAAGTCCGTCAACTGCACATACGGTTCACGTCCACGCTGTCGCGGCATGCTACCAGTGTTAAAGACTGCAATGGAGCTCCGTATGCCACGGCAAACTGGCTGACACTGACGGCGGCGGTGCACAAATGCTGCGCAGCTAGCGGTTGGGGCGTGAGCGGAAGACGGCCTAACGGTGTGCGGGACCGTAGCCCAGCTTCATGGAGACGGTTGCGAATGGTCCTCGCCGATACCCCAGGAGCAACAGTGTCCCTAATTTACTGGGAAGTGGCGGTGCGGTCCCCTACGGCACTGCGTAGGATCCTAGGTCTTGGCGTGCATCCGTGCGTCGCTGCGGTCCGGTACCAGGTCGACGGGCACGTGCACCTTCCGCCGACCGCTGGCGACAACATCGATGTACTGTGGAGACCTCACGCCCCACGTGTTGAGCAATTCGGCGGTACGTCCACCCGGCCTCCCGCATGCCCACTATACGCCCTCGCTCAAAGTCCGTCAACTGCACATACGGTTCACGTCCACGCTGTCGCGGCATGCTACCAGTGTTAAAGACTGCAATGGAGCTCCGTATGCCACGGCAAACTGGCTGACACTGACGGCGGCGGTGCACAAATGCTGCGCAGCTAGCGCCATTCGACGGCCAACACCGCGGTTCCTGGTGTGTCCGCTGTGCCGTGCGTGTGATCATTGCTTGTACAGCCCTCTCGCAGTGTCCGGAGCAAGTATGGTGGGTCTGACACACCGGTGTCAATGTGTTCTTTTTTCCATTTCCAGGAGTGTATTACGAACCGCGGTCGATATCTGCAGCCCCTAACCAGTGTGGTATCGAACGTTGATACCACAATAAGTACTACCAATACTAATAACAAAGGAGTAAAAGGAACTAGCATCAAAAGCAAGTGAGCACAGCTGCAGATATGTACGTAGTGTAATAGCACTGATGAGATCTATTTCTGTATTCCGAAGGCCACTCTACGTTGGTGTGTTTATCCGTCTTAATTTCTTTCATTTTGACTTACAAGTGCCAAAATTGACGTGCTCTAAGGCAGACCACTAAAAGTGGAGATTGTTGAGTAATGACGTTAAGACACACTAAAAAACAGCTTTCCACGAAAATCGCATTCAGGTGATTTAGAGACAATCGGGAGTTAAAAAAAAGAAAGTTTGGGAATTTCTGTAATGAAGAGGGAATATTATGGATGGAGAAACGCACGACAGTGGTGTAACGTCGTATTCTACCAGTGTCCCATGTTTTTTCACTCATTAGGTATCAAATATCGTATCAAGAATGAGCAGAACAATCAATTAATGTCAAGAGAGAATATTTAATCACGGTCCACTACTGATCGGCAAACACATTTTTCAGCATCGGAAAGAAGTTAGGATGCCTCTGCTGAATTTCCTGTGGGGTTTTAGCGTACCGTATAGCAGGTTATCTCGCAAGGGTAATTAAGTGAGAAATAGTTTTGGTTTTCACCCGTAACAGTTCCAGCTAACTGAATGGCACACGACTAGAGATTTTCACAGCGAGGAGTGCCGCATGCAGTGGCACTCTGGACATCAAAAGAATTTTACTCATACATGGAACACTGTAGTAGCAAAATGCTGTGACCTGGATTTTCATCTCCCTGTGGTAAAGGCACTCGATTCAGTGCAGTTTGGGGGTAAATTAATTTGCAAAGCTACCCCCACAAGATGTGGCTACGAATGGCTCAACGTAAGCAAGGTGAAGGGGATGGCTTTTTTTCACTGTAAGGTGACACACGTTATTGACCTAGAAGACAAAGTCCGACCAGACTACCATCAAAGATAAGACTGGACATTCGATAATACACGTAATACAGAAAAGAAAACGAGCGCCACCAAGGAATTGTCCGAATGGGATGGAAGTCGCTAGATGTGTTGTACAGGTTCAGACAAAGAAATGATTACAACTGATGTATTCTTCTCGTGTTATCAGCCGAGTGGTGGCGTCATCTTCTCGCAACGTTTCAATGAGTTTCGTACCCATCATCTTCTGGCGAACATTAAAATTTCAGAAAAAAGTGGATGATTGGTCCATGAGAAAGAGCTTCACAAATTGAGCAACTCAGTAACGTGTTGGTTCACCTCTGACCCTTATGCAAGCAGTTATTCGTCGAGGAATTCATTGACAGAGTTGGTGGATGCCTCCTGAGGGATATCGTGCCAGATTCTGTTCAATTGGCGAGTGAGATCGTTAAAATCACGACATGGCTGAAAGGTCCTGCCCGTAATATTACAAACTTTCTCGATTGGGGACCTGGTCATCATGTTGGCCAGGGCGGGGGGAGGGAGAGGGGGGGGGGAGGGCGGTTCACAACCACGAAGACAAAACAGCAGAAACCCTCACAGTTTGCGGATCGGCTTTATCTTGCTGAAATGTAATCGAAATCACTAAATTTCAGCTTCAAATTATGTGCTTCATGTTTCCCAGATCATCACGTTATACACTGTTGTTGTTGTTGTTGTCTTCAGTCCTGAGACTGGTTTGATGCAGCTCTCCATGCTACTCTATCCTGTGCAAGCTTCTTCATCTCCCAGTACCTACTGCAACCTACATCCTTCTGAATCTGCTTAGTGTATTCATCTCTGGGTCTACCCCTACGATTTTTACCCTCCACGCTGCCCTCCAATACTAAATTGGTGATCCCTTGATGCCTCAGAACATGTCCTACCAACCGATCCCTTCTTCTGGTCAAGTTGCGCCACAAACTTCTCTTCTCCCCAATCCTATTCAATACTTCCTCATACTTCCTCATACATTGTTACATCTGATAAAACCTCCCATACTTCCAAATTCGTGCTCAACATAGTTAGTGATAAGAAAATTAGTATCCTATAAATTATACTTTACACGAGATATTTCAGGTAACCGACAATAGAGTAAATAATTAATTCTTCACAAAGGTTTTATATTTATGAAGTACAAAATTTCTCATAAATACTGTCACACAGTATGAAGCAAGTCTTGATGTTCTAAACTTAATAGTTTACGGAAAAATGCCGTTTTAAGAGAAAAATCAGAGGCGCTAAATATTGACGCTAGGAAGCCAGAATTTGGTCAGAAGGTGCAGTTCGAAGATATAAATAAGTGATGCTGGTTACCAAAACCATAAATCAAAAATTAAGCCGGCCGGTGTGGCCGAGCGGTTCTAGGCGCTTCAGTCTGGAACCGCGCGACCGCTACGGTCGCAGGTTCGAATCCTGCCTCGGGCATGGATGTGTGTGATGTCCTTAGGTTAGTTAGGTTTAAGTAGTTCTAAGTTCTAGGGGACTGATGACCACAGCTCTTAAGTCCCATAGTGCTCAGAGCCATTTGAACCAACGAAAATTAACGCCAGAATCCACGATTTTCGGGAAAATCAACGGCTCTAAATAATCGACTTAGAAACTTGAAAATTTGTTTTATGCTTCAGTACACCCCAAAAATAATAACAGAGAGTGCACGGTAATCTACCTCTTATAGTTTTTGAGTAGTTAAATAAAAACCAATTTTGTAACTAAAATGTACCTAAGTGTTGTAGATTAAGTACTTGAAATTTTAATGATAGAGGATTTTGGTTAAACCATATGATCGCATATATCAAGTAATAGAGCTACACCAAGTTTAAGACTTTTACCATAAATAGCAACTGATATAAGTCTTAGTAAAGGTATGGTTCAGAGGTAACAATCTACCGTTAGTTCCACTAAATAAATTCTATTAAGCAAAGTTTTCATTGTAGCGATCTGAAACTTTCTACGTGCTTTCAAACTGCTTATCTGCATACCAACAAAAATTAAGAAGTTCCTGAAGTAATTGGTAACTGTATTATTAAAGATTATGTGCCCGAGATAGCAGTCGTTTGTAGACTGCCGCCCTATGCAAATAGACAGAGACAACAGGTGTTTTCTCGGCAGTCCACACCGGCACCTTATAAATACAGCCCCTGAAGCAGTAGGAAGGTTCACTTCGCTGCCAGACACTGTGAGGTCCACGCCAGTTAAGCGTCTGGTCGCGCTCTGCCTCGGATGACGTCAGAGCCGAGCTGTGACACGCGCGTATTTGGCACTGAAAACGGCCAGTGAACTCGCGAGGACTGCACCCCGTTCTGGGTCGTTTAGAATTCGGTAAAATAACTGTTAGTGTGCCGTCCGTGTGAAATTCAGTTCCGCATGGCAAGTGGTGAATTTATTTTTATGGCGAGCATTAATTTTTGAACATTTATTGCGAACTATGAATTGAGTGATGTTAGTCAGGGCGAAAAACAATCTGGTAGGAAGTTACCGTAGAGGTCGCTTCTGAACTGATAAAGGTGCTGTTAGATTAGAAAGACGTGTTTTCAATTGAACATAATGCAATTTTAAGTGTTGTTTGTGAGAAACTTTAATTAAATTAAATCTTGATTGGAACTTTAAACTTTTACTGGAGTCACAGTCCTGATCCCGCAAAGAAATGAGAAACAGACACTTTTCTCTCAGTGGGCTGGACCGGAATGTGGCCATGCAGACTGGAAACTAAGGTCAGTATGTTTCCCTTCGCTTTCTGGCTGACCACAAAATTAGTTACCAGGCTCACGTGATTAAAGACGGCGTCAAAACTTTAAACCAGTGAAGTAACTTACTCGCCGCCCCATAAGTAGGAAAGGCCAAATTTTCATTTTCTTAAGCTCGCGGAATATTCCGAAATCTTGGAATTTATTTCTAATTTATTAAAACAAACTTTGCTACTAGATTTATCCTTACAATTTTGCTAACTCCAACACAGTGCTCCTTGCCCTGCGCTCGCTGGTGACACACCGCGTCCTGTACTCGTCCACAGCGGCGCTCTGGGCCACTGCACAAAGTTATGACACCTTATGACGGGCATATAAGAGCACGAAACTGGTCGTGTTAAAAAAAAAAAAAAAAAAAAAAAAAAATCTTACAACTGAAACGGTATCTTCAACCTCAGATCCGCCTCTTGTAACATCTAGTGCTGAATTCCGCATTACGTATGGGTACCTGGATAATTTTGATCCCTCACTGTATGACAACCACTTACCCTGAAGAGAGACAAATACTTCTTCCGCGCCCCAGTCCCTACCTGCACATTAAAACTGCACGCCTTCTGAGCGAAATGTGCTGTTTTTATTTCTAGGTCTCTACATATAACATCTCAAAATTAACTGTAGTAGAAAACACACGACATCCGAAAACGTCCCTAAAAAAGCGCCATTCTCAAGATGTGCTCGCATTCTACTATGACCATGAGATTTCTTTCCCCCTCTCACGGCAGTGTTCAAATGGCTCAAATGGCTCTCGGCACTATGGGACTTAACGTCTGAGGTCATCAGTCCCCTAGAACTCAGAACTACTTAAACCTAACTAAGTACATGACACACATCCATGCCCGAGGCAGGATTCGAACCTGCGACCATAGCGGTCGCGCGCTTCCACACTGAAGAGCTTAGAACCGCTCGGCCAGGGCAGTGTATGTGCACCCACTTGGTCTCAGCTGTTTCATTGCTCCTATCGCCCTTCTCCTACTCCTTCCACTCATTTTACTTCTGAAATAATTTTTTAAGCTTCCTGATGCTGCAAATTGTCGTTCGATCTACTAATATAGGTTTCTGTAACAGATATCAGTCATAGGGTTTCCTTTTTCTGATTCATCAATATTTCATTCATCTTTACTTTTTTAGTCCATTTCATTTGTCTGTATAAATTAATTTTATCTGTTGTGAAATATCTTTTTGTTTTGTTACACTGACTGCGTACAACCAGGCAGGCCAATTTATGAAAATTGTTATTCTGACGTACGTATTTCATGAAGTTTGTACTGCAAGAAGTACAGAAGCATAATACGAATATCCGAACCACTACGTCACAGCATGGCAGGCGTTGGAAGGAATTTCCTCGGCTGCTTGAGCCACACGCTGTAAGAATACTTAGTCCGTGTCTTTGGCATTCATTGCACGCGTCCCGCCACCTGTGCCAGTACGACAGAGAGTTCGCACCGTGAACTCATTTAAACTTTTCCTATTTCCTTAGGTTCTTTTCGACTTGACAGAAGAGCAGTGCTTAACATGCGTTCACAAGCGCCTAGAAAGCGGCTGCCTTTGCAGAATAGGTTGCAGCTTACTGGAGTAGACCTCCTACACTTTAAGCTAGAGGGGTTGGACGAAAACATGGACATACCGAGAATAATTCTTTTGTGAACATAAATACAGAAGCTAGACGAGCCCCAAGGCTGCGGTGCTCCATTTTTACCACTGATGGCACCTGAACAATGTCCTCAATAAGTTGCAACAAGTGACAGTCGTGATCACAACAGTGTTCTCTGTCAATGTGAGAGAGTTGTGTCGAAGGTAAGTAAATTCGAGTGGAGACATTGTTGGTGCTCGCATGGAAATTTGTGGTAAGTTTCTATGGGACCAAACCGCTGAGGTCATCTGTCCCTAGGCTTACACATCACTTTATATAACTTAAAGTAACCTACGCTACGGACAACACACACATCCATGCCCGAGGGATGACACGAACCTCCGACGGGATAATCACCGCGAACCGCGACAAGGAGCCTAAGACCGCGCGGCTACCCCGAATGATGGGTCCTTCTGTAACCAAGGCAGCCGAAGTGTTCGGTGTTTCAAGAGACGCCGTATCGAAGATTTATGCCGCATACAAGGAGAACGGAAAAAACATAATCCCCTGAGTCACAATGCGGAGGAAAGTGTGTGTTGAGTGATCGCCAGAGACGGTCGTAGGAGAGAAGACTATGACAAAAATATGGGGTTGATAGCTGCTGAAGTCACTGTAGAACTGAATGTAGCACTCACGAACATTCCAAGCACCAAAACACGAAGGGAATTCCTTAAGCAGGCAATTGCTGGGCGGGCTACAATTTCAAAACAACACATCACTGATACAAACGCCTGTAATAGAAAAACGTGGTGAGTAGTAATCAGGTCACTTGAGCACAGTTGAAAGTTATCTAATAATGCTGTTCTTCATCGCCTTATAAACCGCCAATCTGCGCACACTACCCACTACAATTTTTTAAAAGCGGCTGCCATCGAATTAAAAATTTTCAACTAAAATTCTATGCTATGAATCATATGTCAAAATCTTTTTACCATATATTACCACATAAATAAATGTATCTTTCGGAATTATCATTAAAATTTGCACACAGCTTTATTGTAGTTTTCTGTGTAGTTAACACATTCATTCTTCTAGACATATTTATAACATAGACCGGATAATTTTCAATAAAGCTAAATGGACTCACATTAACATCACCATTCAATTGTATAGGTCTCTTAAAATCTACAAAAGTATCATAAGCTTTTAAATAATTATTTCGTGGATCTAGATTCCACATTTCTTGAGGAAAATCTCGTTTTTTAATTTAACATGATCGAATATTTTTAAAAATTCTACACAACAAATTCTAAACCATGAAATTCGTAATCATTATTTTTAGTTCTCTTCATTCCATTATATTTTAGTTTAATTTCATCATATTTAAAAAATTGGAAGTCCCAGTTAGTTATTATTTTATTAAACCTTTCTGGCAAAATTAATTTTAAACTTATTATCAAGCTCAAGACAGATTTTATCACCATATCTAGTTTTTAAATGTTCACAGTTAGTAATGCAATAGTGCTCATTTACATCAAGCTCAAATCTTTTTAAACAAATTAGCATGGCTTGCATTATTGAGCTACTTCACTACAGTGTCCATTTATATAGAATAAAATTTTAATAATTTTTAAAATTTTCAATATTTATAAATATGACTAACGTATGGGATGAATTTCAATTTGACATCTTTGTCAAAAGAAGTAATAATACAAGAGAGAAACAAGTTGAATATAATACTTGTAAATAATATTTTAAACCATCATTAATTATAGAACACTTGAGAAGTCGGAAGCATACTAAATGTGTTAGTGCACTAAAGAGAATTTAGGGAGAAGAATATGAAAAGTACTTTGATAACTATGAGGAAAGAGATATAGAAATACGAGAGGAAGTAGAAAATTCTAATTCTCTCTTTTCTATGACAGTAAAACAAATAGTAGATTCTAATTTACCAATTAATAATTTACCTACAAAATTTGTAAATTACATTAAAGCTTATTCGTTATTTTTAAAAGTTTATCACTCTATAACCAAAAAGTTAAACATTCTACAATACAACAAAACGCATCTAACTAATTTATTCTATTTTTATAAGGTATATGGTATGAATTTTTTCTTTACATTAGACGATATAGATAATCTTTAACATCCATAAGGCACTGTATCATAGTTATCTAAGACAATTCTTTTATCATACTGAAACGAAAATTCTTTCTTAACCTGTTTGTTGACTAGATTTTTAGTATCAAAATCTCTGGTTATCTGATTGTATTCCAACTGTTCTTTTCATTAACTTCACTTTCTATTAACCTTATCATCGATTCACCATTCAACTTTTGAATATCCTTGTAACTTAATGTGAATCCTTTTACCATCATTTCTGTCTTTTTATCATTTTTCTTGTAATAATAACTTTTTGGACCTGTTGAAGCCCAATCTGTAATCCAATTATTTCCTAATTGATCTGCCCATTCACCTAACATACAACCTGTTTCCACAGCATTTTTACCATCATCTATATATACTACAGAATCAGTATCGAAATATATGACTTTCTTCCTAGTTTACCTAACATATCATACAATCTAAGTCTTGCATTTGATGTAGTGAATGCAGCTATGAAAATATTAGTAGCTGCATTGTTTTCCATGTAATAATCTTTGAAATTATACCTCATGTGAATCATTTCCTCTCTAATAAAATTTACATCTAAGTTATCTAATCGATCATCCAACAGTATCTCATAAAAGCGTTGTAAATTGGTTACTTATTCTGTTTGACTCATATTTTGTCTTTGTCCAAATTTGCGCCATAGTGAATTAAGACAAATTTTAGCAACAGCTCGCTTTCCAGGATTTTCCTTTATTCTGTCATGATCCAAGTCAATATCCAACTTCTCTTTAACTGTTTTGCTGTATTCTTTGTCACTTTCAAAATTATGTGAACTAGTTTCTAATTTTATTTTCATAAAGTCTTTCACATAAGTTTTAAACAGCATATTGCTTTTTTTTTTAAAGTCCCATACTTCATAGACTTCTAAAAATTTATATCCTTTCTCTACTGCTTTCTTAACTTCATCAGTTGTCCAAGTTCCAATAAAACCTATTTCTTCATCACAGTGATTGCATTTACTTATTAGTTGTTCTGCATATTTGACACACAGACGAAACAACAGTTTTTCATTTTTATTAAAGGTTCTTTTTCATTTTTATCGATTTGCATGTCTACAGGTGAAACAGGATGGTATAATCTTCTAGGAGCCAATACTTTACGTTATATTAAGCCATACAGTGTTTAGAATAATATCTTGGTCTATATATTTTTCATGGATGTTGTTTAAGATAATAAGGATAATATTGCAGAGTAGTATAAAGACTACACACATCAATATATTTTATGTTTCATCTCATACCATCTGCTTTAGCTCTTGATTTTATTGCATTTGTTCATTCACCATAAAATGAATCTCTTGGATTCAATGTTTCAATAACTTCTGGTAACTGTTTAAGCTTTTTATATTCTGTTGAGTTCACCCAATCACATTCCCACATTTCCACTAAATTGTATCCAGTATTTCGTATTTCTGCACTTCTTCTCAACGTCTTTTGATAAAGATCATTCATTGTTTCCTTATTATTGTTGTTAATTGTTTCACTTTTGAAACATTTTTAGACCCATGCCAGTAACAACCATGGTATTGATAAACAGTATTAGTTTCTTTGTCAAATCCATCTACTTTTGCTCCAGCAGTTCTGACTTCTCCACCATTAAAGAGCATGTGAGATATTATTGTTGTTTAAATTATTCAGCCAAGCTATCGATTGTGTACTGTAATTTTCCTTCTGTTCGTTATCCAATATAGCAATTGTTTTTGGATGTATGTATTTCGATTTGTAAATTGCCACACAAATGCCAGAAATAGTCAAATAACAGAATGGATCAATGTGAGCAATTTCCAGAAACTGTTTTCTTAATTCCAAACATCCTCCTCTTAATATATCTACATCAGAATTACAGAATTCGTTAATTTCTTTCTTCATATTGAACACATAATTTTCTTTAAGTGTAGACCTATGCCATTTGAGAAATGCTTCTCTATCTTTTGGCTTCATAGTGTCAACATAGTAATATTCAGTATCAGGAATTGGCCCTATATGGTTTTCATTTTCTGGCATATTGAATAAATATGGGAAGTAATCTTTCTTCAATTCTTTTAAATCAGAAGTTTTTGGAAAATTGCCAAGTGGAACTTGTACAAAGTTACTACTATCTATTATTTTTATTTCTAACTGTTTGATTTCCAACAACATTAGTTTAGTTCCTGTATAGATGGTATATGGTCTTATTGTATTTTCAACACAGTACTTCAAAATGAATTGTGAATCGTAACCTTTTGCATAATGAGCTATGAATGTGTGATAACTATTCTTTTCAGATATCATCCACTTACAGAATTCATCAGTTGTCTTTGATTTATAAACAGTATCACCTTTGAAATTGTGGTCAATTATAAGATTAGGAAGGTGTGTTCCAGTTTCTTGAGGTGCTTCATAATCAAACCACAGGTATCTCTCAGTGTAGGTACAATTCACTTTCTTTGCAAAGCCTTTCTTACAGCATTTAAACTCTTTACCACCAACTATTTTATTACACACGAAGCAATGGTAATATAAAAAACTTGGAAATCTGCATTAACATAGCAATCTTCTTTATTACAATTTGGGCAACCTTGCACTATAAATTCATCAGCAAATTTTTTTTCACACATACCACCATTTTGCAATACAAGTTTCATATAACATTTGTGATTTCCAATTTCCACTACTTGTTGACAATTTCTACAAAGTTCAAAACCACATTTATGTCCTTTAGATCTTAAACAAATCTTTTTACATCCTTCACACTTGTAAGCTGTATCACAAATTGTTGGTGATTGTTCAAACATTCTTCATGATAACAGTACCAATTGCATTTCTCACAATAAATCTTATTTTCTTCACTTTCATGTTCTGGAGTTTTGCATAATATGCACACTTTTCGCTCTATTTTACATCTGTGAGCATATTTGTTGTGATAAGCTTTCTTGCATTTATCACAGAAATATGATGATCCCAAGAAAGCAATCATACTATTAAATACATCCAAATGGTTGTGATCTTTGTACAGATAAATCTTTATTTCTTTCTCACAACCACTATAGATTACTGCATTGAAATTTTCAGCACATACAACATTTATATGGATATCCAACAATTCTTCTACATTTTTAATGTCATCTAAAGTAAATCCTTCTTCATTGTATTCATCCAACTTATTACATAATATATTAGTTAACTCTTTCTGTAATTTGTATTTATCTCCTTCTCTGATTTTCTTAATCTCGTTTGTAGTTAGTTCTCTTCCCAAAATATTATTTGTGTGATATGTCAGAGCTACAATTACAGCTCTAGAACAACACAGATCATATTCATTTTTAATTCTTGTGATGCATCTCTTAGTCTTTTTGTCTTCAGCTAGATTTATTATTTTTACATCCACTACCTCTAGGAATTTCTAACATCTGAATACGATGTTTCTGCTACATCAACAGTTTCATTACTTGTTAAGATATCCCTCATTTTATTGCATAAGACTTAAGCAGATTCTCGAGTATTATTTGATGCATTTTAACCTGTAGAAATTGGATAGAACGTTTTTGAATTATTGACTGTTATATTTAGCTTATCTCCTTTCCAGAAATTAGTCCTCTTTTTAGCCACATCTACTATGGAATTGAGTGCTTTTGTTATGTAATCTGTTTTCTCAGTAGGAGTATCGAGCTTGGCAATGATAGCATCGTTAAAAACAATTGTATAGTCAACATACCATGCTTTAAGTTTTTCATTAAATTTAGATCTAATTTCTTTTATCTTAAATACATGATTTTTAGATGGCTCATCATCCTTTCCTTGCTCAAATATTTTACTACAAAAACTGTAAATTGGATCTAACATCACTATTTTTTTCTCTCCTGGTGGACAAGGCTTTTCAATAATATTATCATCAAATCTGTAAAATTAATTTATATTTTGTACACGCTTTGGTCGTAATCTAGTCTTTAGGAATACATCTGGATGAAATTTAAACTTTTGTAATACAATGGCATTAATTAACTCTGATTTCTTTAATGTATTGTAGCCTTTAATACCAAGATTTTTAGCTTCATCTTTGGGTTCACATAATTTCAAATTTTCTAGAGTTCTTGTAGGAACTTGTAAAATATTTGAAATAATTAAGTTGATAAGACTATCTTTTCTAAGTGCACTATATCCTTGTAAATTATTCATTATGCAATAATCACAAACTTGAGCAACTGTAAAATCTCTCTGAGAGACTTCCATTTTCCATCTTTTATTAAAGAAAAGTATTCATTGGCTTTTGAAAAAATGGTTGGTGGTGGTGGTACATTGTTTGAAACAATTAAATTGATTAAATCATCTGTTCTGTATCTGTTGTGTACTCATAAATTCTTCCTTCTGCAATAATCACGAATTTGAGCAACTGGAAACTTTCTCAGAGAGGCTTCCATTTAATAAAGGAAAAATTTTAATAGATTTGAAAAATTAGAAATTACCAGCAAAGATGACTTCTAATTTGGTTAAGATAAATTTTAATAGATTTCAAAAATTATAAATCAGAAGCAAACATCAATTTTTAAATGACTAAGTATGTAGTTCATTTCTAATGTGCTTATTTGTGTGTAAATGTTTTTCGATATCGCTTTTAACTATTTCTTTTCCACACTCACACACTATTTTTCTTTTTTGTCTATATTCTAGTTGACAAGTCTTACACCTACTTGCGAGCTTGTCCCTTGATATACGAGTTATGTAAAAACAGCCAAGATCCTTAATTTCTTGACAACCAATACATTTTTAAAATGTTTTAACTGCAGTTTTTGTTGTAGTTTGTAAAAATAAAAATCTTTTATATACTTAAACATTGCCAAAGGACTCATAATTAGATATAAACTGTTCAAAACATTCTTTTCTGTTATTATGCGTAAAAATTTTATTACATTCTTTACACATATATGAAAGCCTATCCTTTGAGTATTTGTGTGAATAAAAGTTATCAATTGATTTCTCTACTTCACATATTTTACACTTCTTGTGTGCTTCCATTTTCTTCTTCTTCTTCTGCTTTTACGGCCTCATTGGACCACTTCAGTCAATAATTTCTGGTCCTGTTCTTTGGTATTTTCCCCTTCCGAGTGGCCCAGTATCTCTTCATTTGTTCCGATGCTTTACATCGTTCCTCATCTGTAAATACCCTTTTCATTGTATGTCGTTTGTCAATTTTTGGTTTAAATCTTATTTCTGTGTCCCTCAACTTCTTTAAATTTGGCGTTTTGTTCTGCAAATCATCCAGAGTTATTTCCAGTTCTTCCATATCCTCTCCTATTTCCTTAAGCCATCCTCCTTGTTGTTTCAAATTCCAGAGTTTCTCAATAATTTTCCTTGATAATCTGGTTTCTGGTGTCCTCAGAATGTGACCACAAAAAGAGATCCTTTTCTTTTGTATAGTATCGGTGATGGGCTCCAGTTCTCTGTATACCACTTCATTTGGAACTATCCGCCATTTCCCAGCTTTTTGATATTTCTTATTTATGCATGTTCTAGCAATTCTGTGCTTCCATTTATAGAGATAAAATTTCATTAATAATTAAAATTTTTCCTTAATAAATCAATCCTATGTCATGTTGCTGTGGGCTTGATAGCTTTATATCGTACTTACACTCTTAATTTTCCTTCTATCACTAGTATTTCTACTGTGTTTTTTATTTCATTTATGAGTTTTTAGTAGAATACACATTTCACAAAAAGGAAATTATTATCTTTAATGACACACTTTTAAAGAAATTGCATATGTCTGAAAATTTTTAATTTACTAATGTATTTTTTCTATGTTAAACGGAAATAGAATCATCTATGCATAATATTTTTGATCTCAACAATAGTTCATCTTAAGAGGCAATGAAAAATCTTCAAATTGTGTCTAAGACATTACCTGCTGTAGAATTTGATTTACTAATATATTTTAATTCTATATAAATGGCAGTAGTCGCAAGTACAGAATCGACCTTGTTGAACGTTTTCGAATTCATTCAAGAAAGGAATTATGAATTAAGTTTATGAGGTTGGTTCAATGACATTTGGACTCGTCTGATTAATAAAAACGCTCTTTTGGTCACAAATAATATTTTGTTCTTCATTCACTATGGAATTACAGGGTTCTTGAGCGAGAACCCTGGAAGTAAATGAAGAGAGAAAAAATATATATGATGAAATTTTAACTGAGCCTGATGCAGAATTTTAATTTACTAATGTATATTTATTCTATATAAATGGAGGCACTTATTGATCTAAAGAATAATAAGCTTACTTAAAACAATAAACAAGCTATTAGAGTAAATGTTGATGTTTATGATCGAATTACATTAGAAAATTTATTAGAACAAAGCCTGCTATCACACAGCACCCAAAAATACAGTATTTATCAATGAATCTGGTCTGTATTCTTTAATTTTATCTTCTAGAAAAGAAGAAGCAAAAAAAGTTTAGAAAATGGGTTACTCATGCAGTTTTACCAGCAATTCGCACACATGGTGAATATAAGATTAGAAAAGAGATGATTGGTGCTTATAACTATCAAATAGAATCTTTACATGAAATACATAAATTGGATAAAAAAACAAATCGAAAATTTAAGAGAAACAGTTTTACATTTACATCTACATTTATACTCCGCAAGCCACACAATGGTATGTGGCGGAGGGCAGTTTACGTGCTACTGTCATTACCTCCCTTTCTGGTTCCAGTCGTGTATGGTTCACAGGAAGAACGACTGCCAGAAAGCCTCTGTGCACGCACGAATCACTCTGATTTTACATTCGTGATCTTCTCAGGAGGTATAAGTAGGGGGAAGTAATATATTTGATACCTCATCCAGAAACGCACCCTCTCGAAACCTGGACAGCAATATACACCACGATACAGAGCGCCTCTCTTGCAGATTCTGCCACTTGAGTTTGCTAAACATCTCCGTAATGCAATCACGCTTACCAAATAACTCTGTGACGAAATGCGCCGCTCTTCTTTAGATATTCTATATCTCCTCCATCAACCCGACCTGGTACGGATCCCACACTGATGAGCAGTACTCAAGTATAGGTCGAACGAGTGTTTTGTAAGCCACTTCGTGTGTGATGGACTACATTTTCTAAGGACTCTCCCAATGAAGCCCAACCTGGTACCTGCCTTACCAATAATTAATTATATATGATCATTCAACTTCAAACCATTCCGCATGCATACTCCCAGATATTTTACAGACGTAATTTCTACCAGTGTTTGTTCCACTATCATATAATCATACAATAAAGGATCCTTCTTTCTATGTATTCGCAATACGTTACATTTGTCTATGTTAAGGGTCAGTTGCCACACCCTGCACCAAGTGCCTATCCGTTGCAGATCTTCCTGCATTTCACTACAATTATCTAATGCTGCAACTTCTCTGTATACTACAGCATCATCTGCAAAAAGCCGCATGGAATGTAATATGGCTTTTGATGTAATAAACACAAGAAATAGAGAAATAGATATACTATTCCTCATGTTGTTCCACAAACAAACATTAAAAATGTAAGACCAACTTTTGTAATTTTAAAGTTATTTGATGATGAATGTGACTATACTTATTATGTCATTAGAACACATCGAAAAGATTTGCAGAAACACCTATATAAAATCGAAAATACACATCCAAATTGTGAATAAATGTTAAGACTGAACTATAATCCTAACTCAATAAATTTATATCAAAAAATGAAAGAAAATTTGGGAATTGTTTGCTATCGAAATTATTTCAATACTTTGGATAACTATACACAAGATGAATTGGTTAGTGATATAATGAATCTTAGCGCAGCCTAAGACTGCTTTAGCTGTCACTCATGAGAGTGAATTGATATAATTTTAATTTACTAATGTTTTTCATTCTATATAAATGCAGTAGATTGTAGACCTCATCAATAAGAAGCTTACATACAAAAATAAGGAAGTTTTTGTGATAATTGATAAAGAAAATAATCCATTATTTAAAGGTAAAGTTGGTGCAGAAATTTTAGAATATGAAGACACTGATAAAGCTGTTAGAAATAATGTTGATAATGCAGATAAAGTAAAATATGAATGTATTGTAAGACCCAACTTAGAGGCAGGTCTAACTTATAATGAAAAAAGAACTATTTTTATTAATGAATCTGGTTTATATTCTTTAATTTGAAAACCAAGAAAAGAAGATGCTATACAATTTAAAAGATGGTTTACTCATGAAGTTTTACCATTGATTCGAAAATTCGGCGAATATAAACTGCAACAAAGAATTAAAGAAAAGCAGCAACTCGCTGTCAACTTTCAAAACAAAGTCGCGATTGAGGCAAAAGAGAAAGATGAATTAAAAGAGGAAAACAAAAGACTCGAAAAATTTAACATGAGTATAAAAGTTCTTATCGATAAAGTCAAACAGAAAACAGAAAATTGTTACCTAATTCAAAAACATATTCTTTAATCAACCACTTTAAAGTGGGAAAAACAGAGAACTTGTCTATTCAAAACTCGAATTTCAATTCCTCACACAACGAGCAAGATAAATTTTATATCTGCTTCTAAAATAAAGTGTATGATGTTAATAAAACAGAAAAGATTCTTCACGAGTTTTTGGACGACTTCAGAGATAGAAAGAATAAGGAAATATTCGTTTTACATTACACGCCACTGTCCGAGATTGTTAAATGGACGATTAAAAACATGAATGAGCCTTTCGACCACATTAATGATCTAACTAAAAGTCACTTAGAGGAAATAAACTCTTTAGACCCGATAATGCCTGAAGAAGTAGACCTAACTGATGAAGAAGAATTGAAAGAAAAGATAAATCATGCTCTTGACGATTGCGGAAATGAAATTAATTTAAGTTGAACTACATTACAATTGTTGGAGCGAATAAAAATTGAACATCACATGAACAACACAAAGATACGGAATTGCTTTAAAGAACTAAAACAATCGGAAAGCAGTAAAGAACCGATTACACATAAAGAAATTAAAATTACAATTTCTTATTGATTTACAAAAGTCGATGGTCGGAAAATCTGACCATCAATTTTTTGCTATTTAAAGTATTTGTAGACAATACAAATTTCATCACCTTTCAAATTATATAAATAATTTACAGCCTCGTTAGTAAATTTATTTATGAAATTAAAGACTGTATCTTCATCATCAGGATAACACACATTTTTAAAATATGAAATGGTTAATTTTCGCATTCGTATTGTATGATACATTTATATAGAAATAATTTTTAATAGAAGTTACATTTATTTCCTGATCTAACTTGTAAAATAACTTTATCTTTATTACCCCACAGTTGTGAGAATTATCAAAACCTAACCATTTAAAATAAACTTTATCTCCTTTCTTTCTTAAAACTTTTTCAACTAAGTATACATCCCGAAATTTCGTTTTATGTAGCTCTTGTTCATAAAAAATTCCTTCGATATCTTTCAGTTTATATGTGATCGGATTAGAATGAAAAACATCTTCAATTTCAAATATATCTGTTGGCCAATTACCTTTATATCCTTTTTCAAAAAGAGCTTCAAGTTACTAATTCTAACTTTATCACCTATTTTAAATTTAGTCGAATCATTGGGCACAATGATGTCTATCTTTTCATTAACATCTATTGGCTTAATTTTTATAGTACGATGAACTGTGTTATTATATTCATCAACTAGATCTTTAACTAAATCAATCCATTTAGAACTTCCTTGTAAAGCAAATTTCTTCCACATCTTTTCTTTAAGTCTTCTGTTAAATTGTTCAATGACAGATGCTTTTAATTCTGAAAAAGTTTAATACTGATTAATGTTATATTTTTTCATTAATTCTTTAAATTAGTTGTTATAGAATTGTTTACCATTATCTGTCTGCAGATGTTTTTGTCTCCTGGAGCTGAATATTTTTTCGAATGCATCAGCCACTTTCTTATCTGTTTTGTTGTTAACTGGAACAGTCCAGGCAAAATTCGAAAATACATCAATGACAGTCAATAAATATTTGTATACTCTATTTATCTTCAAAATTCCTTTGATCTTGCCCAAATCCATTTCGACTTAGTCGGCTTGCCATTTATCATCTATACCGAGAGAAATTATGTTTTTTCATGTAAATTTTTTATCATTGGTTTATGTAATTCATTAATAATCTTTTCACGAATATTATATAGACCTATGCCTACATTTTTTTTTACAAATATACTTTTCCTCTTTTTACAAATTGTGCAAAGACCTTCAGTTCTTTGTCTTCCATTTTCAGTTGTTACTCTATGTGGATTATGTGTATCAGTAAATGTTTTACACTTCAAGCAATAAATGTGATAGTCACGCGAAGTGTGGATGTCCATTTATGTAGATAAAATTTATTAAACATTTAGATTATTTCACCAAATACAATTACATTTACATCTGCAGGAACAGTTTTAACAGAATCTTTCAATCTTATAGTTGGAAAATCTGTTTTGTGTACCATTATTGATTGATTATTAATATTTATTCAATATAGCTTATCAGCTACACTTACTGTAATATCAAAATCATCAAAATTGAAATTTCTATTTATATTCTTACCAACAACAATAATTCTTTTAAGCAAGTAATCGTATTCGAAATTTTACATTTTTTGCTCGCCTCCTGTCATAAATGTTAATTAAATTAATTGCTTATCATATACTTTATCTTTAAGAATGCTTAACTGTTCTAAGTAAGTAGTTAAATCTGTTTTTGAGAAATAATAAAAAAACGCTTTTTCTACTTCCTTTTTTGAGAAATAATCTGAAAAAGCTTTTCCTACTTTCCTGAAATTCTTAATAGCTATGTCGTTATTTTTATTAATCTGATTCATTTTTTCATTAAACTGCATATTGGGAATATAGTTATTAAATTGTGTTAAAATGCTTGTATATTCTGGTTTTGTAACAAAATCTAATAGCCCATTATCAAAGTAATGTTTGTTAACTGCATCTTTTGCATCAATTGAATCTTTTACATTCGTAAGTCTTCTACCTTTAAAGCCAATATAGCCTTTAGTTACTTTAAAAATAGCATTAAATTCTATTTGAAAATTTATAATTGCATTAGTTATCTTTGGACGAAATTGCTTAATCATATTTTCAATTTTTTCAAGATCGAATGTAGATATATGAACTACTTGATCATTTTGATTTTTATTATTTCCAAAAATGTACAATTATTAAGTGTAAAATATTATTAAATTCAAAATTATAAGAGAATAGTTTCAAAACATACAGACACAAATGGCCACATATTACTTCATCGAAATTTTGTATTCTATCACTGTTGTAGTACAGATCATTTTTTCCTAAATAGTTAACTAGTTGTTTTGGTATGTTACTACCAAATGAATCATAAATAAATTTCAAATTATTAGCTTTGTAGTAACAAATCCAATGAGTACCAACATGATCAGAACTATCTAAATTTACTATTCCACATTCATATTCCCTTGGATAATTCGGTAATTCATCAATCATATATATACCATGAAACTGTTTAATTTTTAATCTATCTGCTGTTGCTGGAACTTTTTCACTTAAAGAAGCATCACTTGCATGCATTTTTTCTTTTGCAACTAACTGAAGTTCTTTATCTGCTTCATGTCTTTTTCTATATCTTTAGTATCTGTATAACCAATGTCATGTTTTTTGAAAGCTTCATCTAATGGATTTATACCTTTATCACTTTTAGCTAATCTTTCTTCAAGTTTAGTAAAAGGTCAGCAGTAATTAAATCCTGGTAGACGCATCTCAGGCATTGGAACATTATTTAAAACACAATTGACTAATGCTTTACCATGTTTTTCGCTCTTCCAAAATGTATGAGGAAGATTATTCAAAATTCTAAACAAGTATGGAATTCATTTTGGTTTGTTGACAAGGAAATCACTAAATTTATCAGTCAGCATTTGCATTTTTCCAAATTTTTCATTGTCATAAATTTTATTTCCAGCTAATTCTTCACCATGAATTACAGCTAATCTATTAATTAATTGTCTAACATCATTCATCCAGACATATTCAATTGGTTTTTCTGTATATTTTTTAATTAAGCCTTGCCACTTTTTTCATCTGAACCTGATGTCATTTTGTTGGAAAAATAAAGTAAAACAATCTCTTTTATCAAATTTTTATATTTATTACCTTTACCTGATTTTATTTTATTTGGATTATTGTCAGTATATATTGCTCCTGATTCAATCAATATATTGGCATAATTACACAGATCGGAACTTGTGAATAGTGTGTTCATATCATCTATAGTTATTTGTTTTTTGGTTAAGAGATTCATTAATCCATCAGTTCTTTCATATCTTCTATTACCAATCGTTAATTTATCTCCTATCAATATTACAGGCAATCTACCAACAGATTTAAATGTACCAACAGGCTTTAATCCAAAAACTTTATCTTCACTATGATTAATAGATTCTAACATTCTTTCACTTATGTTTATTTTTTTAGCATCTTTGTCTTTTAACTGTTTTCTTTTTTCATCATAATTATCTGACAAATTTGTTATTTCCAACTCGCTTTACGTATAATATCTTTTATCACTTTCATAATCTTTAATTGCTGGAATATTGTTAAATTTGTCAAAATAATAAGGAACAATGTGTTTTTCAACTTCTCTATTTTCTTCAATAGCTTTCAAAACATTGCCACCTAATCCTTCAATTCCTTGTTTTACTTGTTCAATGGCATCGATAACTGTTGATCTTCTTTTTTAAATTTTTAATTATCTGTTCTTGGTCGTTTTTTCCATTTTTTAAGCTCTTCTTTTAACTGTTCTTTTACTCTCCTGTTCTGTCTGGCTTTTTTAACGATTACTGGATCGTACATTGCTAACATTTATTCAGAAATAAAAACATTAATTAAAATATTTATGTTGTTAAGAAATTTTGTATTTTATTTCTAAACTTACCTTGTTTTGATTTTCTAGTCAGGTCTATTGTGAAAAATCCAAACTCATCATTCCAGCATTTACTACACATTTCTTTAAAATTATCAAACTTTAAATCTCCACCAACAAATTCATGATAAATATGATTTAAATTTGTATCATCTTGTCTAAAGATATTTAAAAAGTTGAGGTTATCTCTTACTAGTTGTTTTGGTATTTTTCAATAAGTATGAGCTAAGTAAAAACAATCTATATCTTTGTGTATACCTCTAGTGAAATATTCTCTAACGATATCTTTATTTTCTAGAATGAAGTCATCAAATGCAACAACTGAATTATCTTCACATTCATCTAATGGAATAATTTCTTCATTATTTCCAATTAATGTAGCTGTTTTTTATTTGCTTATCTTCAATTTTTTCAAATCCTTTCATAAATTCCAAGTATTTTGGTTGATCTAAACTTTTAGAATAAACATACAAATCATTAATTTTATTCCAGTTTAGCCATCCTGGAGCTAAAATATAATTTTCATCCATTAATGTTGTTTTTCCACAACCACTTGGTCCCATTTTCGCACATCTAATGTAATTTGGTAAAAGATTACCATCTTATTTTTCAACTTATTTTTTGGAAGTAATATTTTTGGTTCCCAATCTGTTTTGCTCATTTATTAATAAAATTTTTTAATAGTAAAGGAGTAGATTGATGCAGTCTAAAGATAGCTTTGGCTGTTGCCTATTTCAAATAAGTGGTAGGTCATCGGTTCTCAAAAAAAGATTGACTATGCCAATACGAGACAGTTTTAGTAGTGTTTCATTAGTTGGTTTCTATTCAACTTTCCTAGCTCCGTATATTAGATCGAGAAATAATAAACTTTACTGCGATGGAGAAACAATGGAAATTCCTGTAGGTCAGTATAGTTTGAAAACTTGGAGAAATTTATTCATTTGAAGAAGCCAAATATCCACATTACAGGAGATGAAATTTTAAACAGAATTGTTATTGAAAGTGATGTAAAATTATATATAGATATAAAAGATAGTATTGGAAGTTTACTTGGTTTTAGTAATCAAGTTGTTCAAGCTAAAGAAAAGGCTATTGCTAATGATGTTCCTAAAATTATTCCATTTGAATTAATAAATATAAATTTTAATCCTGCTTGTGGAATGTATGTAAAACATAATGAACATTTTCACAGAGAAACTTATATTATTGCTTCATTCAAGACTAATGCAGAGTTTGGTGGACCAATAATTCATGAACTGAATTATCCCATGAATATACCAATTTTTGACATCATTCAAGACTTAGAAATTACTATAACTGATGAGAACGATAATTTAATTGACTTTAATGGTGCTTGTGTAACAGTTATTATAGAAATTTGCTGATGCTAATATTTTTATTCTTAAATCAGCGATAGCTAAAGCAATCTTTGATTGCATCATGAGCAAAGTCGAAAGTTATCAGTTTTATTCATTCCCTGTGAATGAAAAGACTAAACATAATTTGAATCTCTCCAACAAGAAAACGAAAATTAATATAAATATTTGAGATTGTTGGGTTCATCCCAATCATGCTCAATTGTACATGAATGTCAGTATTATTGGAACTGATGGTACAGATTATTCAACATATGACAGAAAATCCAATAAAAAATTAATTGATAATTGTGTCGCAAATCTGTTCGATGTTATCACCATAAAGAAAGGTAACAATATTTTGTCTAGAATGGAATTTCCATTTATTTCTTCATCAGCTCTTCTTCGATTGACTTCGACTATAGCCAATGAGTTAACCATGGAAGGGCATATTCTTAATAATGGAAAGATAAAAAGTAAGAAAAATGAAGAATTGTTTGGTGGATTTTTTAAAGATTATAAAGAAACAATGTGGGAAGGAGATTTAACAGGATTTTTACATGGTCATCAAGTGCTAGAGATTCTATTTTTCGTTGGTCAGATCGTAACCAAGCTGGAATTGAAGATGTAACAACACTTCCAAAACAGGGAAAAATTGATGTAGAATCAATGGAAATTCGTGTTCCTGTTGTTAAATTTGAACCAGAATATTCACTTGAATTAGAACAAGATAGACTTAAAAATCTAAAAATTCCTATATCTTTCTTTGAGCCACAGACTGTAGAGATTGCTGGATTTGTTTTCCAGGCAAAAACGAAAAATAATCAGTTAATTAACTCTTCCTTATTTGGTCATGTTAAATTACAGAATATCTATATTAAAAATGGAAGAAACAAGATTTTTCCTCAAGAAATATGGAATCTAGATCCACCAAATAATTATTTAAAAGCTTATGATGCTTACTTAGATTTTAAGAGAACTACACAATTGAATGGTGATCTTAATGTGAGCCCGTTTAGCTTTATTGAAAATTATCCTGTCTATATTATAAATACGTCTAGAAGAATGAATGTGTAAACTACACAGAAAACTACAATGAAGCTGTGTGCAAATTTTAATGATAAAATTCCGAAAGATACACTTATGTATGTGGTAAAGCATAGTAAAAAGAATTTGACATATGATTCACAGCATAGAATTTTAGTTGAAAATATTTAATTGGCTTGCAGCCATTTATAAAAAATTTTAGTGGCTAGTGTGCACAGATTGGCAGTTTATAGGACGATGAAGAACAGCATTATTAAATAACCTTCAGCTGCGCTCAAGTGACCCAGTTACTACTGTGGTGCCGAGGCCCTAAGACCTGGACTGTGGAATGACAGAAGAAAGTTATTTGGTCGGATGAGTCTTGTTTCTACTGTTTCCATAATTCTGGCGGAGTTTACGCCCCGAGAGCGCGACACAGTGAGCGTCGATATTGATTTGGGTATACATATTGTTGTATTCTATGAGCCCAATAGTTACCCTGCAAGATGAATTTACTGTCAAGGATTATGTGACCATTTTGGCTGATTGCGTGCGTCCCATGGAACACTGTTAGTAATGTGTTCGGAGACAACAAGTTCCTTTTCATAGAGTTCATATCGTCCAGGACTGATTTTGTGAGCATGAAGATGAACTTTATCATCTCCGCTGGCCACTACAGTTATCAGATCTCAACGTCATTGAGCCATGATTGTAAGCTTCGGGGAGAAGCGTGCATGATGGCTATGTAGCTCCACCGTTGTTACTAGATCTTTTCGTAGCACTTGTATTTATCCACTTCCAAACGACTGGGAGCTGTTTTGAATGCCAATGGGTTTCCAGCACTTTATTAGGCATAGTAATGTGTCGTATTTCTTGTGCTTCCACATTTTTGTCCACACTCTGTACGACTTTGAATTCCCATTAAAAGGAATACTTGTACTGCGGATTACGAAATAAACTGGTATGGGTATGCGTATTCAAATACAATATATGTAAACAGGCAGAACACGGCGCTGCGATCGGCAACACCTATGTAAGACAACAAGAGTCTGGCGCAGTTGTTAGATCGGTAACTGCTGTTACAATGATAGGTTATCAAGGTTTAAGTGAGTATGAACGTGGTGGTCGCCACACGAGCGATGGGACACAGCATCTACGAGGTAGCTATGAAGTGGGGATTTTCCCATACGATCACTTCGCGAGTGTACCGTGAATATTAGGAATCCAGTAAACAGCTGGTCTCGGCGGAGGTTCGAGTCCTCCCTCGGGCATGGGTGTGTGTGTTTGTCCTTAGGATAATTTCGTTTAAGTAGTGTGTAAGTTTAGGGACTGATGACCTTAGCAGTTAAGTCCCATAAGATTTCACACACATTTGAACATTCTTTGAATCCGGTAAAACATAAAATCTTCGACATCGCTGTGGCCGGAAAAATATCCTGTAAGAACGGGACCAATGACGGCTGAAGAGAATCGTTCAGCGTGACAGAAGTGCAACCCTTCCCCAAACTGCTGCAGAATTCAGTGCTGGGCCATCAACAAGTGTCAGCGTGCGAAACATTCAAGAAAATGTCACCGATATAATCTTTCGGAGCCAAAGGCCCACTCGTGTACCCTTGATGACTGCACGACACAAAGTGTTACGCGTCGCCTGGGCGCATAAACACCGACATTGGACTGTTGATGACTAGAAACCTGTTGCACGGTCGGACTAGCGTCGTTCCAAATTGTATAATGCGGATGGACGTATACAGGTATGGAGACAACCCCATGAATCCATGGATCCTGCATGTCAGCAGGGGACGGTTCAAGCAGGTGGAGGCTCTGTAGTGGTGTGGGGAGTGTGCAGTTGGAGTCATATGGGACCCTTGATACGACTAGGTTCGACTCTCACAGGAGACACGTACGTAAAGATCCTGTCTGATCACCTGGATCCATTCGTGTCAATTGTGCATTCCGTCGGACTTGAGCGATTCCAGCCGGACAATGCGACACCCCACACGTCAAGAATTACTACAGAGTGGCTCCAGGAACACTCTTTTCAGTTTAAACACTTCCGCTGGCCACCAAACTCCCCAGACATTGCGAGCTGACATCCCAAAGATTTTCGAGCTCACATGGGGGTGCCTCAACGATACAGATAGCCGCACCTTAGGTGCAACCACAATGGAGGGGTATCTGTCGAGAGGCCAGACAAACGTGTGGTTCCTGAAGAGGGGCAGCAGCCTTTTCAGTAGTTGCAGGGGTAACAGTCTGGATGATTGACTGATCTGGCCTTGTAACGTTAACCAAAATGGCCTTGCCGTTTTGGTACTGCGAACAGCTGAAAGCAGGGGGAAACTACAGCCGTAATTTTTCCCGAGGGCATGCAGCTTCACTGTACGATTAAATGATGAAGGCGTCCTCTTTGGTAAAATATTCCGGAGGTAAAACAGTCCCCCATTTGGATCTCCAGGCGGGGACTACTCAGGAGGACGTCATTATCAGGAGAAAGAAAACTGGCGTTCTACAGATTGGAGTGTGGAATGTCAGATCCCTTAATCGGGAAGGTAGGTTAGAAAATTTAAAAAGGGAAATGGATAGGTTAAAGTTAGATATAGTGGGAATTAGTGAAGTTCGGTGGCAGGAGGAACAAGACTTCTGGTCGGGTCAATACTGGGTTATAAATACAAAATCAAATAGGGGTAATGCAGGAGTGGGTTTAAAATGAATAAAAAAATAGGTGTATAGGTAAGCTACTACAAACAGCATAGTGAGCGCATTATTGTGGCCAAGATAGACACGAAGCCCACACCTACTACAGTAGTACAAGTTTATATGCCATCTAGCTCTGCAGATGACGAAGAAATTGATGAAATGTATGATGAGATAAAAGAAATTATTCAGGTAGTGAAGGGAGACGAAACGTCTCGAAAATGATATCGACAGGAAGTGCAAAATGGCTAAGCAGGGATGGCTAGAGGACAAATGTAATGACGTAGAGGCTTATCTCACTAGGGGTAAGATAGATACTGCCTACAGGAAAATTAAAGAGACCTTAGGAGAAAGGAGAACCACTTGCATGAATATCAAGAGCTCTGATGGAAACCCAGTTCTAAGCAAAGAAGGGAAAGCAGAAAGGTGGAAGGAGTATATAGAGTGCCTATACAAGGGCGATGTACTTGAGGACAATATTATGGAAATGGAAGAGGATGTAGATGAAGATGAAATGGGAGATATGATATTGCGTGAAGAGTTTGACAGAGCACTGAAAGACCTGAGTCGAAACAAGGCCCCCGGAGTAGACAAGATTCTATTAGAACTACTGACACCCCTGGGAGAGCCAGTCCTGACAAACCTCTACCATCTGGTGACCAAGATGTATGAGACAGGCGAAATACCCTCAGATTTCAAGAAGAATATAATAATCCCAATCCCAAAGAAAGCAGGCGTTGACAGATGTGATAATTGCCGAACTATTTGTTTAATAAGCCACAGCTGCAAAATACTAACGCGAATTCTTTACAGACGAATGGAAAAACTGATTGAAGCCGACCTCGGCGAAGATCAGTTTGGATTCCGTAGAAATTGTGGAACACATGAGGCAATACTGACCCTACGACTTATCTTAGAAGAAAGATTAAGGAAAGGCAAACATTTCTAGCATTTGTAGACTTAGAGAAAGCTTTTGACAATGTTGATTAGAAAACTATCTTTCAAATTCTGAAGGTGGCACACCAGCTTTAGAAAAATGGTAAACCTGACTATACCAGTAAAATCGGGAGACGAACGCTCTAAAGGGAGCCCGAACAAGAGGGAAACATTCTGTCTCGACCATTCAGCTCTAAAGTGCAAAGTCGGAAAAGCAGCAGGAGTAGATGACATAAGAAGTGAACAGATCAAGAACTTTTGCCCAGGCGCAAAGTGCTGGCTACTCGAGCTAATGAATAATTGTGTCAAGAGCGGAAAGATACCAAAATCTTGGCGGAAAGCAAAAATTATAGCTATACATAAACCAGAGAGAGACCGGGATGACCCCAAAAGCTATAGGCCAATCTCCCTCCTATGCCACCTGTGTAAGCTATTGGAAAGGTTGATCCTCCAAAGAATTACAGATATGATAGAACCATTACTTATCCCTCAACAGGCAAGATTCAGACAAGGGAAGAGCTGCACAGCACAGGTGTCGAATTTGACACAGCATATAGAGGACGGCTTCCAAAGGCGGCAGATAACGGGGGCGGTGTTTATAGATCTTTCAGCCGCCTACAACACTGTCAACCACAGACTCCTGTTGCTGAAGCTATACAACCTCACCAAGGACTACAAACTAACCTGTCTAATTAGAAATCTTCTGCAGAACCGAAGATACACTCCTGGAAATTGAAATAAGAACACCGTGAATTCATTGTCCCAGGAAGGGGAAACTTTATTGACACATTCCTGGGGTCAGATACATCACATGATCACACTGACAGAACCACAGGCACATAGACACAGGCAACAGAGCATGCACAATGTCGGCACTAGTACAGTGTATATCCACCTTTCGCAGCAATGCAGGCTGCTATTCTCCCATGGAGACGATCGTAGAGATGCTGGATGTAGTCCTGTGGAACGGCTTGCCATGCCATTTCCAACTGGCGCCTCAGTTGGACCAGCGTTCGTGCTGGACGTGCAGACCGCGTGAGACGACGCTTCATCCAGTCCCAAACATGCTCAATGGGGGACAGATCCGGAGATCTTGCTGGCCAGGGTAGTTGACTTACACCTTCTAGAGCACGTTGGGTGGCACGGGATACATGCGGACGTGCATTGTCCTGTTGGAACAGCAAGTTCCCTTGCCGGTCTAGGAATGGTAGAACGATGGGTTCGATGACGGTTTGGATGTACCGTGCACTATTCAGTGTCCCCTCGACGATCACCACATGCCGGGTGTTGGCCCTGTGTGCCTCGGTCGTATGCAGTCCTGATTGTGGCGCTCACCTGCACGGCGCCAAACACGCATACGACCATCATTGGCACCAGGGCAGAAGCGACTCTCATCGCTGAAGACGACACGTCTCCATTCGTCCCTCCATTCACGCCGGTCGCGACACCACTGGAGGCGGGCTGCACGATGTTGGGGCGTGAGCGGAAGACGGCCTAACGGTGTGCGGTACCGTAGCCCAGCTTCATGGAGACGGTTGCGAATGGTCCTCGCCGATACCCCAGGAGGAACAGTGTCCCTAATTTGCTGGGAAGTGGCGGTGCGGTCCTCTACGGCACTGCGTAGGATCCTACGGTCTTGGCGTGCATCCGTGCGTCGCTGCGGTCCGGTCCCAGGTCGACGGGCACGTGCACTTTCCGCCGACCACTGGCGACAACATCGATGTACTGTGGAGACCTCACGCCCCACGTGTTGAGCAATTCGGCGGTACGTCCACCCGGCCTCCCGCATGCCCACTATACGCCCTCGCTCAAAGTCCGTCAACTGCACATACGGTTCACGTCCACGCTGTCGCGGCATGCTACCAGTGTTAAAGACTGCGATGGAGCTCCGTATGCCACGGCAAACTGGCTGACACTGACGGCGGCGGTGCACAAATGCTGCGCAGCTAGCGCCATTCGACGGCCAACACCGCGGTTCCTGGTGTGTCCGCTGTGCCGTGCGTGTGATCATTGCTTGTACAGCCCTCTCGCAGTGTCCGGAGCAAGTATGGTGGGTCTGACACACCGGTGTCAATGTGTTCTTTTTTCCATTTCCAGGAGTGTATTTTGTGGAATATCAAGGACAAAGAAGCAGATGGAGGCAGCAGAAAAATGGGTTTCCACAGGGCAGTGTACTGGCACCCACCCTCTTCAATATATACACTAACGACCAGCCGTTACCAGAGGGAACACAAAGCTTCATATATGCAGATGACCGAGCAACCACAGCACAAGATCACAGCTTTGAGAGGGTGGAGCGGGAGCTAACTGATACCCTGAAAGAATTAACTGCCTATTACAGGGACAATCGATTTAAACCAAATCCATCTAAGACCCAGACCTGTGCTTTCCACCTCCGAAACAGACAGGCTAGTAGAACCTTGCAGATAGATTGGGAAGGAACCTCTTTAGAACACTGCAAGACTCCAAAATACCTCGGAGTCACTCTGGACCGTGCTCTTACATATAAGGAACACTGCTTAAAAACAAAGCAAAAAGTAGCTGCCAGGAGCAATGTGGTTAGGAAGCTGACTGGAACAACATGGGGAGTACAGCCAGACACAGTGCACACATCCGCATTAGCCCTCTGCTACTCTGCAGCTGAGTACGCTTGCCCAGTATGGTGCAGATCTACGAGTACATATACAGAGAAAGTTGATGTTGCTCTGAATGAGACATCTCGTATCACTACGGGTTGTCTAAGAGCCACACCTGTGGAAAAACTGTACTGCTTATCCGGCATAGCGCCCCCGGACATCCGAAGAGATACAGCAGCACGGAGTGAAATGAAGAAGGCATTAACATCCGAAGCCCACCCACTACATGACCACCAACCGGCACAGCAAAGACTTGTGTCTAGAAAGAGCTTCCTTCACAGTACCAAGAGATGAATACACTAAACAGATTCAGAAGGATGCAGGTTGCAGTAGGTACTGGGAGATGAAGAAGCTTGCACAGGATAGAGTAGCATGGAGAGCTGCATCAAACCAGTCTCAGGACTGAAGACCACAACGACAACATGGGGTTGCTCTTCATCGAAATGTCTTGGCTGAAACTCGTCTAGGGGTTGAATTGCACGTGTCGCACTACACGCCCTAAATTAGACATTTGTGACCCTTTCGTTAAATTGTCTGGATGATGGCAAGTTTGAGAAATACAAAGTCAATGTAACGTATAATAACAGTAATAATATTATCGGGACCTAAATTAACGACCCATAAATTATGTAAGCCACAGTTTGATTAGAATAATATTTATTCAGAAAGCAAACTAATAGCGAAAATGGTCATATTTAGAATTACTATTACACTCGAGCACATACCTATTTGACACAGTTCGATCATTCACAATCTCTTCGCGAATTACAAGCACAATATTCCGCCTCGGTAACTGCGGGAAAAGTTAAAGTTCACACCAGGCGCGCGGCTGCTCACCTATCAGAGGCTAAGTCCCGCGATGCCACACAACGAGAAATTTTCTGTCGTTTTACTTCCTAGCTACCTAAAGACCGACCGTCGGCTTTTGCGTCTCTACCAGCACTGTATCCTTTGGTGTCTAGACCAGAACTGTCTCTCTCCGAATCTCCGGCAGCATCCCCCGCGTGCGGAACGTCGTCTCTCAACTGTGTAGATAAGTTCCCTTACCTGAAGCCGTCCATCTGATTGGCTACAGCTTATTCTACATTGTTTTGCATTTTAACATACTTAAATAATCTAAGCTTGACCACTTTAACGTTCTAAATAAAGTAACAAAAATATCCATTACATAATAAACGTTAAATTCTTTTACATAAAACCAATACAATTTCCTTCTTAACTTTGAATGTCACGGCCAGTAGCTTTGCACCAATGTGCTTTCTGATAAATAAATAAACAACAAAATGAACTATTATGCACTAAAATTTACAGCAAATATTCTACTACCTAATGATACAATAAGGTGCCATGCTGTCAACGTTCAACGTGTTTTGTGTGTAGGAAATGATGATATGATACTTAACTGAATATACTGATAACTTAAATTTACTACATGTTTTAAACAAATAAAATAACAGAGTTGTTATTTATAACATTTGTCATTTTAATGATGCGCTTCTATACGAAATGTCAATGGTCAAGATCAACCAAAGCCTTCAGATTTTAGCATTCAGGTCTTTGTTACAAAACTTGTTATTTTACTTTAACAGTAAATCCTAAACTATTATAGGTAAAATCAGTATTCAAGTTCTATTGGGATCACCATGAAAATTTATGTAGGACTGTGTATTAAAATTACTGTGGCTTTATTCCCTGAATTACTACAGAAGTAAATAGTTTTCATAAATGTTTCCCTTTATGGCCGATCTTAGGTCCGCCATATTTAACACTGGTACACCTCCTTGGCCACAAACAGCTTCTCCGGGGTTTCCCTATGACGTAGGTTCTCGTCTGTCTCGCTCGCACACTCAGCACTTAGGCCTCATTCAGCACAATAGACTTCAGTGAATTTCCCGTTCTCGTGGCGAATATGCGCTCTTTGTGGTACACGGTCCTGGACGACAGGGTTCGTTTCACAATTCCTGAATGCTGATTCTTTAAATGAGAGCGAAATGCTCGTTAACTCACAATAAGCATAACTGGGAAGCGTTGCAATGTGCTGTTCAGAAGAGATCTCCATTCATTCGTATTCTTACGGATTTATGGACAGCTCTGCTGGATTCCTGGTGTCACTTCCCTCCATCACGACTTCAGACATTAGTCGAGTCCATTTTACGTCGTGTTGCGGCACTTCTGCGTGCTCGCGGGGGCCCTACATGATATTAGGCAGATTTACCAGTTCCTTTGGCTTTTCTGTGTATTACTACAGCTGCTGTGGTGCATCTGGCGATTATATCCACTTTATATCCATTTAAAGTTGTTTTATTGTGCTGTCGGTGTGCATGAAACTACAAACACAGCAGTCAGGAGTTGAAGCTCTGGTTAATCGCTAAAACTGTCCTAGAACTCTACAAATGTTTCACACGTAGTAACACCTCGAGTACATTAAAAGTAAACTATTCTTAAGCATTCAGTTTCATGGTAAACTGCGTTACGTGATGGGGCGAATATCCATCTGTTTACAAACAACAGTAGGAGTAAAAACGAGTTAGGGAGAACCCACATCTGAGAACCGCTTCAGCGCACTACTACTGAACGCAGAAATAAACTCTGTACTTTCGTAGTAAATTATTTCCTCTTATTCGTTATTTGCTTTATGTAATATGTCATCGAATTCGCTGAGCTGCGAGAGCTGTAGTAATCTCTCGTTCCAGATGGAAGAGATGGTATAGCAATGCGATTGTAATCTTTATCGACGGTTTTCAATGTTGAGCTCTTGTCGGACATCAACCGAGTACACTGGCCCAAGTATAGCGAAGAAGTCACCGCGGCAGAAGATTGCAAATAATAAACTTGCCGAAACATCTCCACAAGTCGATTAGTTTACTCGGATGATATTCAGAGAAGTAATCACCGTACTACACTAGTGTTCAAAAGGAGGCTCTGTTCCGAATCGAGGGTACATTTTTTGGAACAGGTGCTTCTTAATGACAGCACTGTAGTTACGAAAGTTCTGAAACTTAAAGTGCAAATTTACCAAAAGGATCCACCAAACTGGACAGCGTCTCTACAACAATGAGGAGAGGACAGGGAACGAGTTTCGTCCTAGTCTGAAAGCTTCCCTTGTTTCTTTCGTTGAAAAAAGAAATAAAAATAATCGTGTGAGGTCGGGCAAATGTGTTACCCTACTATTGAATCTCGCATCACACACCGACGACGATATTCCACCAGCGGGCAGCGTTATAGAGGTCGAATCGATTAGTCGCCTCGGTAGCGAGATTAGCGACCGGAAAATGGACTTGGGGCAGAGGGTCAACAGAAGCCACGGGTGTGGGCGGAGGGGGTGGGGGAGGGAGGGAAGGATACATATATTGCTGTTAGGAACTATATATACCTCCTGAGACAGCGTAATTCACTGCATGCCAAATACTCAGATTAGTCGCCTTGATAACGACCGTAGCGACCGGAAAATGGACATTGAGCCGAGGGCCATTTTTTTAATTTAATCTACTGCATATTGAAGGACCTGCTGCCTATTTTAAAAGTCAGGTAGTACATTTTTCAATTTTGCATGTGACAGTACATTGTTCCGTATTTCTAACATTTTTTTTCTTGAGCAATAAAGCTAGAGTAACAATAACGAATTGGTACTGGAATAAATGCACATAAATTGACGAAAAGGAAACAGAAACAATTTAAAAACTTAAGAAGAAGGTAATAGGTGATACGAGAGGTTTTTAATGGAAAAAAGTGTCGCACACTACTTAGCTGTTCCAGGTGGCAGGGCATCGGAACAACTTCGAGCCAGTCCCAGATGGAGCAACAGTGTGCTTACATCTAAATACAAATGTTATTAATATGTTATTCACAATTTTTCGTTAAATATAATAAATTGGTGTATATTTCTCATTTTAAATTCACTGTTGATTACTGGCAATGTCATGGCTTTTCCTGTAGGAGGGAAGCCTCGGAAGTCCGTCTAGCCTAGCCTCAACAGGAAGTTTCAGCTCGGTGCATTTCTGTAATGTACACCGTTACCAAGTTTATCAAGGAAAAGTATCTTTGGATCCGTCGGGTCTCTGTCCTCAGTCTTCTTGATGATTATTGCATCTGCAGATTTCCAAGGGGGTGAGTGTTCCACCATGTCCAACAAAACTATAAACGGAAAGAAAGGTTATAGTTTTCCCCACTTTTGCTGCTCATGCCGTAAATCTGCAGCTCCTGTCATTAAGTTTTAATTTGTAACTTATTTACTGCCAGCTCTGTTTGTAATAAATTTTGCAGACATCTTCCAGTTATACCACTGAATGCACCTGCAAAATTGTATCATTGTACGATACATTGTTCAGGAGATTTGACGTGATATATACTGAGGTAAATGAAAAAAATAGCTTCTGCTTTAAACGGAGTAAAGACTATACTCATTCAGTCTCTGACAATGAGTTCACTTAGCAACTTACAACAAACCGTAAACATAATGCCAAATAAATAAGAAACCTTTCGTCCCTTACATGCTTAACAGTAAATACACTGTCCATTCACATTAATTTGACCACCACCTATGAAATGAAATGATCGTGTGGCATTGTTGATCCGGAGACCCCATGCAGGGTAGTTCGGCCGCCGGATTACAAGTCTTTATTTCGAGTGACGCGTGTCTGTGATGTGATGAAAGGATGATGAGGACAACACGTCTACTAAAGGAGAAAATCTCCAACCCAGCCGGAAATCGAACCTGGGTCCGCTGCCTGGTAGCCAAACACGTTACCACTCAGCTAAGGAGGCGGACACCACCGCCTCTGTTCGACGTTAGCGTGAAGTGACCACTCACAGATCGTAGATGGCAGCACTTGCGTCAGAAAGTAATCCGATTTTGTGACGTATTAAAAGTTCCTAATCAGGGCCAAGTTATTTAGTTTCACTTGAGTGCTTCGGTAGTTAGGTTTTTGAATATGTGCGTAATAGTAGACACAGCTCGTGCGTTTTCGTCAGGCTCTACAGTAGAGTTGCGCAGCACGTGCCCACAGTCCGTTTATCTGCATGGTTCAGTTTTCCACGGTCTTTAGTATGGACAGGGACTGCGATTGTTGTGTGCGGATGCGAGCCGAGTTGGTGACACTTCGCTCTCAGCTTCAGGCTGTGATGGCTTCGGTTGCACAGCTTGAGGCTGCAGTGGATGGGCACCACTGCTGTGGGCCGGCTGTGGGGACCCAACGGACGTCCAGCACGTCAGAGTCCTCTGATCGGTCCTCACCCGTGGCAAACCCAGTTACTGCTCGCACTGAAGTAAATATTTCAGAATTCGTATTGAGAAAAGCAGCCAACATAAGTAATGTAGTAGTAAATATCCTCGGAGTAGTGAAGCAACATAAATCACTTAATAAAAGCAAAACTTCTCGTCAAGACTGTACACCAATTAGGTTCCTTTCGGAGTATGCTGATACATTAGCTCCAGCCTTAACAATCATATACAACCGTTCGCTCGACGAAGGATCCGTAGCCAAAGACTGGAAAGTTGCAAGGGTCACACCAATATTCAAGAAAGGTAGTAGGATTAATCCACTAAATTACAGGCCATATCGTTAACGTCGATATGCAGCAGGATTTTAGAACATATATTGTGGTCGAACATTACAAATTGACACGAAGGAAACGGTCCATTAACACAGTCAACTTGGGTTTAGAAAACATCGTTCCTGTGAAACACAACTATCTCTTTATTCACATGAAGTCCTGAGTGCTGTTGACAAGGGATTTCAGATCGATTTCGTATTCCTGGATTTCCGGAAGGCTTTTTACACTGTACCACACAAGAGGCTCGTAGTGAAATTGCGTGCTTATGGAATATCATCTCAGTTACGTGACTGGATTTTCGATTATTTGTCAGAGAGGTCACAGTTCGTAGTTACTGACGGAAAGTCATCGAGTAAAACAGAAGTGTTTCAGGGATTCCCCAAGGTAGTGTTATAGGCCCTTTGCTGATCCTTATCTATATAAACGATTGGGAGACAATCTGAGCAGCCGTCTTCGGTTATTTGCAAATGACGCTGTCGTTTATCGACTAATAAAGTCATCAGAAGGTCAAAACAAACAGCAAAACGATTTAGAAAAAAATCTCTGAATGGTGCGAAAAGTGGCAGTTGACCCTAAACAACGAAAAGAGTTAGGTCATCCACATGAGTGCTAAAAGGAACTCGTTAAACTTCGGTTACACGATAAAGCAGTCTAATCTAAAAGACTTAAATTCAACTAAATACCTAGGTATTACAATTACGAAGAACTTAAATTGGAAGGAACACATATAAAATGTTGTGGGGAAGGCTAGCCAAAGGCTGCGTTTTATTGACAGCACACAGAAAATGTAACACACCTACTAAGGAGACTGCCTACACTACGCTTGTCCATCCTCTTTTAGAATGCTGGTGCTCGTTGTGGGATCCTTACCAGATTGGTCTGACGGAGTACATCGAAAAAGTTCAAAGAAAGGAAGCACGTTTTGTATTATCGCGAAATATGGGAGAGAGTGTCACTGAAATGATACAGGATTTGGGCTGGAAATCATTAAAAGAAAGGTGTTTTTCGTTGCGACGGAATCTTCTCACGAAATTCCAATCACCAACTTTCTCCTCCGAATGCGAAAATATTTTGTTTACACCGATCTACATAGGGAGGAACGATCACCACGATAAAATAAGGGAAATCAGAACTCGTACGGAAAGATGTAGGTGTTCATTCTTTCCGCGCGCTATACGATATTTGAATAATAGAGAATTGTGAAGGTGGTTTTATTAACCCTATGCCAGGCACTTAAATGTGATTTGCAGAGTATCCATGTTGATGTAGATGTAGATATAGATATAGCGTACCAGGGCACACGGGACACAGTCCACTCCTTGTCGTAATGCAGAAACGGAGCGGTTGGTCTGACATTTAAAACGGCAAGATCATTGGTTTTCCGTCCAAGGGTGAAACCATTTCCGAAACGGCTAAATTTGTAAACTGTTCGCGTGCCGCCGTGGTTAAAGTATACCGTGCATGGCAAAACAAAATGTCCAGACACTCTGTGACCAAAATGGTACTGAAACAGAGGATGACAGACTAAAGGCCGAGATACTAAATGTCTTTTTCCAAAGTTGTTTCACAGAGGAAGATTGCACTGTAGTTCCTTCTCTAGATTGTCGCACAGATGACAAAATGGTAGATATCGAAGTAGACGACAGAGGGATAGAGAAACAATTAAAATCGCTCAAAAGAGGAAAGGCCTCTGGACCTGATGGGATACCAGTTCAATTTTACACAGAGTACGCGAAGGAACTTGCCCCCCTTCTTGCAGCGGTGTACCGTAGGTCTCTAGAAGAGCGTAGCGTTCCAAAGGATTGGAAAAGGGCACAGGTCATCCCCGTTTTCAAGAAGGGACGTCGAACAGATGTGCAGAACTATAGACCTATATCTCTAACGTCGATCAGTTGTAGAATTTTGGAACACGTATTGTGTTCGAGTATAATGACTTTTCTGGAGACTAGAAATCTACTCTGTAGGAATCAGCATGGGTTTCGAAAAAGACGGTCATGTGAAACCCAGCTCGCGCTATTCGTCCACGAGACTCAGAGGGCCATAGACACGGGTTCACAGGTAGATGCCGTGTTTCTTGACTTCCGCAAGGCGTTCGATACAGTTCCCCACAGTCGTTTATTGAACAAAGTAAGAGCATATGGACTATCAGACCAATTGTGTGATTGGATTGAGGAGTTCCTAGATAACAGGACGCAGCATGTCATTCTCAATGGAGAGAAGTCTTCCGAAGTAAGAGTGATATCAGGTGTGCCGCAGGGGAGTGTCATAGGACCGTTGCTATTCACAATATACATAAATGACCTGGTGGATGACATCGGAAGTTCACTGAGGCTTTTTGCAGATGATGCTGTGGTGTATCGAGAGGTTGTAACAATGGAAAACTGTACTGAAATGCAGGAGGATCTGCAGCGAATTGACGCATGGTGCAGGGAATGGCAACTGAATCTCAATGTAGACAAGTGTAATGTGCTGAGAATACACAGAAAGATAGATCCTTTATCATTTAGCTACAAAATAGCAGGTCAGCAACTGGAAGCAGTTAATACCATAAATTATCTGGGAGTACGCATTAGGAGTGATTTAAAATGGAATGATCATATAATGTTGATTGTCGGTAAAGCAGATGCCAGACTGAGATTCATTGGAAGAATCCTAAGGAAATGCAATCCGAAAACAAAGGAAGTAGGTTACAGTACGCTTGTTCGCCCACTGCTTGAATACTGCTCAGCAGTGTGGGATCCGTACCAGATAGGGTTGATACAAGACATAGAGAAGATCCAACGGAGAGCAGCGCGCTTCGTTACAGGATCATTTAGTAATCGCGAAAGCGTTACGGAGATGATAGATAAACTCCAGTGGAAGACTCTGCAGGAGAGACGCTCAGTAGCTCGGTACGGGCTTTTGTCAAAGTTTCGAGAACATACCTTCACCGAAGAGTCAAGCAGTATATTGCTCCCTCCTACGTATATCTCGCGAAGAGACCATGAGGATAAAATCAGAGAGATTAGAGCCCACACAGAGGCATACCGACAATCCTTCTTTCCACGAACAATACGAGACTGGAATAGAAGGGAGAACCGATAGAGGTACTGAAGGTACCCTCCGCCACACACCGTCAGGTGGCTTGCGGAGTATGGATGTAGATGTAGATGTAGAAGATGGCGCTATCCAAAACCGGTGCCGAGACAACTGTGACGCATCACAGGCCATAGATGACATGGGTTGAGGACGGCTGCTTACGTGTGAACAGACGAGTAACGGAGTATTCTTTTGAACACTATACTTGGAGTCGAGAATGATAGCGGTCGAGTTTATGATCGCTCTGTGCACCTACGTCACGTATTCTCCGACAGCCAGTGAACGTTCAGTACGTTCTGAGCGCTCTACTGTGAACGACGTAGCTAATGCGGGCACTAAACGTAACCGTAGCGAGCTGTTTAGTGAATTTCGATTCCATTTCTTGACAGTTGTCATCGCAGATCGTGGTGGTAAGTGAAAAATTCTGCACAATTAAGCGAAAGACATAATTTGCAGGATATATGTTTCCTTCAAACGGAAATCACGCGCAATCGCTTACCGCAACTCTCACTTGGAGTCGTCAACAATGCAATCCCGAAAGAGCTCTCGCAGTTCTGCGAACTGTTGAGCAACTAACCACCCAGATGAACCATGCGATTGTCAACAATGTCTCGTCAACGACCGTTCAGCGAATGTAGCTGCAAATGGGCACCCGCAGCAGACGCATGGTCCATCTACCCATGCTGACACTTGCTCGTATGCGAAAAAGGTTGGTATTTGCACACTAGTACCGAAACTGGACGTCAGCTGAATGGCGCTGGGTTGTCATTTCAGATGAAATATATTCTATGCCCCATTGGACAGGTCGGCGTTGGCGTGTATGGGAGGGAGTGTTATGATCTGGGGAATGTTTTCGTAGCCTTCTGTGTGTGATCTCGTCATTCTGCAAGGGACAATGGCTCAACACAAGAGTCCATCGATCCTGGGGGGACCATGTCCATCCCTACATGCACCTATTTTTCCTCTGCCCGCTGTCATATTTCAGCAGGACAACGCAACGTGACACACAGTTTGCAGCATACGTGCGTGGTTCAGAGAGCTCCAGGGTGAGTTTACCGTATTCCCCTGGCCACTAAACTCCTCGGAATTAAAAACCAATCTAGAATCGGGGTTTTTGCACCATGGATCTTCAATCGGCAAACCTAGCGCAGCTGGCTACAGCACTGGAAACGTCAGGGCTACACATGTTTGTCGGTACTTTTCAACACCTTAATGAGTCACATCTAGCGGCGGTTGTTGAGGCTTTCGAGGGCCGGGCACGTTAATGATACTTGTAGAACAATGAGATGTTTCAAATTGGTTCAAGTGGCTCTAAGCACTATGGGACTTAACATTTGAGGTCATCAGCCCCTGAGAGAACTGCTTAAACCCAGCTAACCTAAGGACATCACACACATCCATGTCTGAGGCAGGACTCGAACATGCGACCGTAGCAGCAGCGGGGTTCCGGACTGAACCGCTACAGCGGCCGGCAATGAGATGTTTCAAGCTGCTTCATACACGGGAGTTCAATTCTTTAAATCGTAAGTTTCCTGATTTTGAATTTTTTGTAAATTTAACCGTCTAGATCCCTTGAAATACGTCTTTATTCATAAAGTGGTTTCGGCTACTGCTATTATCAGATGTATACTTAAGTATAAGGAAACATAATTTACAGCAAACGCCTTTCGTCCTTAATGTCCCTTTAATCTTAATCACAGATCTGAAGATCGCAGTAGCCTAAACGACGTTAAGAATAAGGACATATATTAAGCGTTCTCGACGGTTTCATTCACAAAATCTGACATTCGCGCCATCAGCAGCGGTAACTCAGAATCATCTTGAAACACGCAACTGTTTGACACTGCACACGACAGAAGCAGTCGGTCCAACTCCAAATCAACCTCACTGAAAGAAGAGTTCAAATGAGACCCGCTGTCAGAGCTACTGCCCGCCCACCCCTCCCCTTCTCCCCCTCCTACCCTACAAGCATGGTATCTTCTTGTGTGAAATTTTTAGGCGGTGATCCTAAATCTTGTCATCTGATCCAGGCCACCAGTAGGTTTAATAATAATTGGTGACGTGGAATTCTGATCATAATTCTTACTGCTACTGTTGGCTTACAGTTCTACCGTGACTACTGCTATCAAACAAAACATTATCTGTCTTTACTGACTTGCATAGGTATTTTGACCGATATTTTATCGGTATGTTGTGACACATTTTTAGAGGAGATGTAGGCATGATTCGTTTTAGAATGACTGAAGATCATGTCTTTCAGTCCTACTCATTCAGCTATACTGGGAAACAAAGTTTTAATTTTTTGTCCGCCAGTCTTAAATAAAAATTCATCTACGAAAATGGAAAAGTTCTCTAGATCAAACGATTTTACTGGCGATTTAAATCTTTCTTTGCTGCCTGTCACGCATTTAATGTTATTTGGCAAAAGACGAAAGAATTTTTTAATACATATTGAACTGCTTTCTAAGCCACTGAGAATTTTATTGATGCGTAGTAAAGGTAATTTTTTCATCTAGTTTTGGAGATGTGGATATCAATATTCTTCTCAAATTGTGATGGATAGTTTACGAAGAATTTAACCAGCGAATACAGATTTGCAGTTCAAATGCGTAACTCCTTGTGCAGATAGCTACAGGATGACTGCAAGTGAATATCACACATTATTCTTGCCGCTCACTTTTGTGAAACCATTACTTCTAGCTGGTGAGTTATGACGGTATATATTCGATAAGACATTATTGAGTGGAAATATGCCAGATATTTTACGTGGCTGCATCATTTGTTTCCAGTCACAGCACTTATATGAAGAGAAAAGGTAACTAAACTCAATTATCTGAGCAACTAAAAAACACACTTCTTCCAAAAAAAAAAAAAGGTTCAAATGGCTCTGAGCACTATGGGACTTAACATCTATGGTCATCATTCCCCTAGAACTTAGAACTACTTAAACCTAACTAACCCAAGGACATCACACAACACCCAGTCATCACGAGGCAGAGAAAATCCCTGACCCCGCCGGGAATCGAACCCGGGAACCCGGGCGTGGGAAGCGAGAACGCTACCGCACGACCACGAGCTGCGCACTTCTTCCACTTCAAGTTTTATGAATATATACGTCCATGTCCTTCGTGATATGTTGGTGCGACTCTGATGTACAAAATGTACTTTTTTTCTAAAAAATTAAGGAGAATCCGTTTTAGGAACTATTTAATAAATCTCTGAAAAACATCATTCAGAATTTCTAGAGTTGCTTTCTTTTTAACAGAATTTATTGTATGACTAGCGTCGTCTATAAAAAGTGCAAATTCTACATGAGAAATGTTACGTGGATGGTGATGCATGTGAGTAACTATTAGTGGTGAATCAAAAATTGAACCCTTTGGGATTCCCTTCACGATTTCTTCCAAGTTGCAAAAATTTGGTAATCTTGCAATAATGTTTGAATTATTCAGCTAAACATTTAGCTTTCTGTTTGTAAAGCGTAATTTAGACCAATTGTTTGTAAATTTATACCACAACATTTTACACACTAAGGCATTACTTTAACAGTGATAAATAAATTATTCATTGTTGTACGGAATTAACGAATTTACATTGTGCAGCGTTAATCTGAAGAACTGCCAGATGTATTACGAGAATACTCTGGCCTATGGTAGACAAAATACTGGAAATTGTTGTGTCATTACATAACTTCCGTGTTATTTCTTTGAACATTAGAAAATAATTTAAATTTCAGCAGTTCTTGTTAAAAGAGATTTATGGCTCGTACTTCTGCGTTGTCGGCGTTTTAAATTAATCTCTGGTATAGGCCTACATCGTACCAAAGAGTTGCCGTCCAACAGGCACATTAATTCTTGTGGGCCCGTAGCAGTTGTGACGTATGGCTGTCACCGGCTAAGTGCCGTTCGTTGTACGGTAGCCGCTGCGTCCAATATATGTAGCAACTGATGGCCGCAATCGTTTCTCCATTCTGGGTAAAACAAACAGCTGCATTTGTAATATCATTCGTAGTAGCAGCATTGTTTTCTGATGTATTTATTCTGTCAGTACCTATTTGATGTTTTATGTCACTTGCAGGTGACATAATTTTTGTATTACAGCTATATTGATCAATCAAAAGTTTTAATACTTCTAAAAGATAGACAGAATTTTTTTGTGCAGATGGATAGGTTATAGAAGTAACAATTCCTTTAAATTTTTGAATACAACCGTTCTAAACGAAAGACAGTTTCACACTCAAGATACAAGTAATGCAATTAGATTATCCTTAAAAGAAGTTACGTACTAAACATTAAAACATACGGGATACGATGCCGCTATAAACATATTGAGAGAATGGCTATCGAAGGGAACAGCTTGTTTAAATGGAAACTAAAGCAACAAAAAAGAGGAGCTCATTTATAATTAAAAAAAGAAATTAAAACTAAGACAGTTTATTTAACAAACACCCACTGGAGAGTCGGAATAGAATTAAACACGAAATCAACATCAGACAATTCACATTTATTAATAATTCCTTAGCTATGTCCGATTTACTTACTAATGTTACATTTCGACTGTGCTCAATTCGAATGTGCAAGGAGTATCGAGAATTCAGTGTTTTTATTTTCTTTCGCACCATAAATTTTATTAATGATTACCAAGTTAAAGAATCCACCTTTGTATTTTTCTCTTCACACTGCAGTAGTTGGGCGGCAATTCAGTACTTGTCTTGTTAAACAATGCTTTCAGCAGTCTTTAAATCTATCAAACTGTTCTAGATACTTATTTATCGCAGGAATGAAAATAATATTTTATGAATATATCTTACCGTCACATATTAGTATTACAGCAGTCCCATCACTTTCTCGGTTATTGTATAAATACGAGGGTAACACCCTACACAGAGGAAATTGCTCAGCAGGACACGTGCAGAAATACTTCAGAGCGCTGGGGAATGGGCATTTCGGGCTAATGATGACTAGACGGCTCTTATGTTGGCACAGCTTTAGCTTGGTAGCTACTGCTGACTGATATCTGTCAAGGGGAATTATAGACAAGATAGTCAAATCTAATACTGCAAACTTGGATCTCAATAAAGTTCATAACTGAAGACGATGAGAAATCGTATCAGATGTTGCGCAAATCTACATGTATTTGACACGAATTCTGTAACCTAATTCATATTTTTAACTGCGAAGAGATTTCATTTCTATATATATATTAGTAGTAATCGTGGGCTACTGTAATTTTTTTAGTGTCCCTGTGAGAATTACCTTTTTAGAAACTTACAGACTGTTTATGCAATATGGAAGGATAGACCAGGTGAGAAAAAGACGAGTTTCTCGCTTTGAAGGCACATTTAGGGTCCAGACTCAAAGGAGCTATTTAATCTGGTGAGAAGCATACTGACTAGTTTCTATGCGAGGAAGCACTATTCTGAGGGATGAAGCCAACCTGCCATCCCAAAACTGATACAGATTTCTACGTATTTGAGCACGATCATCTCAGAAAAGTATGTATTGCTTGCGCTGCGAAAGTTTAGCTCCACTAGAGGCAGTTTTCGAACACAAACAAATGTAGATAAACTCGGTGTTGAAATGAATTTAAAAGTGAGTAAGGCCCATGGAGGCGACATTAACACCCACCAACTCGACAAGGCGAGAGGACAAGGCTGAGGATAAACAAAATACGTAAGAAGGAATTTTCTCTCTGCATCAGACTGTGCTCTGATTGGATACTTCCTGGCAGATTAAAATTATGTGCAATGCTGAAACTCTAACCTGGTTTCTTTGCTTTTTGCAGCCAAGTGCTCTACCCACATCTTCGGAACAGTTACCGGTGAGAGCAAAGGTCCCTGGTTTGAGACCTAGACAAGCACACGGTTTTGGTTTACCATGGAGCTCCAACCAAACTAGTGTCAGACGACACCATACCGTGTCCCGACACCATTCTCCGCTGTCGACGTCCCAGGTCTCCAGCTCCAGATGAGCTGGAGAGGACTGGAGTCCGTCACATTTACTGGTCCCACTGCCAACGCTTGGGTACCTGCTTTTGCCCTTGCGTTTTTTACAGATGCTGGTTTTCCATTATAGTTTGGCACATGAGCAATGTATGGTAGACCACTATCCCCCAGGAAGCTTGGGGGATAGTGGCTCTGTAATTCAGTCTTAACAGTCGCCCACTACGCTACAGGTACTTCATAAAAGTTTTCTGGGTATCATGCAAGAAGCGGAGAACACAAGTCAGCTAGTTCCTTTACCTAGAATTTATTTGTAATTTTTTTGACTTTTTAATTAGTTTCCTCTTTTTTTATTTCAGTTTCCGCTAGCATAATTGGGTTAGTTCGGCCGTCTTGCATTTTTCGAAATTGCTCTCACCACCATCTTGCATTTTTAAATTTCTTGTTAGCACCATCTTGTATTTTTAAATTCCCTACCAGCACCATCTCTGATTCCGACTACAGTGTTGCAACTGCAGTGCCAACTTCAACTGCAGTGCCAAGTAGTGGCAGATGCTTGAACAATGTGCCAGAAGGAACATAACCCGTCCAGTGACGTGTCTGGATGTATGGAAAATAAAAATTTGAAACACATCTGCACCACATCCTAACATAACAGTCGTGACAATCCGTCTGTTTTTTGTCACCACTGCGATAGCAGAGCGCCAAACAGCCCGCAAGCGACACTTGCGGATGCAATATCGCTCGGGTGCTAATACTGTCGTACATATTGATTTATAACATATTTTATACAGTAGAGATTTTATATAGTGCAACAAAAATCGACAATAACTAAAATATGACAGCAATTTGTCATTATTCTCTTTCCTAATGGCCCTTGGAGGTACGAAACGGCACCTTACGGAGCAGTTTATTTCTGATTCTCTTGTAAGGTATAGATATTTACTGAAGAATGTCGTACTCCTTCAGTTAAAAAAAAAATTCTAGTAAACGCCAGAAGACCATATCCTTTGCAGGCAGACGTCGTATATCTACAGAACAGCGTGAAGTTTTGTTGACTACGCTTTCATGCACATCAGTGAATGTGAAACTTACGAAAGCTGTACGGTACGCAAAATCTACATTGTTCAACGTACAAAATAAACCATCTGACATATAGGTGAATGAAAAGCCACACAGACGCGATAAAAAAAAGTCAAAGGAAATAAAACTTTTTCCCAACACAGAAGAAACCAATCCCAAAATAGTTGTTACATCTGAGCTACAGACAGTAAGAATCTTCAACATATGCGCTTTCAAAGAAAATGTGATTATATTTACAAGAATATTCATTATTAGAAAATCGAGTGAAGTGTAAGAATGGGAGAATCATTAGACTCCATTAAAAACTGTTACTACTCTGGGGAAGTCCCTATCGTAATAACGGCAACAGCAGAAATTTGTGCTTTTTGATCATGAAAGATGTGTTTATATTGTCTTGCTTTCATTGGAGTAAGCTGCAGGTATGCAGTTATTCTAAAGTATTTCTTCATGAGTAAGTTGTAGTTCATGTCACTCAATAACTGAGATTTTTATATTTGTTTCACGATAATTTGTATCTCTTTGTAATTTAATAATGGATGGAATGCGAATTGTAACAACTATTTCATTAATTAGAAAAAAAAGTTGAAAACAATCATTGTCCCTACATTAGCTTGATAGGTGTCATGTGTAATATTGATAATATTGGTATATGAATTTTAGGTATCTGAATCGATTGTAAGCGACCAGCGATGTTGTAAGCTGTATCGCAAAAGTTAAGTATCTTTGAGCTGCGTGAGGGCGCAGTGGGGCAGACATGGTTTATCTCTGGCAGAGAGAGAGTCGAAGTTCAGCTGTGTTAGAGTTAGGCGGGTGTGGAAGCTATAGCAATACTATGACTAAAATTTAATGTCTCAATTTATCACTTTGTTCAATCGACATGATTATGAAACTGATTTGTGAAGGAATAAATCTAATGGAATTTCAGGTAAATACAATGATGATATTACTTTTTTTCATTATTGCTGCGCCATCGAACTAACTTAGTTATTGTACTGAAAGTTGTTAGATTTGAGAGATAGGAAATTGTTTTGTATGGATGTTGAGAAGGTCATTAAATTTAAAATCTGCTTTGAGCATTTTTTATCAATATAAGAAAAAACATAGTGTTGTCATTTTTGCGCGTATTTTTTACCAGTTTCTATGAACTGACATCAGTCATTCCTTATTGTCACTGCGTTTAGCCGCAAACGCATGGGCAGTGTAGTTGGTCTTTGCATTATGGTTCCGTAAGCATCACGGAATTGGTGGCGTGTTTTTTAAGACATTACTTTTCTTGCTTTGCCTCATGCCAGTGATAATTTGATTGACATTTTAGATCACCTGAATTCAAGCTACCCGAGTATACGTTTCACGATGGAGAGGGAAGAGAATAACTGTCTTCCCTTATGGTATGTTGCGACATGCTGTTTATGGGAAGCCTATCCACACTGACTTGTATCAGCAGGCTTTGACTCGTAGAATCACATATTGACAACAATGGATATTGGAGCCAAAAGGCTCTTATCTTTCACGCTCATGAGGATGAGGATAACTGTCATAAGTGCTCATAAGCTTTCTGTTTGTTGGAAACATGTCCATGCCAAATGCATTAGGATATTGCGTTCCAGCCATTCGCCAAGGTTGAATAGTCAGCCATACAGCTTTTAATGAAGCTATAATTAGCGTCCTGTTTCACCATAAGCTCATTCTAAGAATGTTCCAATAAATAATAAACTGCTTATATTTTGGTGTTCATATCATTTTCGATCATAACCTGTATAGACGTCGTTGACTGGAGCCAGTCGCGACCTTACTTCTGCACTCAAGATTGAAATCCGATCTCTTATGCAACACAAAACCTGGGTTTACTGATTGAGATTCAGTGTTGATCAAAATGACCAATAAACACGCTTGGCACTGCCTTTAAAATCATCGTTATACACGATTATAGCGCTTCGACTGCAGATTTCAGTCATATATTATAGCTATATTGTATCTATTCTTGGAGCTGTCGTGCTGAAAACTGGAGTAAAATGGGCAGTAAAAGGTCTGCGCTGCAATTTCACCATACCTCAAAAAATATTTAGAACTGGAAATAATACTGGGTCAGTATGAAGACATAGTAGAAGGCAAATAAACACGTTAAAGTTACTACGGCTAACAAGGAAATGACGTGGAAAGAAATTCCTGTTGACTGTAATTCACAGAATATAGGGACATAACTGTCACTGGAAAAGACTGAAAATATGTGTGACAATATAAAGAAAATGTCAACAAATCATTCACGCAAAACAAGGAATAAATTTAAGATGCACTTTACATTTACTTCATTTCATCATTTGTAGTTACATTCTCCATCTAATTTCGAGCAGAAACACTGCCAAATCTATTGAAGGTTGAAATACGTAATACTGCAGCCGATAATTTTATCAGACCGTGTGTTACGGGAAATGAAGTCATAATATATTCTTACACCCGTACTTTGACGGTGCGGATTATCATCCTGAAGTAACGAGCTGTGATTTATTTGTATTTAAATATTTTCGGATTAATTTTTTGAGACGAATTTGTTGCGCAATAGGGTAGTTTTTTAATATTATTTATTATGCTCTCGTTCATGTCTTATTGGGATACAGATTTATGTAACACTGACTTCTGCACTGCATTCCCAAAGTCAGTAGGTGAGAAGATGGCTGCATCTTCAAATGAAAATTTGGTTCTCCTCATTGATGGCAATGAAAATGAAAGAGACAAAGTTTACGTTGAGGTTGTAAGAACGGTAGTGTACGTTATCTGTGACAGCAATACATCACGTGTTTTGATCTGGAATTAGTCTCTAATTGAAGATGTAGAACATAAGTCAGGATTCTACTATTGAAGGTATAGTGTTAAACAAGCAGGGGAAGAACTTAGTATGTTCTCTATGTTACCAATGTTACAAAAGTGCCTCAAGTGAGAAGATAAAAGCACAGAGCTTATGCATGAGACAAGAATTAGAATACTAACCCTGAAAGTTTGAAAGCAGGTAGAGAAATTAAAGATCTGGAACGAAAAGAAATTGGAATAAAATTAGTCTTTAAAAGTGGCACTTTGTAAATTTAATTAAGTTTTTAAAACTGTTTTTATGTGAATACTTGATTAATACACGCTGACCCAGTTCCAGTGTACATCATGTTAGCTTCATTTTCTGTAGGTACTGGGGTTTCTTGGTGGAGATTTCTCAGAACTGATACGGTGTTCCGTTCGAGGATCCTCATCTGATGCGCGGGCAACTACACTGCGCAAGAGAAATGCTACGAATCTAACAATTTCGAATAACAAATTTCAACATCTCGTCATTTTGCACGCAAACGAACTTTGCCACAAGTGAAAAAGCGATAAGTGGCACAGTAAACAATTCCCGAGAACTAACCTGAGATAGAATCTCACGCCTACTGAATTGTACTCTAGAAAGCAGCCACTGAGCCCACGGAAAAATCTTTAGTTTTCCTTGCATTAATTTTGTTCCGTCATTTGACCTACAAGAAGATTCGTGATGATGATGATGATGAAGTTTGGTTTGTGGGGCGCTCAACTGCGTGGTTATCAGCGCCCGTACAATTACCCAATCTTTGCTCAGTCCAATTTCGCCACTTTCCTGGATGATGATGAAATGATGAGAACAACACAAACACCCAGTCATCTCGAGGCAGGTGAAAATCCCTGACCCCGCCGGGAATCGAACCCGGGACCCCGTGCTCGGGAAGCGAGAACGCTACCGCGAGACCACGAGCGGCGGACAAGAAGATTCGTGTTTTTTCTCACCAGACGTGTTTCGCTTTATTAAAGAAAGCGTAGTCAGTGGTCTGTAATTAAAGATTTTTAAAATCTGATTTGTTTTCTAGATCGAAAGACAGTTCGCTAATAAATTGTTGGTTTTTAATTACGGTAATTTCTGCTTGGTTTTCCACCTACATCAGGAAATGCCGTTTGCTAGCACGTCTTTAGTTTCTTTCTTCCACGAACATTGATACTTGAGGTCAAATTTTACTCTGCTTTGCAGAATTGTGGATTTTTTACGTATAACACAGCACACTTTTTCGTACACCGCTGTTCACTGTTTATTTGTATATTTCCAAGTGTGTGTAGCATTTTGTAGCGTTGTCAATATTGCTACTAGGTTTCCTTTAATCTATAAATATCTTATTCTTTCTCTGTAGTTGCTTATATGTATAGTATTTGCTGTGTATTTACATACTGTGTGAGAGTAACGGAGGAATAGTGTTGGAGGCTTTTTTTGTCTTAGGGCGGTTGCGAGGGAAGAGGGGGAGGGGGAGGAGGCAGGGTGAGAGGCCAAGATGAGTGAACATAAGTGCGTAGCAGTGTGATGAAGAGTGAGTTGAAAAAGGTGAGGAGTCAAGAAGTGAAAAAATGAAATTGATGGTGGAGGGGGGTGGGGAGTTGAGTGGGAGAGGGTGAAGGCTGGAAAATATCCTCTCCTTTTTCATGTGATTTCTTCAGTTATTTTATATAGTGTCCGGTTTCCAATACATATTTGATCACTGAGCAACTGTTTATTTTGTGTTAATGCTTTGTGTATTTGTAAATTTTCTTTACAAGGGAGGAGGTTTCTTTCTTTCTTGATTCTCATGACGTTCATATCATTTGCAATATTTCTTGGTCCGTCGTATTCCTGGTGTAGATGGTCTACAAATGCTGAGACGTTTGTGCTGTATTCCATTTCTCTGTGTTCTCTACGTCTTATGTCAAATGTCCTGACATCGTCCCAGTGTATATTTTCTCACAGTCACTGCAACTTTTGATTTCAGTTTTGAGATGTTTTTTTGTATTGAATTTTTTTTTTTGTAAACAATTTTTATGCTTTATTTTTTGAATATAGTATCCCCATTAACAGTGGACCTTGCCGTTGGTGGGGAAGCTTGCGTGGCTTAGAGATACAGAGGCCAGACAAACATTTGGTTCCTGAAGAGGGGCAAAAGCCTTTTCAGTAGCTGGAAGGGCAACAATCTGGATGACTGACTGATATGGCCTTGTATCACCAACCAAAACGGCCTTGCTGTGCTGGTGCTGCGAATGGATGAAAGGAAAGGGAAACTACAGCTGTAATTTTTCCCAGAGGCATGCAGTTCTACTGTATGGTTAAAAGATGATGGCATCCACTTGGGCAAAATATTCCAGAGGTACTAATAGTCCTCTATTCGGATTTCCAGGCGGGGACTACTCTGGAGGATGTCGTCATCAGAAGAACCAGAACTGGCATTCTACAGATAGGAGCGTGGAATCCTAGATCCTTTAATCGGACAGGTCGGTTAGAAAAAGTTAACAAGCGAAACGGATTGGTTGAAGTTCGACAAAGTGGGAGTTAGTGAAGTTAGATGGCAGGGAGAACAAGACGTCTGGTCAGATGAATACAGGGTTAGGAATACAAAACCAGAAAGGGGTAATGCAGGAGTAGATTTAATAATGAATAAAGAAGTACCAACGCGGATAAGGTACTATTAATAGCCTAGTGAATGAATTATTGTAGCCAAGATAGAAACGAAGCCCACACCCACCATATTAGTACAAGTTTATATGCGAACTAGCTCCGCAGATGATGAAGAAATTAAAGAAATGTAAAATGAGGTAAAAGAAATTACTGAGATAATTAAGGGTGACGAAAATGTGATTCTGACGGAAGATAGGATTTCGACAATATGAAAAGAAAGAAAAGGAAAAATAGAAGGTGAATATGGAGAGGGGGAAAGGAATGAAGGAGGAAACCACCTGACAGAATTTTGTGCAGAGCATAATTTAATCATCGTGAACGTTTGGATTAAGAATCGTGAAAGAAGATATTAAGCTGTATGGCATTTCCGTGGGCAGATGTGAACCCTGACCACAGTTTATTGGTTATGAGCTGTAGATTAAAACTGAAGCGACAGCAAAATATAGGAATTTTAGGTGATGTGAAAATATAGTAATTTTAGGTGATGTGAACTGGATAATCTGAAAGAAACAGAGGTAGAGAGTTTCAGAGAGATGATTATGGTACAACAAGGGAAAAGAATATAGTAGAAGAAAAACGAGTATGTTTGAAAAATGAAATAGTGAATTCAGCAGAGGATCAGATATGTTAGACGACAAGTGCTAGTAGAAATGGTTGGGTAAGACAAGAGCTATTGAATTTAACAGATAACAGTAGAAGACATGAGAATGCAGTAAATGAAGCAGGCGAAAGGGAATACAAACGTTTAAAAAATGAGACTGACAGGAACTGCAAAATGGCTAAGCAGGAACGGTTAGAGAACAGATTCAAGGTTTTAGAAGCATATATCACTAGGGTAAAGATAAATAGCCCCTAGAGCAAAATAAAATAGACCTTTGGAGAAAAAAGAACTACCTGTATGAATCTCAAGAGCTCAGGCGGAAAACCAGTCCTAAGAAAAGATGGGAAAGCTGAAAGATGGAAGAAGTGAACTGAGGTTCTATACAAGGGAGATGTACTTGAGGGCAGTATTATGGAAATGGAGGACTACATAGATGAAGATGAGGCATGAGATATGATACTGCGTGAAGAATTTTGTGGAGCACTGAAAGACGTAAGTCGAAACAAGGCCGCGGGGGTAGATAATATTCCGTTTGAGCTGCTGATAGCCTTGGGAGAGCCAGCCACGAAAAAACTCTTCCATCTGGCGAACAAAATGTATGAGACAAGCGAATAACCTCAGGCTTCAAGAAGAATATAATAATTCAAATTTCAAAGAAAGCCGATACTGATAGATGTTAATATCACCAAACTATCAGTTTAATAAGTCACGGATGCAAAAGACTAACACAAATTTTTTTACAGAAGAATGGAAAACTGGTGGAAGCTGACCTCGGGGAACATCAGTTTCGACTCTGGAGAAATGTAGTCACACAAGAGGCAAGGTAATACTGATGCTACAGCTTACCTCAGAAGACGGGTTAAGAAATGGCAAACCTAAGGTTATAGTGTTTGTAGACTCACAGAAACCTTTTGACAGTGTTGATTGGAATACTCTCTTTCGAATTTTAAGGGTGGTAGGGGTAAAATAGGGACAGTGAAAGGCTATTTACAATTTGTACATAAACCAGATGGCAGTTATGAATTGAGGGGCATGAACGGGTAGCAGTGGTTGACAAGGGATCGAGACAGGCTGTAGCCTATCCCCAACGTTATTCAATCTGTATACTGTGTAAGCAGTAAAGGAAATCAAAGGAAAATTTGGAATAGGTATTAAAGTCCAAGGAGAAAAGAATTAAAACTTTGAAGTTTGCCAATGAGATTGTAATTCTGTCAGGGACAGAAAAGGTCTTAGAATAGCAGATGAAACAGAAAAGGTGTTGGAAAGCAGATGAACAGAGTGGACAGTATCTTGAAAAAAGTTTATAACATGAACATCAAAAAAAGGAAAATGAGAATAAGGAATGAAGTCGAATGAACTCAGGTGATACTGAGGGAATTAAATTAGATTATGAGACATTCAAAGTAGTGGATCAGTTTTTCTGTTTGAGCAGCAAAATAGCAAATGATGCGCATAATAGAGAGGATGTAAAATGTAGACTGGCAATGGTAAGAAGGCGTTTCTGAAGAAAAGAAATTTGTTAACATGGAGTATAGATTTATATGTCAAGAAGTCTGTCCTGAAATTATTCGTATGGGGTGTAGCCATGTATGGAGTGAAACATACGATAAATAATTTAGACAAGAACAGAACGTTTTGAAATGCGGTTATACAGAAGAATGCTGAAAATTACATGGGTAGATCAAACAGCTGATTAGGTGATACTGAATAGAATTAGGGAGAGTAGGAATATGTGGCACAGCTTTTCTAGGGCCGTTTGACAGGACACATTCTGAGATATGAAGGGACAAAATTTGGTACTGGAGAAAATTGGGAGGAGGGGGAGGGGGGGGAGGAACCCTGGAGGGAACCAAGAGATACTGTAAGCTGATTCAAAAGGATGTAGGTTACAGTATTTATTCGGAGATGAAGAGGCTAGCACAGGATAGTGTAGCATGGAGAGCTAAATCTAACCAGTCTTCAGAGTGAAGACAAAAACAGCAACAAAATTTATTTTATGTGTGATTGTTTTATAACAGAGCCTTTTCCACCATTCACCCACTGTCATTCAACTTCTCCCCCCCCCCCCCCCTGCCCGCTCCATTTTCATTTCACTTCTTGCCCCTCATCTTTTTCCTCCAACTCCCTCTCCATCACACTAGTACGCACTTATGTCCACTCATCTTTGTCTCTCCGTCCCCCACCTAATCACCACAAAAAATTGCATCACTATTCCTTCAGTACTGTTTCACTGTATATTGACATACAGCAACGTAATAAAATAGAATAACACACATATAATGAACTTCAGAGAAAGAAAAAAATATATATATAGAAGAATAACTAGCGGAAATGTTACCAACCCTAAAAAACACTATAAACATTTACAAGGACACAAATAAACAGTGAACAGTGATGTACGGAAAAGTGTGCTATGTTAAACGTAAGAAATGCACGGGTCACCGAGCAGCTTAAAATTGAAACACTGGTATCAATGTCTAAAGAAGAAAAAATCTGAAATGATTTAGGCGAAAAACCAAGCTGATATTACTTTAAGTAAAAACCAACAATTTGTTAACTGTTTCCGATCTAGAAAACAAATTGGATTGTACATATCTTTAATTACAGAGCACCGACAATGCTTTACTTCAATAAAGCGAAACGCGTCTGGTGAGAAAACAGGCATTTTCATGTAGTTGCAACGACTATACAAAAATACACTCAGGAACTGTAAATTAACTGTGGGACGATAGAGCTATACAAATGAAGAATTTTCATTTTATCGCTGGCTGATAAATATTATTTTTCTAACAGACGCTATCGGACCGAGCGTATCCGGATCACTCCTATGCAGTGGTGAACTGACCATTCGATCTCACCAGAGGCGGATGCGCAAATACAAGTGCGGAGTATCATTCTGTTGTCAGCGGAGAAGCTATTAACGGAAGAAGGGGTCAGTCAGGCGAGTTCTAATGTGGACTAGACACTGAATGCCACTTCAGTAAGAAATACATCACTGACATTTCAACCCTTCTGTAGCTCCCCAAGTCGACTGATAGTAATGAGATTATGAAGTGGAAACACGAAGGCACAACCATAGCTAAACCAAGACGAGGAAAGCCTCATCTACTGACAGACAGGGACCATCGAGCATTCCGTGGGGCGGAGGTAGTTGTAAAAAATAACATCCAATTAAAGGAATCACCCATGAACTCCAAAGTGCTACCAGTAGCCCAGCTACCACAATGGGTCCGATTCTCTTATTGTACTCAAGAAAACACAAAATGTGACAGAATATGAACACGTTTTACAGCACTGTGTACTACGTACGCTAGGGGACTAGTCCGGAGGCGATGACTGACTGTAACATCTTGACAATGCACCTTGTCTCAAAGCAGCATCTGTGAGGCGATGGTTTATGGACAATAGCATCCTTGAAATGGAGTGGCCAGCGTCCCGACCGGAACACATTGGAACACTTTTGTGACGAGTGAGAACGCTGACTTAGCTCAATAGTCCAGCACCGAACATCACTACCTTCTCTGCTTTAGGCTCTTGAGAATGAATGAGCTGCCATTTCTCCAAAGCCATCGAAACACCTCATTAAAATGTTCTCAGCAGAGTCCAGGTCGCCACAAAGATGAAGGTTGGAGACACCCCATATAAATGTCCACTAATAGATGTCTGGATTCTTTTGATGAGATAGTATATGCTTATTACTATTTCTGTTCGTCAGGTGTGCAGTTGTAAAAGCAAATTAAGCACGTGTTCCGTTGTTAATAAGTAAACATAAATTTTATAGTTCGACTCTACAAAGTATTTTTATGATAAATGTTCCATCCATGTTCACTGCTCCAGAGCACCAGGTATATAGCAGTTCACCGTAAATATCGCAAATTTCCCGTACATACTCTTCCCCAAAGTGCCTTTTAAATTACCATTAAACTAATTACATTAATCACAAGTCGTCTCTAATAAGCGTTATGAGGTCAGCTGAGGAGCTGAGAGGACAAGTGGTACAACTCTTTGCTGAAGCGAAGTGACTGCCAATGTTAAGGGAGGTAGGATGTCAAATGGGCCGACTTGGAGAAGAAGATGCACCACAGGACATTTTTATTTCCACTGTCTATACTTTTACAAATAAATTCATAAAACTTTGTCAGCATGACCAGGAAGGACTCAGGATTCACATTCATAGCAATGGAAGTTCAAAAACAAAACAAAATAAATTTTTTACGTGTGAAATTTCACAATTTATTCACTTACTACTTGCTGCGTTTGTTGCTATAGGTATACTTTTCTTCATAACTAAGAGAGATTCTTCGATTAATTTTTCACAGCACACAAACCATTCTTACAGGTGTACGAAACTGTAGAATTTATTCAATTTATCAAAAAATGAAAGAGCTGTTACGTTTTAAACTTCATGATCAGAAAAACCTCGAATTTTATAGTTAATTATTTAAATTTTTGCCACAGTTTTAATAGATTTAGGAAATTCCAGAGTTTTGGATGAAGGAGTTTGTGTTTAATAAGCATACCAAGTTTGAAAGTAATAGTATATTTAGTTTTGATGTTATATCTACGTAAGTACAAAAATTTGTGTTTTGTGGAAAATGCCCATTAAAATTTCTGCTTGTATTAGGCGTTCTTTCAGAACTGTCCAGCACTGGCTTTCTAAACCAGTCTTCTTCCTTTTCACATTCCTATAATGCACTCTTCTTGATTTTATCACCTCCAAAAATGATTTGTCTGCTTTCATTACGCGCTCTCTGTCTGTCACATACAATGCTTTGATACAGTTCACTCCGGCCTTAATTCCCATTTTCTCTAAAACACATTCCCTGCTTTGCACACCATCATTAAAACATGAAGCTGCATCATAAACACAAATAGCAAGTGAATTTCTTCGAACAAAAATGGTTTTTCACAATCTTTCCCATACACATTGGTTAAAACTTTCATTTGGGTTTTTGGTACCACCATGAAGACATTTCTTCAATAATTTTTCATTTCCTAGGTCCCTGAATATAGTTTTGATAGCTTCCATTACAGTAGTTGGTAGAGAATTCCTGTGATGATATTCTTCATCACCAGCAATTAACATTTGGTAGCCACACCATGATTCACCTCCTTTTGGACAGAGGTTCTGGATATGGTTATTGTCTGTGGGCATTTTATGGAACTGTAAGGTCCAAACTGCTTGCTTCATATTTTTTGAGTCTCCTGTGTTTCTCGTTATTGCTAAACCATAATATGTCTGTAGCTTGTCAATTTCTGCATCCCTCAGTCGCCCTCTCCCTTTTATTCCCTTCCCATCAGATAAATTTTTTCCTGTCAAATGTTGTGTCAGCCTTCTAGGTCTGGCGCCAAGTCTTTTCTGTACATGTCCAACGTATGACAGTCTCTGGCGCAAATATAAGCATTCGAATTCTACAGAGTGAAATAAACTTACGTATGACGGAAGAATGCTGTGCAAAGGGGTGTGGTGCTGCATCTTGGTACACTTAAGACAAAATAACGTGCCTTATAATCTACCAAATATGTATGCTTTATACGTCAAACTATTCAGGAAGATGTGGGCTATGAAACAGACATATTTTTTTTAAAACCGATTCTTTTTATTTTTTGACGTCCTAACACCCCCCCCCCCCCCCCCCGCCTCATTGAATGGCTATTTATAAATTACGTAAGTCAGTATCTAAACAACTAAAAATTCTTTCTAATGGTCACTTAAGCTATGTATAGTTGCATGTATGTGCATGTATGATCAGAGGTTGTAGAGACCTGCATTATGTTTCTATAATATACTGAAAATACTTACACATCTTGAGTCTTAAAATTTCGTAATTTAGTGAATAATTGAACTCTACTGTTTGAGGATTTACTTTGCTGATTCAGACCCATCTGGTATTTTTCCATCGTAATTTTTCTGCTTCTGTGCCTTCAGCAACTTTGCATTTTGCTATGGCATCCACGTTTTTAATTAAAAGTAAGTTTTCTGTTTTCCTGTTGACCTGCTTCTATCCTGTCTTGTGGAACAAACATGTGTCAGAAGTATTTCTTTCCCTTTTCAGAGAGATTCAAACCTTCATTACATTCCGTATACACATCGTCGGGTTCAAGGACTTTATGATCCATTGTGTCGATATGCTAATTTTTCCTCATGATTCACAAACGATATTTGCAGAATTTAACCTGTTTAAACATGTGTTAAATATCACTATAAGTAGTTTTTAAATCATACGCATTAAGCTATTACTACACTTCCAAAAAACATACGTACTTCGTAAAATTACACAAAATTAGGCAAGGAAACCGGCCGCCCAGTATTGGTAAGATGAACTTGCCGTTTGGCTGAATACTAGAGGGCGTAGGTCACGGGGCGAGTTCTGGCCTTCAGCTAGGTATGAGGGAGTCCAGGTACAAAGACTAGCTGATTCGCCAGGAATGGAAAAATCCCAGTACGGGGAATTGTGACGGCTGCAGCTCGTATGGGCTTTGTGCAGGAGACAATGCTCCAAAAATGGTGAAGTGTCAGACAAGCTGAAAGACAGCTTCTAACAGGTTGTTGAGTTTGTAATAATTCACATCATGTATTAAATCAAACCTGAATGTATCGACGATCTCAAACAGATGAAGCACATCCAATAACACGACAATATTTCAATATATTTAAAATTACAGAAGTTAATACTTCACAGTGAATAAACATTTTCAAAATGAATCTCTGCATTAACAACTTTTAAATGCGTCATTTGGTTTCAACAAACGTTATGTCAGATGATAGCATTGCACTATAGCTGTCATCTCTGAAAGCTACCTTCTGTCTTTTATATCTGTTTCATTATGCAAGTGTTTGTCAGGAAATTGTATCCACCACAATTACACAGAAACTGAATACAATAACAATACCTCATATTTTGTTACAATTGTGTACTGATTTAATTAAAAGTTTACTGTTATGCCAGTAACTTAATTTTAATGTAGATTTCAGGTGCTGTTAACGAACTGTGGTACTTTAAAAGTGGTCAGCCGCATGTGTTAGTGAACATCACAATTAAAAAGAGAACCAAAAGGCGGTTGTGCCAGGAAGACGCAAATAATTGTTTAAACAGTATTGAAGGACAATCTGTTTTCATTTATCGCGAGCACATGCTGGTTTATTTAATTATGAACCAACTACTACTTATATTTAATGTAAATGATCTGAGTGTAGCCGAATGTTTATGACATTTCTTTATTTAAACATCGCTGTAACATGTTAATTTAGTCCAGAAAGTGGTCAAAATGATTCAAATGATGTCCGTGAGACGTAAGAACGATGTATTTTTGGTGGAGACGGCCTACAGCGAATGAAAAAGCAGACAGTATGTAACGCCGGAAATGCATATCTTCCCATTTCCATCTATTGAACTATAATTTTGTTTCCTTAGTTTTGTTACCTGAATATATGATATTTCTGTGTCTTTACATATTGTAATTGTTTCACTATTTGTATATATATATATTTATGCATTTATGTCGATGTATAATTGGTTTGTTTCGTAAATATTATTTGTATTTATACGCTGGGTCTGGCCTAGGGAAAACTATGCTATCGAACGATTACATCGATAGGTTGTGTGGAGAACCAAAGTGTTGAGGATCTTTGGTAGTGTTAACTCTGTCGCGTGGAGTGCGGGCACAGAGGGAGTCTGGCTGGGGTAGTGCAGTGGAGCAGGTGTGTTGTGTGAAGCTCCCGCGAGTTGCCGCGCTTTCGGGGTTTGGCAGCATGTAATCGCGCTCGACTTGCGATGATAGTTTCTGACATGGTGTCGCAGACGGGAAGCGTTAGCTGGCGCACATCAAGAGCCCGTTTCGTCTGGTGACCGTGTCGAGAAGAAGGCGTGCCAACATCCAGCTTCTGCAACAGCGACGGCCGACAATGAGTGACTGTCGCCACCTCCTCGATCGATGGCTTCAAACCTTCAATCAACCAACAAGGAAGACTGGAAGCACGTAAAGTGTTAGAGCTGTATGGCAGACCTCAGCTTTTCAAACTTTTAAAATTGTTGCATCGCAAAATTACAGCAACTTAGCATGAACCTTTGTTGCTCATTGTCCCAATTGCATTGCCAAGCAGGGTCCCTTCCTTTTCCGAAATGAACTCGAGTGTCGTTGAAATTCAAATATAATTCGATTTCACTGCTTTAATTTCAAAGTTCAGTTAAGGTATTCATAGCTGGCTACAATATTTAGATTACACAAGCACAAATTAAGAGAGCAAGTTTTGTTACCGTATTTTAGCTTACCTGTAACTGCAGCTCAGCTTGGTATGTACTAAATTTTACTATTGTTAATTGTTCAGAATCATTTAATTCAAGTTCAAAGTTAAATCTCTTATTTCTAAATTGCATAGATTCAAGTAGCTTTTGAAATGATTGTTGAGGTAGCCCAAGATTAACCGTATTTTACTGAATTTCGATCTGCTTCAGAAAGAAAGCTCACTATTAGCTTCAGTCACTAAATTAACTTTCGATTTTCCTGTTTTACTAATTATTTTGCTAAATTAAGTCAGAGTGTAGCGAAATTTATTACTTTTGACAAACTTTCAGTTTTCACGCTTCTAGTGCTAATTATATGTGTAATAACCTTTCTTTTCCAGTTACTATAGTAATTGTCCTTAGGACTGGCGACTGTAATTTCCCCCAAATCTCAAATATCTAATTACCGCTAGTTAATTGTTAACGTAATGGCCGCACATTTACTTTCTTTATTAACTTCACCTCTTTTCAAAATTAATTTCCACAAGTTTCATTTGCATTTTTCCTTTCATTTAGATGTAACCCTTTCCTCCCTCTTTACCGACAGATAAACTTCGGTGACGATTGCTTTTCGCAAATTCCCATTAGGTACACGCGGTTTAACTTTTCACTGTCATTAAGGTCGATAAGTGAGGGGGAGGTTACAAGTAGCAGAACACTACAGGTCAAGTGGAGACTTGGAGTTTTCGAGTGAAGAGCTCAAGGGAGAGATTCTGGCCACTTTTACATGAGTGCTGGAAGAAGGCAGACCTATCAGCAGTCACATCTGAGATTTGATCATAAAGTGATTGAATTTTGGTGGTGAATGGCCGGTACCATACGTTTAATTTCTTACCATACTTTAATTTCTTTTGTGGACTTTAGATTTTGAGAAATCTGAATGTGTTCCAATGTAGGACTAACATCTCCGTTTATATTAAGCAACTGAGAACAGAAAGAGTATGAATTACTATTCTTTGTATTATATGTGTTAATTTCTGAATCATCATGTTAATCTCTGAACTGTTTTGAAGTGAGAGGTATTTCGTGTATTGTGATTACGAAATGGACTTAGTTTTCATGTATCTTTGATTACAATTTAGTTCGGGGACTTTGCTGTCATTCTCGTAATACTCTCAATGTAACTTTGCTGTGTTTGATATTGATATTTTCTGTCCGTATTTTAACTTAATATCGTAGGAACACTTTCTTTATTGTTTGAGATAGCCACATTATTCAACATAATTCTCCGTTGTCTACATCAGTTACAGACATTAGAACAAAACCATTGTTATTATATTATTCATTTAACGTTTATTGTGTTTCTTTGTATTTTATTAACTTTCAGTTCTAGCCACTGCAGGATCACAGCTGTAGATTAGTTTTGCAGTATATTGGCTGCAGGGCATGGAGCAGACATGTGCAGCTCGACCCTAAGACTACATCAAGCTATTCTTTTTAAACAGAGCTGTGCATAGCCCAAGTATCTGAACTAAGAGGCACAATCAGGCAAAACTGCAACAGGCCTGCTCACATGGGATGCTGCTTGGAAGAGCAACTACTCAGCAGTAACCGTCAGGTAACGTCGCATCCTGAACCTTCATTAAAGATAGTAGCAATTCTCCCTCTGTCCGTTGTTTCACTTGTACTAGTTGTATTCTGAGTACTGTCCAGGTATTAGCTTAGAGCTTAAACGTCATCGTCACTACCCAGGAAATCGCTTGTACATTATTTTCTCAAGAGGTCCATACTTTAGCTTTCTAAGTACGTATGTAGATCATCCTCTCTTTACCTACTTAAATGCTAATCTCCTTAACCTAACCTTACGGGTCGAGAAACATAATTCGAGCGTCAATAGTTTAAGAGTGGTGTTCTCACGTATTTTCTTGCTATTTCTTGTGTTAACAACTGCTTTATTAATTACTTCTTTTCAACTCGTATATACACTAAACAAAAGCGTTGAAGTTTAATGTCACTTCACTAGGTTGCAAACTGACGATTCTGTTGAGCTTCAATTGATATGCGAAATTTAGCATGTCAGAGATGATCCCAGTTCACGGCGATGTAATCTGGAATTGTTTATACATTCCAGATTTACAAAGTCCAGTTTGATCCGCGTTAATTTGCTGTGCTAATTTAAGATCAGCAGCTTTATACAACAGGCCCATATCAAGAAAGGCTAGACGTGGAGGCATATTACTTGTATTTTTTCTTACTTGGTAGCACACAAATAAATTACCTATGAAGGACAGATTTACTCTGCCATTCTCCGGTATTAATGTGTCTAGTGTATATCCCTTAAGATTTCATGCAGGGTTACAAACGATTACCTTGCAATTGATTTCAATAGGGTGGCATTATCTGTTTGTATCAACGCCATTTTTTAAGCTTATGTTTTTTTCCCTTCAGCAATATTAAACGCTAAGAAAGTTGATACAGGTTCATACTGTACAGACGACGTGGTCATTATTAAGAAATCATGGGGCAGAGTCCCAACTGGCCCCAAAACACGCGGGCCAATTGCCTCATAGATACACTGACGAAGATGGAGGAACGGCTCCTATGTGATCGACTACAACAAAACAGGCAATTCTTCAGCCTAAGTCCACACCAATACTTTTTTAGGGTAAAAACATCAACAGATGACTTAATCACCTGAAGATTGCGACAGATGAGTCTTCCAGCTGACCTGTATAACAATTTACTAGATTATTGCAAAACTAGAACAGCAGAGTAAGGAGGACACCAAAAAGGAGTCCAGAAAATAACGAAAGGACGCCCACAAGGCTCAATATGTGGATCAATATTTTGGGACATTGCTACCGAGCCACTTCTAAAAACTTAAATGCCTTTGATGGGGTAAATGGGGTACTCACTTATTCGGATGAGTCATTACTCTTAACAGCAGACTCACGAGTATACCTAGAAAGCAAAACCACACAATTTTTCACAATTAAGCCAAACCAGACTCAAAACAGCAGTGAACAAAATAGTGTATCTATTACTCAAAGGGGCACTGAAACGGAATACAACTGTTAAACTGGATAACATTAACACAAAGAGGAACAAGCAACACGATATTTAGAAATACATATTGATGAAGAACTTATTTTCAATATACACACCAAACTGTCAATTGACAAACTGACGAAACTAATGCACAGACTTGCATTGGGGATGGAATCAATTTTGAATTTGTGCTTGGTGGCAGAGAAAATCGATAATTACAAGGCATGACATTTTTATTTGTTCTTAAAGCATGAGGTTGACATGAAGCCTCAGAAAGAATGGACGGACACGTTTTCTACTTACGAATATACTGTTTGCAAGAATAACGATACAATCTCAATTGAAAAGTTCCCTTCATATAGTTAATAAAGCAAGAATATAGACATGAGATTGCTAATACCGACATGTTTTATATCAGGTATACGACAGACATGAGCCATGGTTCGGAATGAGCACAGTAGCAATAATATTCCCACAAACTCTGGGAAATATACTCGTATATGGTAGGATTTTATGGGTACTGAGCTACGGTACAGCTACTGCAGTAAACAGGCACTAGGACGGATAATATGCGGACAAAGAAACACTTTGAACACTACAAATGAGAAAAATATTTCGAAACCTTAACACGTGTCGGTATTCGTTATATCCATAACCTCGCGTACTACGATACAGAACACATAATTACTTGCCAAGTGCAAGATAAAGGACGCAGGGCGCAGCCTGATCTCCATGACTATGTTCAACATTGGAAAGGAAAAGTAAACTCGGATTAAATACACACAAACGAGATAAGTGAAATACATAAATACCGTCACAGGATGTGGTAACCTTTCCGTTTAACTGACTCAGAATCAGTTTAAACTAATTCTGTTGTCACGTGGCAAAGGATCAAAATCAAAACCATTGCTTATCATGTTAAAATTGCGTGAATGTTCTACCAAATATCTCTGAAATCTTTGTGAACAAAACTGACATTTAATTTAGAAATGAAATAGTTCACGAGAGGCTAAATATGTGGATTCTTGGAAACACGTGCTTCCGTCTTATCATGGACAAAGATTTATACACTGAACCGGGCCTTACGCATAAGATTCACATAACTGCTACCAAAACGTATAGTCACGAAACAATGCACGGACTTGCTCTTGCCATATAGTATATGGCAAAAAATGAAACCAGTCACTGCACGCCACACCGGTAAGCTCAGAGAGCTTACCGTTCCACACTCACAAGTCTCTGAAGCGAAAGTGGCAGCCTCTACAATTTCGTCCGGACGCCTTCGTCTCTAAGTGGTGGAGACAAGCGTACAATTAGTCGCTGTCAACTGCAGTTCAACGATGTTTAAGGGGGAAAGCGCTTCTTTGACTCAGGCGGTGTTTACCGCTAACTGTCAAGGATCATAATGCGCTTAGGTTGGTACAGCTAGTCCCTCGAGGAATTTTCAATTAGTCACATTCGTTTATCCACTCTACCACATAGGATGTATGGCGTGTATACATAATAAGTAAACACATTTTCTCATTCATTTTTTATTCAGTCCCGTCACAACAGTAAAGAAATGAGGTGCAGTGTAACTCACATGCACGTTCGGAAATTCTCTGCAACAAATACACTACTGGCCATTAAAATTGATACTACAAGAAGAAATGCAGATGATAAACGGGTATTCATTGGACAAATATGTTATACTAGAGCTGACGTGTGATTACATTTCCACGCAATTTCGGTGCATAGATCGTGAGAAATCAGTACCCAGAACAACCACCTCTGGCCGTAATAACGGCCTTGATACACCTGGGTATTGAGTCAAACAGAGCTTGGATGGCGTGTACAGGTAAAGCTGCCCATGCAGCTTCAACACGATACCACAGTTCATCAACGGTAGTGACTGGCGTATTGTGACGAGCCAGTTGGTCGGCCACCATTGACCAGACGTTTTCAATTGGTGAGAGATCTGGGGAATGTGCTGGCCAGGGCAGCAGTCGAACATTTTCTGTATCCAGAAAGGCCCGTACAGGTCCTGCAACATGCGGTCGTTCATTATCCTGCTGAAATGTAGGGTTTCGCAGGGATCGAATGAAGGGTAGAGCAACGGGTCGTAACACATCTGAAATGTGAGGTCCAGTGTTCAAAGTGCCGTCAATGCGAACAAGAGGTGACCGAGAGGTGTAACCAATGGCACCCCATACCATCACGCCGGGTGATACACCAGTATGGCGATGACGAATACACGCTTCCAATGTGCGTTCACCGCGATGTCACCAAACACGGATGCGACCATCATGATGCTGTAAACAGAACTTGGATTCATTCGAAAAAATGACGTTTTGTCATTCGTGCACCCAGGTTCGCCGTTGAAGACACCATCGCAGGCGCTCCTGTGTGTGATGCAGCGTCCAGGGTAACCGGAGTCATGGTCTCCGAGCTGATACTCCATGCTGCAGCAAACGTCGTCGAACTGTTCGTGCAGATGCTTGTTGTCTTGGAAGCGTCCCCATCTGTTTACTCAGGGATCGAGACGTGGCTGCACGATCCATTACAGCGATGCGGATGAGATGCCTGTCATCTCGACTGCTAGTGATACGAGGCCGTTGGGATCCACCACGGCGATCCGTATTACCCTCCTGAACTCACCGATTCCATATTCTGCTAACAGTGATTGGATCTCGACAAACGCGAGCAGCAATGCCGCGATACGATAAACCGCAATCGCGGTAGGCTACAATCCGACCTTTATCAAAGTCGGAAACGTGATGGCACGCATTTCTCCTCGTTATATGAGGCATTACAACAACGTTTCACCAGGCAACGCCGGTCAACTGCTGTTTGTGAATGGGAAGTCGGTTGGAAACTTTCCACATGTCAGTACTTTGTAGGTGTTGCCACCGGTGCCAACCTTGTGTGAAAGATCTGGAAAGCTAATCATTTGCATATCACAGCATCTTCTTCCTGTCGGTTAAATTTCGCGTCTGTGGCACGTCATATTCGTGGTGCAGCAATTTTAGTTGCCAGTAGTGTACATATGAGCCAGAAGCTCTGCATGGTGATAATGAAAAAGTGGGTTGGCATTGTCAAGTTATTTGCAAATTTGACTCTATTTTGCAAACACTGAAATAATATTACATACCATCTCAACCCGTCAAGTTCCATTTTATTTCCTCCTCACCTCTTGGTTTTTTCACTTTTTTTGTAGACAGTGTTAGAACTGAAAGGGAAGTACAATTATTTTTACTTTTTCGTGTGAAAAGCATCAGATTTCATATTGAAGGTGAGAAATAAAATATAGGTTATTTGACTAGAACTGTTCTATGGTTATTGCTCTTCTGACTGAAATTACATAGTAAATATCACATATTACCAAATAAAGCGTATTAGTCAGGATAGTTCAATACAACATCAGTTGACAACAGTTGCGATAGGAATTATAGACATGAGGTGTTGGATGTTGCAGTGGGTGGTGCAGTCAGGGCAGGTTTATATCGATTTGTCAGGATCTTGTCACAGTTGTAGTGACTAGGCGTTACTGAGAATCTCCAGTTAAGAAGATATGCTTTACATATTGTTGTTTCTGTCTGAGGTCTGTAGACGTATTGCCGCACAGCAGGTCCAATAAATTTTTAAAATTGTGGTTTGGTGCAGGCGGTATAGAATCAGAACTGGGTCAAACCGCGTGTGTCAGTCGGTATGTGGGGCACGCGAGGAGTGCCAATGTTGCAACGGGCAGGCCGCCGCTTGCAGTACTTTTCCACGAAAGCCCAACCGTAGTTAGATTGGTAACGGCGCAGTATTACAGCAACCAATACGTAATTCTGTGAAACTTGCGCTAAGGAGCCATAAGAGGTGACATCTGTTCCACACCACCCTAGCACTGACGGAAAGTGTGAAGGCAATGGAAACTGATAATAAGGGAGACATCATAGTGGGGACAAGTCCGCTGACACCTGCCGACAATGAGGGCAAATGACCGCATGGCCGACCATGATGAATTTACGTCCGCCTTACACACAAACACTTCAGAAGCGTCAGTCTCAGCGTCTGGTCGTCGAGTTTGCATCTCCGACTCTGATGGAACGGCAGTCTCGCTAGTTACAGATAACTTGGTCGGCAAATCACGAAGTGCTGCCTGTTGCCGAGAGGGTACTTCATCTTCGAGACCACAGCCAGCCGGCTGTAGTGGGAATCCGGCGCTGCGAGCTGTCCCTGCTGTTTGGTCACCTCCGTGACTGATGGATGATGTGGACGAACCTTGGATTTTCCCTGGTGAACAGCCGTACTGAGTGACTGTAAACTACTACCTACAACTTGTTATGTGAGACGACGTTTGAGCAAGGTCTCCCTGTCTGTATGTACGCCAGTGTCCAGAATCAAAGTGACAAACGGAGATTTTGCAAGGTTGCTTTTATTTTGTCACGGAGCAGTATAAACAGGTGATAGTAAAGTAGAAACAATGTAACGAATACAGAATGTGATCAACTGCAGCAAGCATAACAGTAGACAAAAAATGTTCTTCGTTTCTTTCCAACTTAACGGATTTGCACACACATTCTGACAACTGGTTAATGTGCTCAGTATGGGGTGTGACCAGCTCTGGCGCCAATACAGGCGCTGTGAATCATGCCGTAGATTTCGTGTTGAGGCAATAACGCCCATTCTTCCTGCAGAGCTGCTCACAAGTCTTGGAGAGTGGTTGGTGGACGCTGAAGTCCCAGTGCATCGCAGGCGTCTTCAATGGGGTTCAACTGGGAGAGCGAGCAGGAGACGCCACGAGTAAAGCTCGTGGTCGTGCGGTAGCGTTCTCGCTTCCCGCGCACGGGGTCCCGGGTTCGGTTCCCGGCGGGGTCAGGGATTTTCTCTGCCTCGTGATGACTGGGTGTTGTGTTTTCTTCATCATCATTTCATCATAATTGACTCGAAAGTCGCCGAAGTGGCGTCAGCTAAAAAGGACTTGCAATACGGCGGCCGAATTTCCCCGCATGGGGCCTCCCGGCCAACAATGCCATACGATCATTCAATTTCATTTTATTTCTTCTGTTTTCAAAAAATACATTAACCACTCGTCCTCTATGAGGTCGAGCATTATCGTCCATCAATACAAAATGCGCAACAACAGCGCATTAGATCCCAAGATTTCCTCACGGTACCTGACAGCAGTTTAATTTTGCTGATTCGCCTGTACAGTTTCATGAGGAGGTGTTTGAATGGTCAACATAATCGTTGGCCACTCCATTACGGATCCTCCTCGATATAGGTCTCATTTCACAATGGTTCAATCCCGAAATCGTGTTCTAAGCGCCCTCCAGATGCCAATCAGTCGAGAATCACTTTCCGGCCTACATCAGGCCTCATCTGTGGAGAGAACATCGACCCACCGTTCGATTGTCCGGGTGGCATGTTGACGGCTCCACTCCAGACGTTCCCTTCCGTGAAGGCACGCCGTAGATAAACAGACAGCAGGCCTGCAACAATGAAGGCCACTTTGCTGAAGCCTGCGAGGTGAGGTGCCAGTTGCAGTGCAGTAGTTAGGCGGCACCGCCGTGCCCTTGCCGCCAAATAACGGGCCACACAGTCTGATGTTACACATGGTCAGCCTGTCCTGGTCTGCGTGATGCAGTTTCGGTCTCTATAAACTGTCGCCTCATCGGGTGAGAAACCACAGAACGATTCACATTAAGCCATCGGGCCACATCAGCTTCCGACTCTCCTGCTTCCATTCTTCCCATGGCCCTTCAAAGCAGATGTAAATAGGCTGTTTAGGTTTTTATATTGGTAACGCCACGTGGCGTTCTGTATGGAAATCACTGGCTGTGCTGTGTGCAGTCTGTGGCTAGTTTGCATTGTTGTCTGCCATTGTAGTGTTGGGCAGCTGGATGTTAACAGCGCGTAGCGTGGCGCAGTTGGAGGTGAGCCGCCAGCAGTGGTGGATGTGGGGAGAGAGATGGCGGAGTTTTGAAATTTGTAAGACTGGATGTCATGAACTGCTACGTATATTATGACTTTTCGACACTATTAAGGTAAATACATTGTTTGTTCTCTATCAAAATCTTTCATTTGCTAACTATGCCCATCAGTAGTTAGTGCCTTCAGTAGTTTGATTCTTTTATTTAGCTGGCAGTAGTGGCGCTCGCTGAATTTCAGTAGGTCGAGTAACGAAGATTTTCGTGAGGTAAGTGATTTGTGAAAGGTATAGGTTAATGTTAGTCAGGGCAATTCTTTTGTAGGGATTTTTGAAAGTCAGATTGCGTTGCGCTAAAAATATTGTGTGTCAGTTTAAGCACAGTCATGTACAATTTTTCAAAGGGGACGTTTCACAGAGACTGTAGGCACCTTCTCTGTGACGTATTGTGCCGTCTGTAACTTCGTACACAGCGATTGCG